>NC_134466.1:14083480-14683480 GCF_047948215.1 Lycorma delicatula | reverse complement strand
AATAAATAATATATATAATTAAATAGGCGTACAAAGAAGTCATGTGGTGTCCACATCATATTTTTTTAGATTTATATTAGGTCAAGATGCAGTTATTTAAAGGTTATTATGGGTTAATTTAATTTTTGTTTTTGGATTTGAATCTGTGGTCATAAATTATCACACAGATAAAGGAGCGTAGTGATTATCATATCATAATGTAAAAATGCCGTTTCAATCTTCTAACGAGGAATAATTTTTGTTTGTGGATTTTGTAACGGAAATTCTGAAACTGCTCGTCGTGAATTTCAGGAGAGATTTAATGAAGATGGATTTCAAATAAAAAAAAAGTTTCCTTCGGTTTATCAGCATTAACGAGCGAAAGGGTCATTTCCATCGTATTCGTTTTCTGTTGAACGCCAAGTTAATGATGAACATCGTGTAATTCAGCATTCAGCGTAGTCCAGTCACTAGTATCAAGGCGAATTTCATGTCGCTTAGTTTATCAAAAAATAAAGTGTGGCGCATCCTACGGAAAGAAAATCATTATCCTTTCCGCCTGCAGAACGTTCAAAATTTGCGGCCAAACTGATTAGCCCCGGGCGTTAAATTTCTGCCACTGGCTTCTAGACAGTTCTGATAAGGTAAATTCAATTCTGTTGAAGCCACTTTTACGAGAAACGGAGTCTTCTGTTCTAAAAATAGCCATTTACAGAGCCGATGCGATCTATATGGTACTGTGGAAATTAGTTTTTAACTTAGATTTCACGTTGACTTTCTGTGTGGTATTATTTATGACAAAATTCTAGGACCTTTTGTTTTCAATGAAAATCTTAAAGGAGATGCATACGTTCATTTTCTGAAAAATAATTTACCGGCTTTATTCGACGATGTACCTTTACAAACAAGATTGCAAATGGTTTTGCAAAACGATGGTGCAACGCCACATTTCTCTTTAGTAGCTATAAATCATTTGAATGCTGACGTGTTGGACAAATCGATCGGCCACCAAGATAACCTTACTCAACGGCACTAAAAAACGACAGTACAGACAAAAAGTTAATACTACAGATGTGTTACTCATTAAGATAATAAATTCTATTGAATTTCTACAAAATGACCTGATATGATTCAAAAAGCCAACGGAAATATTTTTGTCGTGCAGAGTGTGTGTACATTATGAAGGAGGGGATTTCGAACAATTACTTTAACTTAGGTTTGTTATCCCGTAATCATTTATCGCTGCTTGTATTTAATTTTTTTATTTTGCTATATTAAGAATAATGTTTATTAGGTACAGAAAGAATAATACGATTTTCTGTCTATTTTTCATCTGTTTTGCTTCAATAAAACCAGATTTTAAAAAGTTTTTATTTACTTTTTATTTTCTGTATTTACTTTAATTTTCTCAGAATTAAATTCTCTACAAGTTTGTTAAAAAGTCTTCCGCAATTATTAGTTATTTATCAAAGGTATTATACTACAAACCTAAAAAGAAACTGTTTTTGGACACCGAATTTTGTGTTACATCGGGTATCTTAAAAACTACTGGAGTTACAGTTGCTGTGTTATTCTATTTTCTAGCTCAGATTGCATAAAAAACCACCAAATTTACTCCTTAATTCGAGTCCCAAAAATTAGAGCAGGATTTTAATAAGAAGAACGGAAATCCGGGCGAAATCTTTCGTTTGCCGTAACTCGTAAACAAAGCGTGTACAGATTATGTTTATATGGTCTTTTTCCCATTATTTTCACCAGTAGAACATGTCCTGAAATTTTTTTCCGTTTCTTTGTGGGGCACACTGTGTAACAGTTATAATAGAAAAGTATAGATCGGTCCAAAATTTCGATATTTAATTTTTTACGAAAAAAGCAGGGACGTTTCACGAGTTCCTGAATCCAAAAAACCAGAAAACGTTCGGGAGGATAAGTGCACGTACAGACTAGTGTTGGCCTGTGTTTTAATTAATATCTCTAGCTCAACATAAGTTCTTCGAAAACGGCACAAATATTTTCTTCATATAGATCATTGGTAATATAAATTTTGAAAAAATCAATAAAGGGGAGGAAGTAGGTTTTGCCTTTTTGGAAATTCTGATTTCCAAAATTCTGATTTTTTGTGTAGATGCTGTAGAAAACTGAGCTTCAGTGCGATGAAAGTACTTATTAAGTTATTTAAAATTACAAAGTTTTAAGTCGATTGGATTTATAGGTGGAGGGGATACTCAAAATTATTTCTAAACTGATTTAACCGACCTCGAAAACTCGTTAACTAAAACTAGTTGAAATTTGGCAGTTTTTTCCCAGTTTTTGCCTGAGTTTTGACTTCATCGAACAAAAGAGTATCACGGTAGTCATATTTAAAAAAAAAATGTTTTTTGTTTTATTTTTCCCTGACAGAGGTGTTTTCTAAATTTAAGAAATCAAAGTAAAAAAAAAAAAAAAAAAAAAACAGTGTACAGAAATATTTTTTTTTTAATCTCCGGAACCACCGTTAGGTATTACTTCGGAGGATGAAATGAATGACAATTTTCGTAGCGTGTGAAAATGCCATGCCGGACGGGATTCAAATCCGGGACCGTCGGACGCTACCACTCTCGCCACAGAGACCGGCAGAGAAATCATTTATCTAGCTACATCTTCCCTTAACATTTACGGCGAGTCAGTGTGGCGAGAGCCGCATTGTCGGACCGTGTAGGAGTTCCTCGATGAGGTTGCGTTGTTCAACCGACATCGGTAGATTAGTTAAAGGTAAAGTATAATGACTCCTACCGTGCTGCTGTGGGAAGCTCATCCGGAGATAATGGCTGGCCACCGGCCAGATAAAGTTCCAAGCTCTTTAAACGGTGGACAGACACTAGTTGGCATTTAGCGACCTAGGCGTGGCAGGAAATTACTGTCTTTTTAATATAATAACAAGGGTTGCGGCTCCCCGGTTTAGTTTTATTGTATGACAAGTGAGCGGTTGGAACACGTAATCAGGTGGTGTATGGCACCTCGCTTAGTCCGCTCACGCTGCTAGATAAGCTCACTAGGAGCTATTAGTTTATCGGTCCCTAAACTATTTTTGAGGCACAGTAGCCGTTTTTGGCACGGACATTTAGTCATATGCTCTAAGGCTAACGAATGGGGTGGTGGCGGGAGAAATTCCAGTTAACCAATTCCCTTAACATTTTCTTTTTAAATTCTTTACCCCTGACAATAGCTATACAGAATTTCTGGGAGGTATCAGCCAAATTTAGTGCATGAATTCAGGGCATCAAAATAACCAAAAAACTTTACGTATGTATAAATGCTTTCGGTTTATTTTTCAACAGTTTGCCATTTTGTTTTTTTTTTTAATGATAATTATTATCTTAAGAACGGATTAAAATATTTTGATAAAATATTACGAAAATATTACCAATATATAATACGAAAGGTAAAGTCGATAGATGGGTGGAATATATTGAAGAGTTATACGGAGGAAATGAATTAGAAAATGGTGTTATAGAGGAAGAAGAGGAAGTTGAGGAGGATGAAATGGGAGAAACAATACTGAGATCTGAATTTAAGAGAGCATTAAAAGATTTAAATGGCAGAAAGGCTCCTGGAATAGACGGAATACCTGTAGAATTACTGCGCAGTGCAGGTGAGGAAGCGATTGATAGATTATACAAACTGGTGTGTAATATTTATGAAAATGGGGAATTTCCATCAGACTTCAAAAAAAGTGTTATAGTTATGATACCAAAGAAAGCAGGAGCAGATAAATGTGAAGAATACAGAACAATTAGTTTAACTAGTCATGCATCAAAAATCTTAACTAGAATTTTATACAGAAGAATTGAGAGGAGAGTGGAAGAAGTGTTAGGAGAAGACCAATTTGGTTTCAGGAAAAGTATAGGGACAAGGGAAGCAATTTTAGGCCTCAGATTAATAGTAGAAGGAAGATTAAAGAAAAACAAACCGACATACTTGGCGTTTATAGACCTAGAAAAGGCTTTCGATAACGTAGACTGGAATAAAATGTTCAGCATTTAAAAAAAATTAGGGTTCAAAAACAGAGATAGAAGAACAATTGCTAACATGTACAGGAACCAAACAGCAACAATAACAATTGAAGAACATAAGAAAGAAGCCCTAATAAGAAAGAAAGTCCGACAAGGATGTTCCCTATCTCCGTTACTTTTTAATCTTTACATGGAACTAGCAGTTAATGATGTTAAAGAACAATTTAGATTCGGAGTAACAGTACAAGGTGAAAAGATAAAGATGCTACGATTTGCTGATGATATAGTAATTCTAGCCGAGAGTAAAAAGGATTTAGAAGAAACAATGAACGGCATAGATGAAGTCCTACGCAAGAACTATCGCATGAAAATAAACAAGAACAAAACAAAAGTAATGAAATGTAGTAGAAATAACAAAGATGGACGGCTGAATGTGAAAATAGAAGGAGAAAAGATTATGGAGGTAGAAGAATTTTGTTATTTGGGAAGTAAAATTACTAAAGATGGACGAAGCAGGAGGGATATAAAATGCCGAATAGCACAAGCTAAACGAGCCTCAGTAAGAAATATAATTTGTTTACATCAAAAATTAATTTAAATGTCAAGAAAAGGTTTTTGAAAGTATATGTTTGGAGTGTCGCTTTATATGGAAGTGAAACTTGGACGATCGGAGTATCTGAGAAGAAAAGATTAGAAGCTTTTGAAATGTGGTGCTATAGGAGAATGTTAAAAATCAGACGGGTGGATAAAGTGACAAATGAAGAGGTATTGCGGCAAATAGATGAAGAAAGAAGCATTTGAAAAAATATAGTTAAAAGAAGAGACAGACTTATAGGCCACATACTAAGGCATCCTGGAATAGTCGCTTTAATATTGGAAGGACAGGTAGAAGGGAAAAATTGTGTAGGCAGGCCACGTTTGGAGTATGTAAAACAAATTGTTGGGGATGTAGGATGTAGAGGGTATACTGAAATGAAACGACTAGCACTAGATAGGGAATCTTGGAGAGCTGCATCAAACCAGTCAAATGACTGAAGACAAAAAAAAAAAAGATAAAATATTGGATATATGTACTAAACAACATTTTCTAGAAAATAAATAAGTTAATAGAAGTTTTACGTTTAAATATTATATAATGGCGGCCTTTTAAATTGTTCGATCATTAATATCTCTGTAAATATTAGTTGTATCAAATATTTTATCAGATAAATTATTAAACGTTTTATTGTGTGTACAACATGAGATCTCATTTATTCAAAACGATTCATAAAAGCTGCGTTATGACTGAAACTGTTAAAAGCTGGAATAGTCTTTTACGATGGGCTCTCCTTTCTTTCTCTAGGTTATAGGGAGATATAATAAACGATACAAAAAAATGAAATGAATCGTTAGAAAAATACAGCTTATTTAAAAATAATATAATTTAACTTACAATATTGTCACGTAACAAGGATTACTAAAATTTGAACTCCCATACCTGAAACGATAACACAAATACCATATTAGCAATAAAAAAATTGAGAATATTTCTATTTTTTATAATTTATTTTTATGTAATACAGATATAAATGTCCGAATTTTATAAGAAGGGAATGAAAAAAAGGGATGATGTTACGATTTTTGTAAAGCAATTTTTTGAAAAGTAATTATTTTTTGAGTTCTTAGAATACGGTGTGATATCGTTGTCTTTTGTTTTCAACAACAAACTGAGAAAAGGAAACTATTTTTATAAAAAAAGTGTTTTTGTAATTGAAAAAAGTATTCAAGCTAGTAAAAAGGCGTTCTATAATTAAAGAGATAAATGACAAGCAACAGCGGAAACACAATTTAATAGAATAAAGTGATACTCTCTGACGTTAAATTCGGCATACACGACAGAAAATATCAGCTGTTTGTAAAGAACTTCCATTATTATAATTTCTATTATATAATTCAAAATGGCAAATGAAGAGGTATTGCGACAAATAGATGAAGAAAGAAGCATTTGGAAAATATAGTTATAGATAGACTTATAGGCCACATACTAAGGCATCATGGAATAGTCCCTTTAATATTGGAAGGACAGGTAGAAGGAAAAAATTGTGTAGGCAGGCCACGTTTGGAATATGTAAAACAAATTGTTGGGATGTAGGATGTAGAGGGTATAGTCAAATGAAACGACTGGGACTGGATAGGGAATCTTGGAGAGCTGCATCAAACCAGTCAAATGACTGAAGACAAAAAAAAAAGAAAAAAAAATTCAAAATGCTAGTTCCGGTTAAAATGTGTATCTTAAAAGAATATCGTGCTGGGAGAAATTTTCTATTTCTGAAGGTGTAAAACCGGTCGAAATTCGTTCACGGATAGTGAAATTATATGGTAAATAGTGTTTAACCCGCCATATTGTTTTACGTGGATTGAACAGAATCCGGCAGAACAAGTATCATTGATTTTTATATAGCTGAAGACTGGTGGACTGTGAAAGCGACTGTCGCTTTGCAAAATAGCACTAATGATCATATTCGTGAAAACAGAAGCATAAAAATATGGGAAATTGCGGAAATTTATACTGGGGGGTATCGGTGCTGTACGTTCCATCATCCGTAATAAGGTGAAGCGTAAAACGTATTAAAGGTGGGTTCCAAGACGGTGGACTCAAAATCATAAAGATATCCGAATTAACCTCTGTAGGAAACTTAAAGAACAATTTTTAGTTGAAGAGATTTTTATTTTTAATCACATATGAGTAACTTGTGATGAAATTTTGATTCATTATTTTGAACCAGCCTTAAGCCATAGTATGGAGTTGAAATATCCTTTTATTAACCACCAGTAAAACATTTAAAACTTTCGTGTCACCCGGTAAATTGATACTTACGGTTTTTGATTTATAAAGGTAGTTTACTGAAATTATCTGGAAGAAAAACGTATAATCATCAACGAGTGTAGATGTGATATGCTACTAAATGAAGCGAAATCTGGAATACGGAGGAAACGTCTTGATTCTCTTTGAAAAGCCGTAATTCTGCAGCAAAATAATGCCAGTCTACGTACTGCTCAAAAGACATGTCGATCTATACCTCGACCTTTGACTAACGTGGAAAGTTCATGTAACAGAGAAAATACAACTTTAGATAAGGTTCAAAGAAATGTTCTAGTTGTTGGCCAGACGTTCTCGTTTGTCCATGTCTAATAAGCTGCTGGTATAATAAAAAATTCTAAAACCTATCTGGACCTGTAGGATCGAACTACGGGGCACTGCGAGTAGAAGCAAGGTTGACATATTACAGCTAGCGAGGTGTACAACAGAGGTAAGGAAAAATAAGATCCAGGATTATTTAGGATTACGGTCCATGCGGGAGGAGATACAACGTTTCAGAAAGAACTTCGCTTTTTTTTCTTCTCCCGCGGGCCGTATCCTGCAGTTAAGTATTACACAGCCCAGGAGAATGTCCTTCATTCTTACGGGCCTCCACGTCTTGGCCCGCCGGTCGGATCTCATTTTGCGCCTGTCTCAAACCCCCCAGAGTAGGATCCACCCGGCCCGGTTATGCCGTCCCTGGGTCCCTACTCCGGGAGCCTGGACTCGGTCTTTATGCCAATGTCTCTAACGCCCCGAGTGGGTCATCCCCACCCGAACTCGGTCTTTTTCGCTCGGGGTGCAAGAGTCCCCGGGCCTCATCGCTACCGCTCACTCGTGCAAGCGCGTGCAAACGGCAGCTCCGCAGAGGGCTGTCCCTCATCCCAGAGGCCTCAGATCCTTCTCCTGAAGAACCCTCGCCACGAACCCTGCGATTGTGTCAAAGCTCTTGGAGCTTCGCAACATGGTGGCGATGATATTCTCCACGCTGAGCGGTCCGGTAATCGCCGAGCTAGGTGGTAATCAAACTTGATTAATCAAGAACTTTGGCTTCACTACCAAACAAATTGAAAACCTACTAGACAGTGGGGACATTAGGAAGCTGAGCCGACAGCAAGTCTAGACCTAAGTGTCCCTTAATATGTCTATAATAAACTCGGATGCAAAATGGAATAGGATAACTATCGAACATATTGACGTGGAGGCCACACCTGCGAAGATCGGTACAGATATTTTATAATAATAAAAGAATAATCTGCATAATTCGACTGTTAATTTCAAATTGGTTACTTAAAGTTTACCTTTTTTTTTTTTTACATTGATTCATCGTTTATTTTACTTCTATTTACTATTTTTATTTTCTTTTTCTTTCTATCTTTCTAGTGGTTTTGTGTGTCATTCAAAATTGCTAATTGTATGTGCATGACATAAATTTTTTTATTATACTAGTGTGTACTTTTTAAAAAGTTTCTCTGAGATTTCCTTATCATGTGATTTGGATATGATCCAATTTAGTAAAGGTTTATGCAGATTTAACCGGTTTTAAATAACCTTTGAAACAATAAAAAAAAACAGACTCGTCATATGGAATTAGACCGATCGAAATAACTCATTTAGAGGGAAAATATTATTACCTGGACTTTTATAAGTGGAAATGGTAAATGAGCTTATAATAAACGTAAAAAAAAATAAATGCGTGCGCGTGGGTGATGGAGGGTTGATTTGGGAGATTGAAAAGGGATGAAAAATGGTATTGCGATTTCCGGCGAAAGTGGACGTCAAAAAAATTTGTGGTTTTTTTTAAGATATAGAAAGGTATACATTCACCAAGTTTCGTCAAAATTAATTTATTTTTGCGGAAATGAAAAATAAAAAAAGGAAAAAAAAAGAAGATTTTTCGCAATTTTCTCGGAAATTTTGAGGCTATATTAAAAACTGACATCTACAAAGGATGTAAATTTTTGTATGATCAACAACTTTGTATTAGAAATTTTTTCTTTTTCAACCCCCAACCACCAAATCATCCCTCCACCACCTCCGCTCACGCATTTATTTTTTTACGTTTATTATAAGCTTTTTTACCATTTCCACTTATAAACGTCCAGGTAAAAAAAATTTTTTTCTCTAAGTGTAATTTGGTTGGACAAAATTGTCACGTTTACCTTACAGTTTTGATCTTATACTATCAGATTCTATTTTTTGTTTAATTCTCTTAAATAGTTTTTAGTTTTTACTGAATTCAGCAACCAGCCGGCCAAAAATGATGTGCAATAACGGATCAGCCACCAAGTTGAATAAGTTTTTACTACTGGAATGAAGAACAGATGCCTAACTGTAGCCGGGGATTATGTTGAAATGTAGGCTTAGTTACTTTGTTATTGTACAAAGGTTTTCTACAGTTATTTGCATTTTTATTATTGAATGATTTTATTAAAAATAGATATATATATATATATACCTACAGGGAGAAAATTATGAAAGGGGACTGCTTGTCAGTTGTAACCATAACTTGTGCGTGATCGCTGAATCACGGAGAAGCATGGCTAATTGTAATATGTGGAGTAAAGGAGTAACGCAAGGCTTCGCTTTATGGCCGATTCTTTTTAATGTATATTTATATAATTTATTTTATATTCGAATTATATTATTTGCGTTGTATCGTTTGCCAATAAATTTTGCAACTCATAAGGTAAATAATTATACCAACAAAATTATTAGTTCGTATTTTATAAGTAATTTTAATGATTAAATTAGCAGCAGCCCAAAAAAAAGCCATTTAGTTTACGATATAGCTTCAAATTTTTAAGTGATTTGTTTGCAATCATTTTAAAATAAATTTTTTCAAATACAATTTCATATCTGTAATAATAATAAATACTTTCAATTAAAAGATTGTTTAATTATTCAGCATATCAAAAAAGTAACAGTTTTTTATAACTTTAAAAAATAATATTACTCCTTCTGAAATAAATGGTAAATTGATATTCCGAAAACTCCAAGATTGGATGAGGAAAGAATAATTTGGCGGTTAATAAGAAATTAAAAAAAAAAGAGGGTTTCCCGTATGTGTTGAATAAGATGAGTTACCTTTTTTTAAACAGAGTTTAAAAAAGGAGAGGTTATCAATTCGGCTGTATTTAATTTTTTTTTTTTTAATGTATGTTACGCAATACCTCGGACATTAGTAAACCGATTTTGATAAAAATTGGAACGGTCCCGTATAAATTTTAACCAAATTGGATGATAATCCTAGAAAATATACCAAAAAACCGAACGGCTCGACACGCTTAGCCGCTGACCGCTCGCACCACTACCGTGTTGCTCCATTCCCTACATGACTAGGATATTAATAACAGTCTATATTATCGTTTATTAGTCTCCGTGGAAATATTCATGGCATTTCTTTCTCTATATTTCTTCCTTAAACAATTATTCCTTTTTTTCACAACTTTTCTCTAAACTTCATATAAATATTAAACCTACATTTAATATTTATATAAAATAGTGAAAAAGCGTAATATCCCTAATCGCAAAATAATATAAATACTTTATTAATAAATAAAAATATAATTATTTGTACCTCTTTAATACTATTATTTATTGAAGTCGGTTTTTAGTTTTTACAAATTATTTCATTTCTAAAAAAAGAATACTGTAAAAAATGAACTAAAGTAAATTAATAAAAACTTCAACAAATTAATAAAACGTTATTAAAAAATTTATAATTTTAACTGTTTTTGTGAAATGACTAAATCAATCTGCAAACTCGAGAACAGCAAATAAATGAAAGTCTAATATAGTCAACGATAATTAGGAAAAGAATTGATATTATTTTTTTAGAAAAGCAATTCAAAATTATCAGAAAATGTGATTTTTTGTAAAAAAAAAAAAAAAAAATTATAAGACAAAAACAAATTTAATTTAAAAATTTATATTTCTACTTTCACATATAAATACAAAACACGGATAAATAGGTAGCGTTTATTTTAAACTTTCTTTTCTTTAACTCACAATGTTTTTTTTTTTCATGTTTGTTCTCAAATCTTGCATCCTTAATTTAATAAATTTCCTGACATTACCGATTGATGAAATTTTTCACAGGAACTAAGGTAGGGTGACAATACAATATTCCACCATTACGTTTGCAATCATCCCCCCAGTAAGGGGGTAAATTAAAGGTGCGGGTGTAAAAAATTGCAAAACGGATGTTACCTTTTGAAATCCAAATTTATCTACTAATTAAATTCATGCAATGTATGATAATAATTTGACTAATGCCTAATTTTGACTAATTTGACTAATAATAATAATTTTGACTAATTTGACTAATAATTCGTATTAATGCCATATGGCATTAACACGAATACATATGGCATTAAAATTCGTGTTAATAGCCACGATGGTCATTCAAAGAATAACAAGCATTCCACTATAGGCTTACTTAGGAAAATGAAAAGTGAAGCGATTTCCAAGTATTTTATTCAGAAAAACCGAGTATTCTGTAGCATATTGGCAAGTTAAATTATTCAAAATATACGAAATATGCAATTAAAAGCGACACCTTCTCATATTTCACCACGGGATCGCCGTATAAATACCATTACACTCAAAGATCTTTTGAAGTGTCTCAGATGTTTTACACGTGTCATAACCGCCAGAAAGACCGAGAAGATAATGAAACAATTTTACTTCATATTTCTGTCATAAACAATGTGTTCTAAATATTCCTTCAATCCAGAAGGGAAATAAATAATAAATGATAATTGTAATTATAATTTTGTTTTATTAAATCTTCAATGATTTTGTTTTAATGAAAACAATACAAAACTGGCTTGCGATTATGAACCAACCGTAAAATTCAAAATATTTTCTATTTATAATGACTACATCATGATACAATGTTTCTTTATTTGCCTGTATAATTAGTCAATTCAAAATGTTTTGTTCTATGCACTTAGCAACAGTTTTGGGATTAGTTTTTAAGTAAAAAAATATATTTTTAAGAAAAATATTTCAAATGAAATTCAGAAAAATTATTATAAAATACAGGATGTCCCATATAAAACGCAACTCAATCTTATATTGGTAGGTATTGAAATAATAAAAAGGCATGAGTAAATGCAAATGTAATTTTTATTATTACCATCCATTACCTTACATTTAGAGTAAATGTTGGAAGTGGCCGCCATCTTCTTTAATAAAAGTTTCAATTCTTTTTACAGCGTTTCTTGCAACTTTTTTCAAAGTTTGTGACTGGATATTTAATACAGCTTGTTCAATATTGACTTTCAATCGTTCACGTGTTCGTGGTTTGTTGCTGTAGGCTTTTTCTTTGAGGTAACCCCGTAGAAAAAAATTCTCCGCAGTCAAATCTGGAGATCTTAGTGGCCACAAGCCTCCACCGATAACACGATTACCAAAGAATTCCTCAACGAAATCAGAAGTTGAACCTGCGTAGTGCGATGTCACACCGTCATGTTGTTGCCGGCAGTGTCTGTCTTCCTCTTCCAAGAGTACGATGAACTGAAATAAAATATCCTGATATCGTTCTGCATTAATGGTGTACTCGAAAAAAATACGACCGATTATTTTCATTCGCGATATAGCGCACCATACACCCAACTTCTGCGGGTGTAATTGTTTTTCGTGATAAACGTGAGGATTTTCAGCGCTCCAAATTCTACTGTTTTGGCTGTTTACGTAGCCATCCAAATGAAACCGTGCTTCATCTGTGAAAAATAACGAATCTATAACGTTAATTCCCTCGCGCAGAAATCGACGGAATCGTTAACAATATTGTAGCCGTTTTTTTTATCTGGGTCAAGAAGTCGATGAACCGTTTGAATGCGATAAGGTCGTAATTGTAATTGTTTGGTCGCCCGATGAACAGTCGATTTAGACAAATTAATTTCGGCAGACAAACGTCTGATCGATTTATTTGGCGAGGCGAGTAATCGGTCTTTGATTTCAGTGACTGTATCTGTATTCAACACTGACGCAGATCTTTTGTGTTCCTTGTTATTAACAGAACCGGTCTCTCTAAATTTTGCAACTAGTATGGCGAAACAAATCTTGCACTGCAACAGCTGATTTCGTACTGAAGTACGACTCGACAATGAAAACACGTTCATCTAGCGAAAACACCATCTTGTCGGTAGCAATACACTGAACGTTATGATTGCATTGTTGTTACTATCGGTAGTGTTCTACTGCGTCGCCGCGATGTTCAGATGTTGGACGAGTCCATTTCAGTAACGAGTAAGGGAGTACGCTTGACTTTTGAAATTTCATGGATGAGTGATTGATGGGTTGCGTTTTATATGGGACACTCTGTATAAGGAGTACTGTTCAGCTTAGACTGGGTACCCGGTGAATCTTAATCAGCTTTTTAGTTTTTTATTTGAAATACTAGCTGCAGAGGTGTGCTGTAGGCACGACTTCCGAAGCTAGGTCCTCCGAGCGGGTTGTCCTGGCGGGCAACGTCTCGGAATAGGATTATTAGGCATACTAAATTGATTCTCTCTTTTGAAAAAATATTTTTTTTTGAATGATGAAAATTGATACTAACGAATCGGAATTTTCCGTTAGCGATCGTTACATTCCAGTGCCTAATTTTTGGTTATAATTCATTATTTTATGAAGAAAAACAATCACATAAATAAAAAAATCTGATGTAGAAACCATATGACTTACTTTTACGCCTATTAAATTACATATACATCTTTTAAAATGAAAAGTAGATAAAATTTTACATCATTAATAACTTCTGATTTTTTTTATTGTTATTATTGAATTATTATTTATCGTAACAATTATTAATAAATCGATGTATTTGACTTAAAAAAAGAAAATATGTATATACAGTCGATTTGCCTTCCGATTGTAAGATTCAAATATTTCGTTAATTAAAGTTTCTTTTGTTTATAACTCTGGAACCGATGAAAATAAGTACCACTTAAGATATATCGTTGAAAAGCTCTCAATGAGGGTTTATTACTGTAGTTAAGAATTTTGGGCTTTTTTGGACACTTTTGGTTCAGACGATTGAATTCAAAAGAGGAGATGCACATCTAGGTGTTACAATAGTCCTGAATCCAACATTTCAACATTCTACGGCTAATTCTTTTTGAGTTTTGCGAGATACATAAAATAGGAAATTCTCTGAGCAATATAAATATGTTAAATCGTAAAATATTTTTTTTATTAAAATCATAGAATCGTATAGCAAAAAATAACTTTTAAAGATTTACTTCTCCAAAAACATTATAAACAAAATAAATAATATGAAAGCTTAAAAAAACGAGGTCAACAAAAACAACACCCTTGATATTTATTGATTTTTCAATGAGTGAAATTTCATATTAGAATCGACAGGTTAATAAAATTTTTATTAAAAAAAGAAAGTCGACATCAGTTATAGAATAATGCAAAACCAACCAAATACAAAATACGATCGATCGAGTTGTTCAAGTTATGGATAGTTTTAATGTAGTTGTCCTTTGTAGAATAGAACTTATTCACTCCGATATCGTAACTGTATCTCTCTCTTCTTCGAAGAACGCCACTTGGGAAATCACTAGAACAGATGGTATTTGTAAACGACGACGTTCCGAATTCAGTTTCCATATTATACGAAACAAATCTGTTTTCAAAATGAATACGGTTTAATAAGTAAATATATATATTCCCTGTAGAATCACTAATATTATCATTTAGTTATACTTTATAAATAAAAACTAAATTTGTTTGCCGTAATGTAAATTGCTTATAGATAATTCATTATAACATAAAAGAGAAATAAATACATTAAAATTCAACTACCTTATCGGATTACTGACACAATGTTAAATTATATGAACGTTAAAGTTAAGTAAAATATAGAATGATTAGTAAACGAATTGGTAATCGTTTAGTTATATGATAAGTATAATAATATAATAATAGTATAATAGTTATATAATAATATCAATCTATTTTAAGTACATCGATTTCATAAAAAAAAGAATCGGTTAGGGCTGTCGGGGCGCATGACCGTTTGTTTCTGTGTACATAGAAATTTAAATTAAGCACCGTTGGACTATAGTGTTTTTAAGCGGACATTTTTTATTATTTTAGGCAACAGCATTATCTCCCGAGAGATTGCCGACATTTAAGAATCAAACTGTATATATAAAAATTCCCATTCGGCACGTCTGAAGGCGGAGGTAGATTTCACCGGTGCTAAATAGGTGATAAAAAAAAGATTTCCACCTTAAAATTAAGAAAAACTCAATACGACAATGGTTGAATGTGAAATAAGTTTCACATGTTTAGCATACGACATACCGCACCTTCTTACAATTCCAGCAACATTTTGGCCATTCCTTGCCGTAAGGGTTGGTCATATCAAAAATTGTTTCCGACAAGAGTTTTAGATAATGTTTACAGAACTAACTACCAATTTAAATCGATTCGATACTGTGTCTATTAGGGAGGTATGATTATTTTTGTCTTCGAAATTCAATTTTTTCCACCCCCTGGGCCAATGGTTGGTGATATCAAAAAACTTTAGATAAGTTTTACACCCTTATCCAAAGAATAGTTGAACTTTATACGAAATCGATATTTTATTTATAAAGAAAGTAATAACGATATTTTGTTTTTTTTCGAAAAAGCCCCTCCACCATTTCCTCACCACGGTCCGATTCTGCCCATTGACGAACTCGACCGAGATTTTCGGTTGTTATATTTTATGTATCAATCTGAAAGTGATTGGCGCAAAATTACGGCAGTTATCGTGTGCACAAGAAAGAGAAATATTTATATATATATAAACTTTATCAAACAGCAACAGTAATAATTGAAGAACATAAAAAAGAAGCCGTAATTAGAAAGGGAGTCCGACAAGGATGTTTCCTATTCCCGTAACTTTTTAATCTTTACATAGAACTAGCAGTTAATGATGTTAAAGAACAATTTAGATTCGGAGTAATAGTACAAGGTGTTAAGATAAAGATGCTAGGATTTTCTGATGATATAATAATTCTAGCCGAGAGTAAAAAGGATTTAGAAGAAACAATGAACGGCATAGATGAAGTCCTACGCAAGAACTATCGCATGAAAATAAACAAGGACAAAACAAAAGTAATGAAATGTAGTAGAAATAACGAAGATGGACCACTGAATGTGAAAATAGGAGGAGAAAAGATTATAGAGTAGAAGAATTTTGTTATTTGGGAAGTAGAATTACTAAAGATAGACGAAGCAGGAGCGATATAAAATGCCGAATAGCACAAACGAAACGAGCCTTCGGTCAGAAATATAATTTGTTTACATCAAAAATTAATTTAAATGTCAGGAAAGAACTTTTGAAAGTATATGTTTGGAGTGTCACTTTATATGGAAGTGAAGCTTGGACGATCGGAGTATCTGAGAAGAAAAGATTAGAAGCTTTTGAAATGCGGTGCTATAAGAGAATGTTAAAAATCAGATGGGTGGATAAAGTGACAAATGAAGAGGTATTGCGGCAAATAGATGAAGAAAGAAGCATTTGGAAAATATAGTTAAAAGAAGAGACAGACTTATAAGCTACATACTAAGGCATCCTGGAATAGTCGCTTTAATATTGGAAGGACAGGTAGAAGGAAAAAATTGTGTAGGCAGGCCACGTTTGAAATATGTAAAACAAATTGTTAGGGATGTAGGATGTAGGGGGTATACCGAAATGAAACGAGTAGCACTAGATAGGGAATCTTGGAGAGCTGCATCAAACCAGTCAAATGACTGAGACAAAAAAAAAATATAAAGTTTTGAACTGACGATGGTTTTGGTGTCTGGGGTATGTGAAACGCGAGGATATGTGGAAATTTTCCGAAAGTTGAATCATGGTACCCATTACAATAGATAGCTTTCTTATGAAATCTACCTAAAAATATAATTCATCTGTTTAAAATATCTTAATGAATTACAAATAAGAAATAATATATATTTTTTTTTTGTCTAGGAGTCTAATCTTTTTCTTTTTGATTTTAGCTATTTTAGGAGTAGGTTCCAATATCTTTCATTTCTTTTTTCTTGTTTGCTCTTTTCTCTCTTCCCAGTACCTCTTAATTCTCTTCACATGTTGATCTTCGCATTTATTTTCAGATATTTCTTTCCTGTACTTTTTTCTTTGAAACCGTTTATATCGTAATTTTTTTTAAAGATGTCTCTATTTTTAATATCTTTTTCTGTTAAATTTTATATTTAAGTTTTTTTTTTTACTTCTTTTATACTTATTATAGAAGAAGTCAAAGATTTTCTTATTTAACTTCTTTTTACTCGTTCTGACAAGGTGACAAAAGAATTCAGTTTTTGATTTTCATTGTGTCCGATACTTTATTATATTTTGAAATATTTCATTGTAACTTCTAGATTGTTTTTTTTTTTATTCTTTACAGGCTTTAATATTTTTCTAATTATTTTCCATTGTTCTTTTCTATATTCCATATTTGTGTTCATGTTTAAGCAATCGCATGCATATAAACTCTCTGGTTTTATTACCAATTACTGGTGCTATAATATCTGAGTTTTTGATAAGCATTTTTTTAATGTATTTTTGATTATTCGAAAGCTTTTCTATTTTTTAAATTTTATCTTGTATTTTGATTTTTCTGAATTCTTTGACTATTTCTACTTTTCCTGTTCCTTTTTGTATGCATTTTCAATGGTTTTCACCTTTTTGGTTGTTCGACTCGATATTTTTAGTCCTGTTTTACTTACTACTGTTTCTGAAGTGTTAATTGGTATTTTGGTCGAATCCACATCCTCTTAGAAGTTTATTTTATTTTTTCTATCGTTCTGTTGAATTTATTAATTTTTTAAAAACGTCATATCGTTTGAGTTAAGACGACAATCGCATTATAATTAATAAGTGAAGGTTTTGTAATCGGTGGAATTTAGAGACGCTTGATGAAGAAGAAGTAAGGAAGATTTTTGAGGAGGACATCGCAAGAGGTTTAGATAAGGTAGAAAATGTAGAAGAAGAATGGGAGAATGTTAAAAAGGAAATTCTTAAATCAGCAGAAGCGAACTTAGGCAGAACAAAGAGAGCCGGTAGAAAACCCTGGATTTCAGACGATATATTGCAGCTAGCTGATGGATGAACATAGAAAATATAAGAATGCTAGTGATGAAGAAAGTAAAAGGAACTATAGACAATTAAGAAATATTATAAACAGGAAGGGCAAACTAGCGAAAGAAGAGTGGATTAAAGAAAAGTTTTCAGAAGTGGAAAGAGAAATGAACATTGGTAAAATAGACGGAGCATACAGGAAAGTTAAGGAAAATTTTGAGGATATATATAAATAGGAAGATAATATATTTGAGGAAAGCATAAATTAAAATCTAATAATGTGTTAAACAAAGATGGTACACTGATTTATAATCAGTGTACCATCTGTGTCTCTTCAAAGGGACTTGGAAAGTGGACTGACTAAAGTGATCCTATGTGGTCATAAAAGATAATATGAGAAGGAACGTCCACTAATTTTGAAAATTTAATTTTTTACGGTTTGACATTTTGTCTGATTGTAGTTTATAATGCAGTTACTGGCAAACCTTTTCCGAGTTTTAAAATTTTTTAGCAATCTATTTTGATTTATGGAACGTATATATAAAACGATTTGTTTCAAAAAAGAAAAATTCTCGTTTTCAATGTGGGACCTGAACTTCTTTAAAGAGTGATCTGATAAAACTTTGAAACTCATTCTCAATTTAGAGAAAAAATTTTCTACAAAAAAAAAACCAAAAAAACAGGGGGAGTAGTGTGGAAGTAATGTCTTCACTAGTTAGTAATGTCCCCAGAAGCAATGTTTTCGAAACCGTTAATACAGCTAGATTATCTTTGATTAAAACTACTTTCAAGCCGATTTTTATTCGAAATTTCGATATATTTTTTTTTATATATTGATTTAATTAACTATATTTGATCTGGAAGGTCAAATTTAAATTAGTAAATTTAATAAGTAATAGACAAAATTCAGAGATCTATAGAATCTGTCTTCACTATTTTACAGAATTCCAGAAAATATACTGAAATAACATTACACAGTATTAATATTGTATAACTATAATAAATTAGTTTATTAAATAACTGATTGAACGAGAGTAGGAACCGATCTAGTAAATAACGGACCCAGATGTATATAATGTATTATTTAAAATATATATATATTACTTTCATAATGGTTAATATTAGTAGAAAAGTTAATATTATAAAAAAAGCAGCAAAATTTTCTTTTTAATTACGTAACTTATATTCTAAAGTAGCTTTTTGCAAAAAAATTAAGAAAAAAAAAATAGACAGCTGAAGAATTTTATTTAGGAAGGAAAGTTAACTCAGGAAGGATATAAGGCTAAAGGAAGAAGATTGGAACGTAGCATAAAGGGTGACTTTTCAGCTAAAATTAATAGTCAGTTTGACTGACAGTCACTGAACCGCTGTAGGAGGAAAAAGGGTTGAGCAACTGTAGATAGGGACGGGTACACGGGGGATAAGCGTTACGTCGGCTACGTATATTAATGGATAAGGGAGCATTGAAGGCGTCTTTCTTTTTCTGCCCGACATTACGGGCAAACCTCATCATAGATCTCGTTCAGTAAGGAAGTTTAACATCTTTAATTGCGGTCATTATACTTTTTAAAGTTCCAACTACAGATCTGCGTTATTTAGCCAATATTTCTAGCGTTTCACGCATTACATATATCATTAATGAATTAATAACGACCAAAAAAACTTTTAAATTAAAAATAAAATTACCCTTAAAATTATTTAAGTAAGATAAAAATTGATATTATGCATTTTGATTTTTAACAACCATCATCGGTTATATTTGAATTATTTAAAATAAATTGAAAAGTTTTGTTTTAAATGTAATATAATAAATAAATAATATAAAATCTATTTGAAAAAAAAACATTAAAAAGTAAAATAAAAATTGTATCCAGGATTTTTTTTTAAAACTGAAGAAAAAATCTCTCTTTTTAATTTGGTTTCTCGTTATTTAATAAAAAATAATTTTATTAAAAATTTTTAGTTTATTTTTACGTAAAATATGAAGTAAGCTTACAACCAAATAATACTTCTACAAAAATTAAAAACACTTATAAAAGTAAACAACATTTTATTAAAAATATAGGGACGGGAAAATAACTAAATGGAGAATGTCAGGTAACAGGGAGAATGGTCTGGGTCACCTGACATTCTCTTCGCAAAGATAATTCTCTTGCGAACGTAGGAATATGCATTAGTAATGAAGATTTCAAACTAGTTTTATTTAATTTCTATGAAAATATTTAGAATATCAGAATCCATCGTTACCCTATTCATAAATGTGTGCGTCATTCATTCTGCCATATTAATACAATTTAATGACGTACGTAAAAAAAAGTTATCAATTATATTACTCGTTAAAAATATTTTTTATTTAATTTATCTGTAAAAGAAAAATAGTTGAAAACACAGTTGTAGGACTTTCCCGTCACGCAGCGTTTTTTTTTATACACGGCTCACACACACACACATATATATATATATATATATATATATATATATATATACACACACACACACACACACACAATTTAAAATATTTATTTAATTTAAATATAAATGATTCTAACTAAAGTGCGCGTGCGTACCATATTTCATTTACGCGGTTGTAGCCGTACTAGGAGTCATTTTAAATACTTTTTTTAATACTAAATATCATTCATTTATTTCATTCTACCGCTTACTTGTGACGTCACAATATAGAAGACTGCACAACTATAGGTCCGTGCTACACTAGCGCTTCTTGTGGTGTGAGAGGATACTATTGACGCAGTATATCCGCTTAGCTGCTAGTTAATTTAGAAACTTTTTGGGATTGGTGTACGATTTTGAAAATTGTTTGTTTGCAAATAATATTATTTTTTAATCTTTAAGAAATGTGTCTAAAAAAAAAGACCTTAATTAGGCTAAATCTTGAGATGATGACCTTGTTGTACTAGTGACCTTGCTGTAGTCTCACCCTCTTGACCTTTTAAATGGAAAATTTAATGACATCAATGCCCCATATATAGAAGTAATCTGACCAAGTTTGGTCAAAATCAATCTAGTAGTTTTAGAGATATAAAGAGTGCGAAACCGAACACAAACAAGTGCAGACGAACATACGGAAAATTTCCATCCGGTTTTTTGGGTTATTTAGTTATCAAAACGTAAAGATCCGGTGAAAAACGATCTGGTGAAAACCGATACGACGGGACCACTGAAGTGGTCCTGTCGTATCCTTTACTTTCCCGTAACTTCTAGTGTACAAAGTAATGAATCTCTATAATCCATCCAAAAAAAAAAAAGGCGAGACCACAAAAAAATAAATACATATACGGTTCGAACGGATGGAAAACAATTTTTTTAAACCATTTTTAGAAAACCATATTGTAACTGTTCTTAAAAAACAAGGCTAAGAAACTTAGTTTATTAACACAATAAGTTATTCGGCGTTACTCCAAATAAAATCTCTTTTTGTCTAGATAACTCTAAGCAGAAAAAAAAGGAAGGATAACGATGCCAAAAGAAACTTTTAAGTGTTTATTCATCATTTAACAAAATTATTCTACATTAAACATAATAAAGTGTGCTTTTCGAACACAATCTTTTATTTTTTACTCAAGATTTCTCGGAAAACACCAGATAAACTGCTCTAGGATCTATTTTTTTTTTTTTTTACTTTCTTTATGTTTATAAAACCACTCATTTACCCATAAACTTAATTCCCAAGAATTAGAGTCTCGCTTAATTTTACCGAAGGCACAAAAATTAAGGCCAATTGTTTCGCCAGCCGTCTCTCGCTAACGAAATATTTTCTAACCAATGTTTATATGAAATTTCGGTACTAACGTATTAACGCCACCGCAGCTACAGCTTTATTTAAAATTGAATATTTATTTTATTGAGTCTCTTTATTAATTTTATGAAATGGTTATTTATATTTATTTATTTATAAATATAATTTAACCAAACTTAACCCACGTTCGCTTCGGTTGCTTTCTTTTTCCTGTTTAGCCTCCGGTAACTACCGTTTAGATAATTTTTCAGAGGATGAATGAGGATGATATGTATGAGTGTAAATGAAGTGTTAGTCTTGTACATTCTCAGTTCGACCGTTCCTGAGATGTTCCACCAAAGAACACCGATATCCACGATCTAGTATTCAAATCCGTATAAAAATAACTGGCTTTACTAGGACTTGAACGCTGTAACTCTCGACTTCCAAATCAGCTGATTTGGGAAGACGCGTTAACCACTAGACCAACCCGGTGGGTTGCTTCGGTTGCTAACCTTGATTAATTAACACCGTCATTTTTTGAGTATTTAATAAATTCAGTAATTATTGCAATTATTTATTATTTAAATAACAATAATTACTGAATTTATTAAATAAATACTCAAAAAATTACGCCGTTAATAAGTCAAGGTTAGCGAGCGAAGCGAGCGTACGTTAAGTTTGGTTAAACTTAAAATTAAAGTCTCTTTATTAAAATTAATAAAGAGACGGTTCATTTGCCACCGAAATCCGATTGACTACTTTGTTTTTAAATAAAGCTGTATCTGCGGTGGCGTTAATACGTAAATACCGAAATTTCTTCTTTATTTTCTCCAGTAAAACATATCCTAAAAGTCTGTTACATTCTTCGTGAATCACTCCGTAGAAAATTCGAGTAGAGCAGACATTAAATGACGGTAATCAGGTAATTCTACAGAAATGTAATAGGTTACGTATGAATATTTAAATAAATTTTTAAAAAATCGGAAAAAAATTATACTACATACAAAACTGTTACCCGCATGTTCTTTAACTAGCCTATTAGTAATTATCCTGTATTTAAAAGGAGTGTTTATTAGCAATGTTTTATTTTGGCAGTCGTTTTTTTTTTTTTAATATGTATCTCTTGCGTATATAGTATTTGAATATAGATTTATTTTTCCTAATTTCTCAAATTTATTTAAACATATATTTATACAGCGTATAACACTTCCGATAACCTAAGGATTTCAATGCGGGTACATACATCTAAATCGATTCAGCCGTTGAGCTGCTATGGTTGAATATAATACATACATTATATTCCTTTTTGGGGAGTCGTGCAATAACACTCTAAATTTAAAAGTACAGTTTAATGTTATCAAATAAACTATCAATTTTTTTTTTGAAATTATTGGAAAATATAAATGTATAAATGAAAAAAATATTAAAATCGTTTGTTTTATACTCAGCGTTTTGTTTTAAAATTTAATCATAAATATATATAATAATAATAAAAAGTAACAATATGGAAAATAAATTAAATTTGCTTTAAGAGTAATATATCTGGTAAATAAAAATTTTCTAGGACATCGAAAATTATACTCTAGGGAGTTATAAAAGAACAGACAGATATTCACAGCTTTATAAACTTTGACTGACATCATCACGTAGGATTTTCCTTCTCTCTTTCATTCTCTCTCTCTGGCTCATTCGCTCTCTCTCTTTCTCTCTCTCTCTCTCTCTCTCTCTCTCTCTATCTCTCTATCTCTCTCTCTCTCTCTCTCTCTATCTCTCGGTTTACTTAAAACTCATTCATTCTAAAAAAAAGTAAAAAAAAATTCGTAATATATTCACATGATAAATTCTGTAACATAGATTTTAAAGGATTTATTTTTTTTTTTTTTAGCAAGACATAAAAAAAGAAACAAAAGCAATTTTACTTTCATATCTTTAATTAAAAAACTATTGTTTTTTTTTAAATTTTAAGGAAAAAATAGTAAAACAATACTATTTTAATAGGAAAGTTTCTTTTTACAAAAACTAAAACATTTTTACACAAAGACACAAATAAATGCTCCTCATTTAAAAAAAAAAAGTTTGAAACATCGTAAAGAGCAATTTCAGTGGGCAGAAAACACCCACATACATCGCTATAGAGTTAAATGGAAGATTGATATATATAGATTCCGCTATCATAAGATTAAACGAAACTTGGGATTTAGATAAAATTTTCTAAAAAAGCTTCTGAATCGTAAATATAAAACAAATTTTGAGTCTATGATTTTCAACAAAAGAATGTTTACCTACATCGGAAAGATTTACTTACGGAAACGAATTTATTATTGTCTATAATGAGTTCTGCTGTTTAGTTAGAGGCTATTTGAAACCCAAACAACGAATAAATTTCTTCAAAGAGATAAACACATATTTAATAAAAAGCCTACACTGTTGAACCGAATCGTTAAGAACGGGCAGTTTCTACAATATGGAGCAGATGATTATTTCCTACAGGTTTTTACCTTTTAGTAAGTTTCACCAACAACAAAAATTAAAAAAAAATACCAGAAACTATTAATGAAATAAAATTTTATGTACTTTTTATTTTAAAAAAATGTGTAAATGCAATTTAATAGGCGTACAAGGAAGTCATGTAGTGTGCACATAAGTTTTTTTAAAATTATACACCCCGAAACTAAGATGCAATAACGGTTTTTGAAAGTTTTCAAAAAAACTTTTAACCTTTATTGAAGGAGGTTTTAGATTTACAGAAAACTTTTAATAAAGAAAATTTGATAATCTTTATCTACATATTAATATGTTTAGAATAACCTTTCTTAAAATTTATTCCCCACTTCTAATATAAATATACTAATTTTTTTTGGCATTAACACTTTTAATTTTTATTACTGAAAAAAACTATTTTGTATTTTTTTCATCACTTAAATGTTTATTAAAATTAAAGTAGTTTTAGCTCTTATAATTTTTTTCATTATTTATATAAAAGTTATACTTGAACTGCGCGGCGTAGCGAAAAAATCACGCAATAATCTGCCTTCTTTTTTATTAAAAGGAAGAATCAAAAAGTCAAACGGGAAAAAATATATATTTAAAAAAATGCGACTATAAAAAAAAATTATAAAACTCTTATTTATTGTAGATGCTAATATAAAACGTGGTTTTTTTAGAAACCGTATCTCCAGAAAACAAAAAAAAACAATAAATATAATTCATGGAAAAAAAAATTGCATTTTAGATGATAACCCTGATTCATATAGGTCACGCACAAGGTATCTCTAAATACTATTTCAGATCAAACCATTTTTTTTTATTAAATAAAAAAAATAATAATAAGATAAAATGTCGTAAAATATGTCAATCCCATTTATAAAGGAATAATTTCAAAGTGGTTTTTACTACAACAAAATATTATGAATGTCATAAACAATGCTGGTAATAAGATTCGATTTTTGTAGGTTGGACCAAAAACGAAATCAGAAGGCGGTGCCCATCTACATTGTATTCTATAAATGTATGTTATGTATGATGTACACACCCGAGTGATTCTATATATATATATATATATATATATATATATATATATATATATATGTATGTGTGTGTGTGTGTGTATACTCGTAAAACTTTTGCTGACATTTTATTGATGGTATAATAGACAAATGTAGTAGGGATAAATATATGGTACGTGTGGATTGGAAGAGGTTTAGGTTTTAAATTAAGTATAGTGGGGAAATCCCACCCATCTACATACATACACACATATACACGTTGTAGCCTTAAACTGAAGTTCGGGATGTATTGTGTTGGAAAGGGTTTGGAGAACGATAATTGGAGAGGGGGCTTTTGAGAGATCGAAATAGGTAGGAGAAGAGATTGGAGGCCACTGTACTGGAGTGAGCGAATTTGGTCTGCAATAATTTATTTTACTTCGTACCATGTCGGGGGGGTTTTAGTTGTATATTTGTATGTGTTTAGGTGTGGTGGTGTGGTACGGGGGTGGAATGGTGAACTGCGTTGCGGTGTGGCGGCCACACTGATGGATGATGTGCCTATAGCACATGCTCTCACCTAAGCTCTATTTATTACATACCATTGACCGATATATATATATATATATGTAGTACTTCAATTTAACTCTAGAATCCGTCATTACAGATTCTCGATACAAAGTAGAGGTGCTAATTATTTATTATCGAAAATCTGCGTTAATTTCAGATTATACATAAATAGTATTATTTAAATAGGCTACGATTTATCATTATCTACTTTTGCAGATGCTGTACATCCATGTTGTCTAAATCATCTTTTTTATTGAGTTCTATCCTATTTTCCTCGGTTTAACCGCCGCTTTTCATTACGTCATTAATCATCTCGCTTCTTTTAGAATAATTTCTATGAGATCCATAAGCAAACAATTTCTTTTCTTAAAAAAATTTTTATCGTATTCTCCCTTTGCGATTCCTCTTTCTTTTGTAATTTCGTTTTAGTTGTTTTCCAACAATTTTTTTCATATATAATTTTTTTAAAATATTTAATAAAAATAATAAATGTCTTTCTTTTAAAACAGATGTTTTATGTTAATAAATTTACAGTATCGTAAATTTAATAACCAAACTAGAAACAAGATAATAATAATTAAAAATATTATAAAAAAGGTTATATAACTTGCACGGATTTGTCTAGGACAAATTTTTATTTTAAATCCATAATAGGGTTTTTAAATATGCAATACTGACAGTACAATTGCAAAAATTCTGACTAATAATGCGTAAAATTTCCGGCTGTTAATAATAAAAATTAAAAGAAACAGAGCCAAAAATAGAAATAACAGAATATTTTTTAGAGCTAAAGAATAAATTTTAAGAAAGATTTTTTTTTAAATATTCATATATAGGTTAAGCTTAAAAATTTGATTAAATAGAGTGTTTTTCTAAATCTAATACTATTTTCAATAAAGATTAAAACAAAAAAAATTGATGTGGACAACACATAAATTCCTTACACGTCTATCAAATTACATGTACATATTTTTTTTTAAATGAAAAGTACGTAAAAATTTATTTCAGTAATAACTTCTGATATTTTTTTTTGTACTATTGATTTATTATCTATTGGAAATTGTTTTTTAGTCAGAGGTTAATAATTATTAATAAATCAATATATTTAAATTTAAAAAAAAAAAGGTATAAAGTCTGATTCGAACAGTCATGCCTTCCCCTTGTAAGATCCAAATATTTCATTAATTAAAATTTTATTTGGCTAGAACTGTGAAACCGCTGAAAATAAGTACCCCACTTATGATATATCGTGGAAAAGCTCTCAATGAGAGCTTTTTACTGCAGTTAAGAAAAATTCAAAAATCCAATTTTTTTTTATTTTTGACTTTTTTGGGGAACTTTTGGTCCAGTCGATTGCAATGTTTTGGATACTTTTGGTTCAAAATTATAATCAAAAGGGGAAGTGCACAACTAGTTGTTACAACAGTCCTAAATCCAAAATCTCAACATCCTACGGCTAATCGTTTTTGAGTCATGGGAGATACGTACATACATACGTATGTATGTATGTATGTCATGCCGAAATTAGTCAAAATGGATTCAAGAATGGTCAAAATGATTATTTCTGTCAAGGAAGTAAAAATATAAAATTTTCAAAAACTATACATTTTAAGTCCGGGGTCTAGAATTAAAAAAAACAATAGCTTCTATATATGAAGTATAATAAAGTGTTTTTCCATTCCCTGGGCCAATGATGGGCGATATCAAAAACCCTCCCTACCACCGAATAGTATGATATTACTCATAAACGAACTCGACCGAGATTTTGGGTAGTTATATTTTATGTAACAATTTGAGAGCGATCGGCAAAAAATTACGGCAGTTATCGTGTCCACTAAATAGTGAAATATATATATATGTATATATAAACTTTTGAACTGACGGTGATAAATAAAATATATTTATTTATCTTTCAGAATGTATCAGATTAAATATGTATACAGAATTTTAACAGAAAACATAAAACTCGTCCGTTGATAAATGAATCTGTGTTTAAACAACATAAAAATGCAGTTACACGGAAAACATATTTTCGTTTCTATTTATGAAAAGTTATCATTTATTTAATGGTCGCAATCAATTCTCAAGTTAGATGTGTGTGGAATATATATATATATATATATATATATATATATATATATGACACACACACACACACACAGACACACAGAGGGAGAGAGAGAGATTGTACAAAATATTTAGGGCTAAGGCTATAAAAACAAAATTAATAGCGAAATCTTGTTGGTGAGGTCATTCAGTTTGGTTTAGGGGTTTTAATTTTATATAAATTTTTTTGTGAACGTATTTTTGCGATTTTTCTCGGATTTATAATACATATATATATATATGTATATATAAACTTTTGAGCTGACGGTGGTTTTGGGGTTTGGGGATGTGAAACGCGAAGATAAGTCGAAATTTTCCACAAGTTGAATTATGGTACCCATTACAATTGGTAACTTTCTTATTAAATCTACCTAAAAGCTGTAAAGTCCCACAGTTGTAGGACTTTACCGTCACGCGGATTTTTTCTGATACACAGCTTACACACCCAACTTAATTTAAAATACTTATCATTTTATTTAAATATAACATTTTTTGTTTATTTAATTCAATGATTCTAACTAAAGCGCGCGCGTATTTCATTTGCGCGGGTGCGGCGGTACTCTTTTTCTGTTTAACCTCCGAAACTATTGTACTATTGAAATTATTGTATTACTTCAGAGAATGAAATGTATGAAGGTAAATGAAGTGTAGTCTTGTACAGTCTCAGGTCGACCGTTCCTGAGATGTGTGGTTAACTGAAACCCAACCACCAAAGAACACCGCTATCCACGATCTAGTATTCAAATCCGTATAACAGTAACTAACTACCTTTACTAGGATTTGAACCTTAGAACTCTCGACTTCGAAATCAGCTGATTTGCGACGACGAGTTTAATCGTTAAACCAACCCAGTGGGTTTGAGTGTGGCGGTACTAGAGGCTAATTTAAATACTTTTTTACACTATAAATATTATTCATTTATTACCAACTTAACGAAGTTGGAAACAAATAATACGATTAATGAATGCACCATTATAGTGAAATATTTGAGCCAAATTTGAAGAAAATCAGTTTAGTCAGTAGTAAGATATAAGACTAAAAGCAGTAAATTAGTTAGACTTTAATACGTAAAGCTTTGCAAAAATCAGATAACCCGCTTTTGTCATTATCACCATATTTTCCTTCAATATTTCTATTCAAGATGTATTCACAGGGAAACTAAAAAAAAAACTGAGTAAAAAAATTTTGCAATCAAAACCCTTGATTCAATGTTTTTACCTAAAAAATTAGGCAGAATCTAAAATATAATTAAAAAAAAAAAAAATTAATAGAAATCCGAGTACCGGTTGACCAAAAAAGCAATATTATGAAAATTATTTTCTACTTATCGTGTAATTGTTAACATTTTAAAATTTTTAGTTAATTTGGACACTATTTGACTTCTTGCTCGACATCTAACTCAAATAACATTTAAAAGCTACAACTTGAAAAACAGAGTATCAGAGCTGCAGAGGGTCAGATTTAAAAAAATTCTGATGTAGACAACACTTCCACTGTACGTCTATTAAATTACATTTATACCTTTTTTGAAATGAAAAGTACATAAACGTTATTTCTTTAAAACCTCAGATATTTTTTAAATATTTTTTTTTTGTTATTGTTGAATTCATCGTAATATTTTTTACAATGAGAGGTTAATAATTATTAATCAATAAATATTTATAAATTAAAAAAAAAGTTAAAAAAAGGAGATGAAGTTTGATTCGATCCTTCACCCTAAGATCCAAATATTTCATTAATTCAACTTTTATTTGGCTATAACTCTGGGACCAATGAAAGTAAGTACCACTTATGACATATCGTTGAAAAGTTCTCTCTCAATGAACGCTTATTACTGCAGTTAGGAAAAAGTCCAAAATCCAATTTTTTATTTATTTTGGACACTTTTGGTTCATACGATTGCAACCAAAAAGGGAGGTGCACCAATAGGTGTTACAACAGTACTAAATCCAAGATTAAAAACATTCTACGGCTAATTATTTTTGAGTTACGAGAGACATATACGTACGTTCATACAGACGTCACGCCGAAACTAGTCAAAATGGATTCAGGGATGGTCAAAATGGATATTTCCGCTGAAAACTGAGAACCGAAATTTTTCACGAATACATACTTCCTTGTACGAAGTAAAAGGAAGGAGGTGCAGGATTTTCATCATTTTGAATTTTTGTATAGCGGTCGTAGAAAATCGTTCTTTAGCCTGAGGAAAGTGCTTATTAAGTTAGGATTCGAAGTTTTAAATCAGCCGAATTGTGGGGTGGGGATGAAAAATAATATTTTATACAATTTCTGATTAATAACACAAGATCAAAAAAATTGAAATTTGTCACAAATACTATATATATATATATATATATATATATATATACCACTTTCAGCATGACTTTCAACCTCCATCGAACAAGGGAGCATCACGGTTCCTGTAATTTTTTTTTTTTTTTTTTAGTAAATTATAACAATTTTAGTCTTTTTAAATAAGCCCACCGGGTTGGTCTAGTGGTTAACGCGTCTTCCCAAATCAGCTGATTTGGAAGTCGAGAGTTACAGCGTTCAAGTCCTAGTAAAGCCAGTTATTTTTACACGGATTTGAATACTAGATCGTGGATACCGGTGTTCTTTGGTGGTCGGGTTTCAATTAACCACACATCTCAGGAACGGTCGAACTGAGAATGTACAAGACTATACATTTACACTCATACATATCATCCTCATTCATCCTCTGAAGAATTATCTAAACGGTAGTTACCGGAGGCTAAACAGGAAAAAGAAAGAAAGAAAACCTTTTTAAATAAAATTACACCAAAGCGGCTCGACTTATTGAAATAATTATTCCAGAGAATAAAATTTTAAAATCTAACTGCATCTAGTATAGACGTCATGGGAAATTTTTAAATAGCTACTTTTTTTTACTTCCTTGTACGAAATAAAGTAAGTATTGTGATCGCAAAAATTTTCGGTTTCCAGATTTCAATGGAAATATCCATTTTGACCATCCCTGAATCCATTTTGACTAGCTTCGGCGTTTTTTGACCTAGTTTCAACTTTTTTTTTTAATATAAATATATTGATTTATTAATAATAACCTCTGATAGTAAAAAATATTTACAATAACTACTAATTCAATAACAAAAAAAATGAAAAAAATCAGAAGTTATTAGTGAAATAAAATTTTTCCGCACTCTTAAAAACGTGTATATGTAATTTAATAGGTGTGCAAGGGAGTCATGTATTGTCCACATCAGATTTTTTACTTTTGTTCAAAATTTGAGGTCTCTTACAAATAAATAGATCGTTTCGAGGAAGAAACATCTCTTAAACTTCATTTTTTAATGTTCAACTATTGAATAGTTATTTAAATTTATTAACATCCTGAAAATACACATACATACATAATATAAAAAAACAGCAACGCAATGTCATTGAAAAATGTAAAAATATATATAAAAGATAATACGTTATAAAATAAAGTAAAAATGATAATTTGTTTTCCTTTAATAATTATAGAAAGTTTGAAAATTATGGAAAAACATTAAATTCACTTTATAAGATATGAAAAAAGTAAGGTAGCAGTCGAGCTCGATTACTCGCTCGATGAGTAACCAAAAAGGTTTTTCTTTGTAGAAAAATTTTCTATTCGGAGTTTTCCCTTTTTTTTAACTTTATATTTTATACTTCTACGTAAAATAACTCTAAGGATAAATTACAAAAGGATTTTAGGCCTTTAGATATATATATATATTTTGTATTAGCCTATGGTCTTTGATGTTACACTTTATTACATAGGCTTCAGGAAGAATAGGTTTTTGATATAACTTTTAACTTAGTGTAAACGATATTACAACAAAGGGCTCATTCTCTGATTTTACCTAAATCTGTTGTTGAAATGCTGATTACTTTTTTGTTTGTCTAATAAAATTGAATACAGTTTATAAAATAACATTAATAAATGCAACGTTTATTATTTTTTTTCTCACATACAAGAAAAAATAACTTCCGTTTGTTTTATCTTACTTTTTTTAGTAGCAGAAATTTATTTGCATATTTTTTTACGGTTGTTTTTTTAATTAAAAGATAAAAAGAATATTTTATCTAAATTTGAATCTGCAATTTAATAATCTTTTTGTTATATATTTGTCAAGTATAATCCTTTAGATGGCGTTCAGTTGCTTGTTTGTGGAGATCTAGTAAAGAAAACAAGTTTCGACATCGTCTGAAAAAATTGATAAAATTGAAGTTCCTTAATTTAAGTAATTTATTTTAAAAGACATACAAAAAATTTATAATTCCATTTTAAAGAATTTCGGTAGTAAAAGGTAGGGTGCTGAATTTATTAAACGTGGTTATATATCTATTCAAGATGATGAAAGTTCGAGCCGGTCAAAAATTGCTACGATCGACAAAATCATCACAAAAATATACCGTACCGTATTAAATGATCGCTGAATGAAAGTACGGGAGCATGGCGACACCGGAAAAATCTTGATGTCCGTGTCCACTGTATTTTACACGATATTTTTGGTATAAAAAATTACAATTTAATATAATTACAAAAATTAAAATTTTACATCTAAAATAAAACAAAAATTGAATATTTTTACAGTAAATAAGTTAAAGGAATAAAAAAAAACCGGATTCAATTTTTTCCCGCCAAATTAATCTTTATCGGTATACATCCCAGCAGCAACCTACATCTTTGTTGAAAAATTTCAAGCTTAATAATTCGTATTATTAATGAAGTAAAAAAAAGAAAATTACCTTATTTTATTCTAATATTATTTTTAGGTACATTTTATAAGAAAGTTATCTATTTTAATGGATACCACGATTCAACTCCAGGAAAATTTCGACATATCTTCTTTTTTCACATGCTACCATCGTCGTATTTAGAAAATTAGCAGCTTTTCTTATCTTAAGGTGGAAATCTTTTTATCCTCTACTTAGCACCGGTGAAATCTACATCCGCCTTCCGACGTGCCGAAAGGTTTTTTTGTCAATTTATTCAAATTTAATTTCTTTATTAACATTTTTATTTGTAAAAGTAAAGAAAACTATATAAAATTTATTGTTTTTTGTAATTTTTAACCTAACACAATCTGTGTAAAACGAAAAAATTAACGTATGCTGTAATTTACTCGCTTTATAATAAAAAAACAGATGGATTATTTAATTAAAAATTACTTAATTTACTGATTATTATGGATTTAGTTTTTTTATCAGTCATGTTATATTACAATTTTAATTTTGAGTAATTAATGTATCATTTATTTTACGGTTAAATTCACAAATTATACGTTGAATCCAATAAAAACCCGTAATTTTTTTTTTGGATATCCATTTAAAATATGCAAATATAATGAAATATTTTTCATTAACGACTTCTGATTCTTTATATTATTTTATAAATTAATCAATTTTAATTATTATTAGGGAATTAACTAATTCCATTTTTTATCTAATAAATTATTTTTTATGTGTGGCTGCTTTGATCAGGTTTTTACCGCAGTTTCTCTTGGTCCATCAGCAAAAAAACATTTTTTTTATCTGCAGAGTAGCACTACTACAATTTCATGGCATGAACTGAAATGCATTATTACGTATCGACCTAAATAAAATATAGACTGAGCGTAACCTATCGCTCTCTCTAGCAACCCATACAAAAAACAAGAGAAAATATTAAAAATTAAAAAACACGACTGCCAAAAAAAAAACATTGCTCTTTAATATAGGATAGTTAAAGAGCGTGCGGGTTACAATTTCAATGCAGTATTTGTATATAATATTTTTTTAAATTAATTTAACACACACACACACATATATATATATATATATATATATATATATATATATATGTATACACACATATATATGTGTGTACTGCAAACTTGCATTGCATTACCGGTTGCTTTTTCAGCAAGAGTAATGTTCTACGTTCACGTCTTCGAGGCTGAACAGTGATCGGAGGCAGTTAGTCAACTTACGTTGCTGCAGAGTGTTACACAAAACAGCGGCTTAGTGTGTTGCAATAGAGCCACCGATGGTTAAATAAGGACGTTTCCTTTGTGTGTCGGTTTCCCTATTTCGTAGTTCGTGAGGCCAAGAAAATTTCAGGACCTCTGGTAGGTTCGGGAAAGCGATTTCGCTCCGACCTCACCGGTGGTCATATATTAGGAACGTTTTAGCTTTTGACTGTTCGAGCAAGGTTGTGTAGCAACAGACAGCCTGCTCGGACTACATTCGCGGACGCTCATCTGGTTTTGTGTCAGGCTATTTACAAGCTATAAACGCAGTTCCTGGCGTTGCAGCTGGTGTAGTTTCTCTTTTAGCGGGATGGAGCGGCAATCCGAAGAGGATAGCCTAGAGACTTGGTGGGTTTCCCCAAGGAGTTGGAGGCAGTTGACCCCTTCGCACCGCTAAGGTCGATCAGCAGGTCGCCGCCGAGGCAGCGGGCTCCGGCTAAGGATCCCGCGGTCTGCCCGGGGGAGGTACACTGCCACTTGTGATCAAGTGGCATTGCACACAAAACCTGCGGTTGCCTCTGTTTCGAGTTGTGCAGGGAAGGCGGTAGCTGGAACTGCAAGAGGAGAGCACGGTGGCGAGGGACGAGCCAAGTCGGAAGGGCGTCCTCTTGCGAAGTCGACGGTGGCTGATGACATCGGTGCGGTGGTCTACCCTAAGCGGGAGGTCTCCGGGGAGAAACCTGTAAAGGTGAACTTTAAATCCAACAGTTTGGGGCGGATCGAGGAGATGCGGGCCGCATGGTACAAAATCTCCTCAAAGCAGTAGTCGCGTATTTTGGTCGAGTTTTTTCTGCAGCTTGTCGACTCTACCTGTCTGAATGTAGCTCGATGGTTGCTGAGCTGGCGTTAAAATGTGAGGGCCTCCAGGGCGCATCGTGCCTTAAATTCAGTCGTTGATCGGCTGTCGGGCAAGGCGGACCAGGTACCGGAAGGAGTCATTCAAACCGGCAACAGGAGGTTCGTTGGTGACCCCAGTCGTGTAAAAATACACAGAAACCAGTATATCAATAAGAAACTTTATTAATCTATATAAAAACGAATGTTTGTTTGTTATTCCCGTATATGTTCCTATACTATTCATCCGATTTCGATGAAACTTTGGTGATTTGTTATGCGCACGCCCGCGAAGGTTTATGATTTACTTTGGACCCGCTAGTTGGCGCTAGGGTCGAAATATTTAACCCACCGGGTTGGTCTAGTGGTGAACGCGTCTTCCCAAATCAGCTGATTTGGAAGCCGAAAGTTCCAGCGTTCAAGTCCTAGTAAAGCCAGTAATTTTTACACGGATTTGAATACTAGATCGTGGATACCGGTGTTCTTTTGTGGTTGGGTTTCAATTAACCACACATCTCAGGAATAGTCGAACTGAGAATGTACAAGACTACACTTTATTTACACTCATACATATCATCCTCATTCATCCTCTGAACTATTATCTCAACGGTAGTTACCGGAGGCTAAACAGGAAAAAGAGAGAGGGTCGAGATATTTGGAAAAATTGTATTTATGGTCCGATTTGGCTCATATTCAGAATATGTTACTTACATGGAAAGGAATAAATCTGCAAAAATAGATCCGCTAGGTGGCGCTGGGGTTGAGATATATAGAAAAACTGAATTTATGGACCGATTTGGCTCATATTCACAATATATATTAGTTACGCGAAAAGAAAAGTCTTTGCAAAAGCTATACCCGTTAGGTGGCGCCGATATCGAGATATCACATTCAAATATACAGACTATCTTCTTCTGCATATATAAAAGGCAATGTTCGTATTTGTCTGCTATAGACTAAAAAACTACTGGACCGATTTACACGCAGGTTTTTGCAAAACAGTCTGCGTTGACCGGAGAAGAATTAAAGCTATTGAAATCCTTGATCTGAGCATAAAAAGAAAGATAGGGGTATTTTTAACCGACTAATGTGTTTAGACAGTAGTTTGAATTAAATCAGATTAGTAAAGCTGTTTTGATAATTGGATTTATTTACATTCTGACTTTTATAAAGCGAAAGATTAAATTTTGTAAAGTTCCGTAATGTTCATTTTGTGAATGTTTTATCAAACTTTCAATTGTGCTCATTTAATCTATATTTCACTAGGTTCTAGGAATAGCTAAGCATTGCCTGATCTACTAGTAAAAAATTTATTATTTTTTTTTGTCTTCAGTCATTTGACTGGTTTGATGCAGCTCTCCAAGATTCCCTATCTAGTGCTAGTCGTTTCATTTCGGTATACCCCCTACATCCTACATCCCTAAAAATTTATTTTACATATTCCAAACCTTGCCTGCCTACACAATTTTTTCCTTCTACCTGACCCTCTAATATTAAAGCGACTATTCCAGTATGCCTTAGTATGTGGCCTATAAGTCTGTCTCTTCTTTTAGCAATATTTTTCCAAATGCTTCTTTCTTCATCGATTTGTCGCAACACCTCTTCATTTGTCACTTTATCCACCCACCTGATTTATAACATTCTCCTATAACACCATATTTCAAAAGCTTCTAATCTTTTCTTCTCAGGTACTCCGATCGTCCAAGTTTCACTTCCATACAACGCGACGCTCCAAACATATACTTTTAAAAATCTTTCCCTGGCATTTAAATTAATTTTTGATGTAAACAAATTATATTTCTGACTAAAAACTCGTTTCGCCTGTGCTATTCGGCATTTTATGTCACTCCTGATTCATCCATCATTAGTAATTCTACTTCCCAAATAACAAAATTCTTCTACCTCTATAATCTTTTCTCTTCCTATTTTCACATTCAGTGATCCATCTTCATTATTTCTACTACGTTTCATTACTTTCGTTTTGTTCTTGTTTATTTTCATGCGGTATTTCTTGCATAGGACTTCATCTATGCCGTTCATTTTTTCTTCTAAATACTTTTTACTCTCGGCTAGAATTATTATATCATCAGCAAAACGTAGCATTTTTACCTTTTCACCTTGTACTGTTACTCCGGATCTAAGTTCTTTAATATCATTAACTGCTAGTTCTATGTAAAGATTAAAGAGCAACGGGGATACGGAACATCCTTGTCGGACTCCCTTTCTTATTACTGCTTCTTTCCTATATTCTTCAATTACAATTACTGTTGCTGTTTGGTTTCTGTAAATGTTTTTACTTCTGTAGTTCTGTAATTGTTCTTCTATCTCTGTATTTGAACCCTAATTTTTTTAAAATGCTGATCATTTATTCCAGTCTACGTTATCGAAAGTTTTTTCTAGGTCTATAAACGCCAAGTATGTTGGTTTGTTTTTCTTTAATCTTCGTTCTACTATTAATCTGAGGCCTAAAATTGCTTCCCTTGTCCCTATACTTTTCCTGAAACCAAATTGGTCTTCTCCTAACACTTTTTCCACTCTCGTCTCAATTCTTCTGTACAGAATTTCTAGTTAAGATTTAAAAAATATATTAAATAGTTTCATAACGTACAGTAATTCTGTTATAATACATGCGTTCAAAATGTAGCTATACTAGCATCGATACGTTTATTCATGAAAGTTTACGTTTACTTTTTTAACTGCAGTAAGCTGATATTGGATATCGAGGTTCAATGTTCCGTTTAATCGATCCGATTGTGCGAAGATAATTTCTGATCAATTTTTTTAAAAATAAGTAAAAAGTAAAAATCTGTTGACTTAAGTTGTCATAGAGCACAAGAAATGTCTTTTTCTCCAGGCAACTCACGTAGCAACAACATTCTGTTATTGGCTGTTTGAACTGTCGCTACGTTTTGCTGCAACCAGTAATCGCGTCCATATTCTTCTATCAGCGTTATGAAATCATTTATATAATCTGCTGTTCAATTTATTCTCCTTCAAGAAATTGTGCACCAAACTACGATCTGAATTTAATGTATTTTCGTGGAAAATGTGGGTTTTCTGTGCATTCCAATACCGGTTATTCTGGCTTCTTACATAGACATTCAGATAAAACCGTTTATAGTGGCTAAAGAGAATATTATCTGAAATCCGAATTACTGCCGCAAAAAAAAACAGTTTTTAATAATCGAGTTGTTTTCCTTGATCGGATTTTCGCAATTTCTGCCCGAATTGAATACGTTATGAACATAATTTTACTATCTTTGTGGTTTTGCGGACATTCCCAAATGACATTCCGTTTTGCTGGGATAGGGTTCTTTTTAAATGATCGTTCCAAGGATGCAAGGACACGTTTTAAAGATTGGTCGTTTAAAATTACTGACCGTCCATATCTTTTTTCTTCATCTATACTATAAATTCTCTAAAACGAACGACAGCGTGAAATTTAGCACGTTTGATCGAGGAAATATTACACCAAATTTTTTCCGGCACTTTAAAACCAACTGATTGATAACGTAGGGAGAGAATACTTGGTTGCGCGTATACGTTAGTTACACGATCAAGTATTACCAACCCGATCAAAAAATAGTGTCAACAAATTTCCCACTTCAGTGGGTTAACGAATTCAGGGTTGCTTAACTTTTTACTCATTCTGTATTTATATTGTTCCATCTTAAATTACACATCGGTTTTTTTCATTTTTATTTTTTTTACATTATTTCAATCCAAATATTGAAATAACCCAGAAGGGATTTGCAAATTTTTACGTTCAGATGATCTTTTAATAATTCACTTTTACTCTACTAGGAGAAATTGTTGTTTTGCAAATTTTTGTATTTAAATAAAAAACTTCAATACCCGACCTCCGGATTAAACCCCGAACGTTTTAGATAAAACATAAAAGTAATATCACTATATGATATAAGACGGCGCTATCTGTAATTCAATTTAACTCAAAAGCAAGTAAAACGAGATGAGCGTAATATTATATGACAGGTATTGTGGACTGATAAGCCGTTTTTTACTACTGCACTTGAGCTCGTTAACCCAATTTTAAAAAAAAGGAATTCACAATTTTTTATATTTTTATTCATCATGAAAGAGATATATTAATTAATATTTCAATAACAAATTTCAAAAGCGCACATTCTTAGCTTTCTGTTTTAATTTTCTTTTGCAACCGTTCTTTAGCAATATCAATTGTTTAATATTTCTTTGTTAAACATATATTACGTACTTTGAATAAGCTAGAATTTTTTACAAATAAAATGCTTTATATTTTACTAAAAAAAAATTAATTTTATTGAAAAGAGATATAAATAAAGCAAAAATATGAAGACAATTTAACAATAACTTTTAAAATATAAAATATATTTATTTATCTTTCGGAATGTATCAGATTAAATATGTATACAGTATTTTAACAGAAAACATAAAATTCGTCCGTTGATAAATGAATCTGTGTTTAAACAACATAAAAATGCAGTTACACGGAAAACATATTTTCGTTTGTATTTATGAAAAGTTATAATTTATTTAACAGTCGCAATCAATTCCCAAGTTAGATGTGTGTGGAATATATACCACACACTCTCTCTCTCTCTCTGTGTGTGTGTGTGTGTATATATATATATATATATATATATATATATGACATATACACACACACACACACACACACACACACACATAGAGAGAGAGAGAGGGGGGGGGAGGGAGAGAGAGAGAGAGAGAGAGAGAGAGAGAGACTGACAGAGAGTGTGAGAGAGAGAGAGAGAGAGAGAGAGAGATTGAGAGAGAGAGAGATAAATTTTTTTTGAAGGTATTTTGGTGATTTTCCTCGGATTTTTAAAAATGGAACATCATTTCAACATAATACTTTGTTTTTTTCTCGGAAAAAGTACTACAGAAATGTTTAAAATTAAAAACAAGAACACGTCGATGAAGCTTTCTCTATCTAGTTCGTATGGTTTGGTTATTATCGTGACAGTCGGATGTAATTAGAAGACGTCGAGAAGGAGAAAACCAGTAATTAGTTGCAGCGATGAAAAAGTTGAACACGTGCGTAACTTACTGAACGATTAATGCGTGAATTACTGCTGTTACAAAGATGTTCTGAAACATTTATAGGATTGAAATTGTCGCGTGCGATCGTTTTTACATAAAACAAAGGATTCTTTCCTGCTTTACGACAAATGGCCTGCTAATACAGTCATCACTTTACGACAGTTTTTGACTAACGGTAGGTGGCAGTGTCAGACTGCTCTCCCGACTCGCTAAATATAGCCCCAGTTGACTATTTTCTATTTCTTAAAATCAAAATGTCCATGAATTGGTAGCAATATGAGTCGATAATATCAAAAAAGAAAGTATTATAAGCATCTTAAAGACGATTCCAAATGTAAACGTCACTAGGGCTTTTGACGATCTTTATAACCGTTTAAATGTTGCATCGCATTAAAGGGAAACTATTTAAAAGATTAAATACGAATCAATCTTTTTGTATTTTATAGCCACGGTCGTGGAACGTCTTTTAGAAATTTTGTACCCGCAAATGAAAAATTTCACACTTTCTCATTTCAGTTTTTCAATTTTCTAAATATGGAAAAAGCTGAAATTTGATGCTATTATTTAAGACAAGATTAATAGGAAAACTAAATGTAAATTATTCTGATTATAAACATTTAAGGATTTGGAATCGGGTGAAACCTTGAATAATTTTTTAATTTTATTATCTTTTTGGACTCTTAAATAATTGCAATTTTTCGTTATCCCAGAAAAGAAAAAATATTTATTGATAAATGTATTCCGATGAAAGAAAAGTATTAACCGTGAATTTATATATAATTTGATTTTCTGCCAAACAGATAAATAATTTGGTTCTAAAATGACGCGCTACTTATTTATATGAACTAAACTTTTGTATATCCTTAAGAAATTAACAAATATTAATTGCAAATAAAATAACAAGTTTTATGGTGTAAGTAATTATAAGTACGGTGGAAACTTCCAGTATTCATATAAAGTTATTTCTTACAGTGCATGAATAGATCGTATTATTATATAACTTCTAGAAGGAAAACATGGAGTTTATACATAAACTCCAGTTACCCTATCATTCTCTGAGCCTTTTCAACAAACCTAATGTTTGATAGTATCAAATGACTACTGTCAAAACTTTACGTTAATATCTGTTCGGATGGATGACAAGTAAAAATTTTAGACTTAATATTTCTATTTCTTATATCTGAAAGTTCTAAGTTCAAATCCCAGTCAGGCACGGAATTTTTTCACACGTTGCAAAACAAATTCATTTCATTGTCATCAATTGGGAGTCGTTACAGGGTAGTGCCAAACAAAATAAACAGAATTTAGTATTAATTGGTGTCGTTGAAAATCTATTCATTGTTGTATAAAAAGAGATTGCAGATATTTGTGTCAAAAAAAAATTATATAATGTTAAAAATACGCTACAAAAATGTTAATAGTTTTTTTTCAACTTTTTGAGGTAACAAATAAAATACGAGGGAATATCGAAAACCTTCAAGTCTAGACATCTTGATAAAAAACTATTTATTTACGTGTACACACACTCACGTTCAAATTAGTCTCCTTATACAGCAATACAGCGAGCCCAGCGTGCTTGCCACTTCTGGAATGTAGCCTGGAATTCCATTTATCGAAACACGGTATCTTCTGCTATTCACGCTGGATCTCCGAACGGTGTCAAAACCGGGATCTTTAAGCTGGACTTTCAACCGAGGGAAGAGGGCAAAGAAGCTAAATCTCAAGAGTACACGAGAGGGAAAGTGAGATCATATTGCGTCTTGCGAGAAACTCACGTGTGAGGAGAGAACAGTGAGTGACAGGGTGCATTGCCGTCATGAAGCATCTAGTTTTTCGCGCGCTACAGCTTTGGTCGCTTTCGTCGAATGTCTTCCCTCAACCGCGTTAAAACCTGGCAGTAGAACTTGACGTTTACGGTCTGGCCTCTGGAGACGAATTCTCGATGCGCAATGCCGCGAATGTCGAAAAAGACGATGAGCATGCACTTGCCTGAATTGCAGACCCGCCTCGATTTTTCGGCCAATCAAAACCTTGCTGCATTATGTACAACGTCTCGGTGGCAGATTTTCCAAGTTTCACGTTCGCGTTTTGTTCAAACTTGTTGTTCGCGTTGGAATCGCAAAAGCGGTAATGCAAGTGGTCGCAATAGCACGACCTGCGTAATTCGACGTAGTACAATGTCTGTTGGCAGACTGGCTTATGAAGGTCGGAACTATCTGTGACTGTGCGTGCGGCTTTGTGCTGATATCTGTAGGTGTATTACAGAATTAGTCTAGAAACCTTTTGGTACTACCTCATGTGTTAAAAGTTAAGATGTAAAATATTAAAAAAAAGAACCCTCATTTTGTTTAATTAATCTATATATTAGATTTCTTCATATTGACTTTAACTGTCGAAAAAAAAATTAATGAAATTGCATCTTTGATGACCATAGCAATTGGTATTATATTTTAATTATTAAATTTACGTATAATTAAATTATCGTAATTTTAAATTGTAAAAAAAATTACCTGTGGTAGTTAAATGGAAAGCTTGCCAATGTTACATACATTAAAAACTGTTTATTTTCTGCCCGATTAGACGTTAATTGTGAAGGAGTTATTCGTTTTACATCATGAAATTAGTTCAACATTTTTTCAGGGACTTTTTTCTTCCTTGTACGAAATAAAGGACGTATTGTGATCGCGAAAACTTACGGTTTTCCAGATTTCAACTAAATCTCTCTCTATTTTGAATAGTTTCAGCGTGACATCTGCAAGTACGTACGTATGTATCTCTTATAACTCAAAAACAGTTATCCGTACGATGTTGACATTTTGAATTTAGGACTGTTGTAACATCTAGTTTTGAACCTCTCCCTTTTCATTGCAATCGACTGAACCACAAGTGTTTAAAAAAAGCCCAAAATCAAAAGAAAATTGGATTTTCGACTTTTTCTTAACTTTACTAATACGTTTTAATTGAGAGCTTTTCAACGATATATCATAAGTGTTACTTGTTTTTATTCGTTCCATAGTTATAGCCAAATAAAATTTTAATTAATGAAATATTTGGATCTACAAGGGAAAGGTACATCGGTTCGAATCAAATTTCATCTCCTTTTCTTTAAATTTTTTTTTCTGTCTAAATATATTGATTTATTAAAAATTATTAACCTCTGATTGTGGAAAAAATTTACGATAAATAATAATTCAAAAATAACAATAAAAAAACTATCAGAAGTTATCAATGAAATACAATTTACATACTTTTCATTTAAAAAAAAAAATGTGTGTATGTAATTTTATAAGCGTAGAAGGATGTCATGTGTTGCCCACATCAGATTTTTTTAAATAAAAATACTAGTCGGTCGGGGCTCGCTTCGCTCGCCTGGCCGTCTGGGCAGATGTACCCCCGGGACCGACCCTGGGGTTCTCAGGCCGCTACCGGGGCCCTCCAAGCCGGTCGGACCTCGCTTCGCACTGTTCGTTAACCTCACGATTGTTAGAATAACACTAATAAATAACAATTGAAGTATTCAGGCTTAACAGAAACCTGAAAAAGAAACTAAATTACAAAAGAGAGTATAATAATAACTACGGTAACTGAAGTAGTTCAAAGATAAATTTTCTTTTTCTTTAATAAATATCATTAATTTACAATTTCACCCGCAAGGGGGCTAGAGTCGAGATCTACGGCTTTAAAGCTTACCAGAGAAAACATGAATATATTCTGCAAATTTGAAAACAATCATTCGATTGGTTCTCACTTGATGCCAGATAAATAATTTTATATTTTTTGATAATTTTCAAGCAAACATGATGTAGTATTTCCGCAACTATAAGATAAAAACTACGAAATACTAAATTATGAAAAAACGTAGGATGGTATGGTGCGTTAAAAAATAAAAATGTAAATTTGGTGGCTTTTTGTAGGGCTGTTGTTTGTTATGCTGTGCAGGTCTGGGGTTTTAAAAGATACGATAATCTAGAGATGTTACAACGCATTTTTATGAAGAGTATTTCTACTTCCTAATAATATCCCTAATTATGTGCTTCTTTTAAAAACAGGAAATTCTTTTTTGCATTAATATATACATTGAAATTTCATTTTGATTATATACTTAACGTGCCGAATACAAATGAGATTAGGTTACCAAAATTTTCTGCATTAAAAATAACAGCTTGTCGTTTAAAGAGCGGTCAGTGTTAGCTTTAAAATGCCATATCCATCTAAATTTAAAAACAGATATCGTAGGAAATTGGAGAGGTCAGACGGAGAGATTGTTGGGAAGAATGATATATAAATACAGAGGAGATCTACTTAACTTTTATCCGAGAAGAAATAATTATCTTAAGCAGGACGGTCATTTAAATGGATTACGAAAGCAAGGTGTGGGCTAATCAATCTTACTTGTAAGCCACGTTAAGGGATATAAATGTGTAATATCCTATTCCTTTTGTAACACAGAAGAGCAAGAGGATATTTTTCATTTTGTTGCTCGATAACCTCTCCTAGACAACTGGAGGAGTCGCTGGCTAGGTTGGATCGAGCTGTCCCGTGATTGAATTATAGATTTTTGAACGGAAAAGATTATAGAGAAGATGACAGCTTATTGCAAAGATTAGTGGCATTAATAGATTTAAACTAGTTAGGAAGTTCTATCGTGAACCGCTTAGGTATTCAACTAAAAATTATTATAATGTTATGCATGTTCGTGTAGGAATATTTTACTATTTTAGTTTCAATATAAGCTGCAGGGCGTACCTATGGCACGCCTCCGCAGCTAGAAATTATATTAGAAATTTAACTCAAGAGAATGATAGAAACAAATCGGGATTTTCCGCTAGTGTTCGGTTCATTCCGGTGTCTACTTTTTGGTTATAGTTCATTATTGTACGAAGAAAACAATCACATAAATAAATAAAAAAATACGTAAAATAAATGTTTAAACATTGTTAAATTAAACGCACTAAAAAGTAAAAATAATTTTAGGACGGTATCTCAGAATGGATTTGACAACATGCTTTAATGGTTATATGTAAGGTTATGTGAAAGTCGTAGATTCAAATTAAAAATTTGATTTTTTTGCAAATTTTTTCTTATGCGTGTTTGCACTCCATTATTTAGGCCATTTATCACCAGTAAGAAAAAATTGGCAAAAACATCAAATTTTGAATTTGAAGCTATGACTTTCACATAATCTTACATATCAGCACCCAAGCTTGTCAAATCCATTCCGAGATACTTCCTTATTATTTTTTACATTTTAGGGCGTTTAATTTATGACTGTAGTTTAAAAATTTTTTACATATTTTTTATTTTCTACTTTTTAGTATTCATAAGTTTATACTTTACAGGTGCGTTAGCGCACAGATTTCAAAGTATTTAGCGAAAGATCGGATCGGTACGTTTTACGGTGGGCGAGTGCAATCAAAATATAGGACTGAACGATTTAATTTCCGGATAACCAAGACCCGATCGATCAAAAGTGAACCCGACGCGTTAAACAGTTAGCGCTCGACCTGCTGACACATAGGCCGTCTGAGTTGTGAAAATCGGACGAGAGGTTGCTGAGATATTCCGGTGGCACCCCATCGTATCCCCTCCCAATTTCAGATCGGCGTCCCAGGGAAAATACTATCATCTGACGGGTACTACTGAGAACAGATGGGGTTTCGTCTAAGGGGCTCGAAAAATGTTTCAAAACGCTATGACTGACCGTTTTCGAGATATTTGTGATTTTCACCAGAAAATTCGGCTCCGGTTAAAACGTAGTAAATTTTCACAAAAAATCGATAAATATTTCTTATATATATATCGATATATATACGGTATATCGATATACAATAATATAACAAGTATACACCTGGCCAACACGAGATGTGTACGTACAAACGAATTCTCCGCTAGTGATCTCTACATTCCGTTGCTAAGCTAAGGGAGACAGTCACACATACAAATGCCATTGAGTCGACAAATGTCGATTTTTCACATAATTTTCTGTCTGAGTTCCTTTGTTTTGAGTTAAGGTGACTGATCTTAAATATATTGAATGTAGTAGTACATCTAAATGATTAAAAAGTAAATGTAATTTTTAAATTAAGACAAGAGTTATAAAAATCTTACTTACAAGAAGTTATTCTTTCAACGTTGACTTATATTAACTACTGACAATCAACTGTTACGAATATAATAATTTTAAATTTTATTTTCATTTTAATTTCCATTTGTAAACATTTATTAGCACAACTATAAAATTCATAATTAATCAGTAATCCCTGATGATGAGAAATAATCTGAAAACGCTTGGATATGTCCTACGACAAACACATACAATTAGCAACTATGAATGACACTCAACACCATTAGAAAAAAAAAAGTAAAATAAAATATTATAATACGAAAAAATAAAAAATATGAAAAAATGTAAAGAAAACAGAAAAGTATACGTAACAAAGTAGATAATGTACGTAATAAAGTACGTAACAAAGTAGTATAGTAACAAAGTAGATAATGTGCAATACTCACATCCAAGGTTATTATATGCATTAAGGTAATAGAGGGATACTTAGGTCTAGAACGTGCAAGAGGTTAAACCTTCTAATATCATCCCCACTGTTTAATAAGTTCACTTCCAAATGATTTGTTTGGTAGTCACGCCTAAGTTCGTACTTTGAACTGAAACTTTGTATTTCTTTCTACACGGACCGTAATCGTGGATCTAATTGTTCCTTATAAACCACTATACCTCTGTTTTACACCTCGCTATAAGATGTCAACATTGCTTCTGCTCGCGGTGTCCCGCAGTTCGATTACAATAGGTCCAGATAGGTTTTAGAATTATTGAGTGTACCAGCATCTAATTAGAAAAGGGCAAACGAGAACGTCTTCCCAACAACCAGAACATTTCCTTGAATTTTACCTCAAGACTCTCTATTTTAAATGAACTTTACATTTTAGTCTATGATCGAGGTATGGACCCGTATATCTCAAATGCTCAGTTTGCGGAATTACAACGCCATCAAGTTGGACTCGTGGGCTGCCACCTCCTAATACTGAATGTTACACGGTTAAATTTTGCTAGGTTAACCCATATTCTCCATGTACTTAACTATCTGTTGATTAAGTCCATCTCATATTGTAAGCTATTTGATGCTATTGTTGGGCTGGCATCAACTGCGAGAACAGCTGTGTTGATAAAATGAAAAGTAATGATTGTAAATGTAACGATAAAAGTAATAATTATAAATTGAAATGAAAAGAAAAAACCTAATATGGGGACCAAATAACTTCCTTGTACGCCTATAAATTACATATACACTTTTTTTTTTAAATGAAAAGTACATAAAATTTTATTTCATTAATAACTTCTGATATATTTTAATTTTTTTTTTTTATTGTTATTGAGTTATTATTTGTCGTAATTTTTTTAAATCAGAGGTTAATAATTATTATTAAATCAATATATTTATATAAAAAAAAAAAAAGAAGATGAAGTCTGATTCGAATCGATGTACCTTCCCCTTCTAAAATCCACATATTTCATTAATTAAAGTTTCACTTGGTTATACTATTGGTTATATCACTTGGTAAAATCCAAACTTTTTTGGATTTTGGGCTTATTTGGACACTTTTGGTCCTGTCGATTGCAATCAAAAGAGGAGGTGCAGAACTAGATAATACAACAGTCCTAAATCCAAATTTTCAAAATTCTACGGCTAATCGTTTTTGAGTTTCAAGATATATACTTACGTACGTACAGACGTCACGCCGAAACTAATCAAAATGGATATTTCCGTTGAAATCTGAAAACCGAAATTTTTCACGATCACAATACTTCTTTTACTTCGTACAAGTAAAAATACATGTAAATTCTTAATATTTTCTTTACTCAGTTCCTAGTTAAGTCACGTTACGGTATCGAATTACGTTAAATACATTATGATAAATTTACTTACGTAAACTGTTCGTTTTTGTTTTTTAAAGTGCAATAAGTTATTTAAAATAAATAAATCTGATCTTTTTGTATTAAAGGGAACTGCTTGTTTCTACAAAGATAATATTTTACTACGATAATATTGACAGCAATAATGATATTATTCATTCTTGTCTTTAGTCATATTTTACTTCTGTTTATTATTCTAATAAGTAGTTCTTGTTTCTTGGACGTATAGTAATTACTATTCAGAGCTCTTTAATATGAGACGATTACTATTCAGAGCCCCCCCCCCCCCCCACCAAGACAGCATTTAAATATTTTCGTTGAAGAACAAAATTTTCTTATCGATGTAAGACCTAGTGAGAAGTTAATGATAAGACAACCATATGCCTGCTATTTCTATAACAAGCAAAATATATTTTAAGCAAATTAAAACTGAAAGTTGTTCGAACTACCATTATTTTATTTAATTAAATACTGCATAACGATGTTTAGTCCTTTATTACTATACCATTTTTTTTCTTTTTTTAGTTCAATTTATTGTTAAATATAAATATATACTCGTATATACACATACAAGAAAATAAAACATTGTACATTTATTTATAGTAATTTTTTATTTTTACTCCGTAAAAGATACGGATATCAAGAATGTAATTTTTAACATTTCATGTCTTGGGTGTTGGTAACTCAGATTTTCAAAAGTAAGCACCCTGTTTCCTTGAAACAGGGCATTAATACCGTCAAGTCACGTCGGTCCGTTCATTTATCAACAGAAAACTCCCTGTTTTTAACAAATACCTTAATACAAGGACCAGTGACTTACGATCTCTAATCTCTCTTTTTGTTTCAGAAACACAGTCTTTTAACTTATAAATTTAAAAAGAATAAATTTATTCCAAAATATTTATTTCTAGAAAAATATAATTTTTTTTTTATTAACTTAATTTGATTTTAACTTGTTTCAACATATCATAAATTATGCAATAATTATACGTTAAAACATTTTTTATTGTATAAAAAATTTGTCATTATTACTAAAGAGTGCCGTTAATTTAATAAAAAAAAAAAAAAAACATCATTAATCAATAAAACTGAAATTCAAAAGTAAAGTTGGTTTTTTAAAATAAATAACGTAAATTTGTTGAAGCCTAATCCTAGAAAAATTAAATTTAATCTAAATATAATCTCATTAGTTATTTAAAAGAAAATAATTATGAGTTTACAGTTTTTTTTATATGAATTTGTTTTAGCTCCGTATTACTTTAAACCAGTGTGTATAAAACGACATTTTACAAAAAAAAAAATTGTACGATAGTTTTTGTTTTATATTAGTCATTATTCTAATTTTATATTGTTATTATTCATTATGTTTTATATTAATCATATTTCTAATATGATTCGTGTGAAGTAAATGATGTATAAGAGACTAGTTATAGTTATTTTCTCTGAAATTATTGATGTTCATTATATAGCTAGACTAAGTAATGAGTGTCGCTAGTAAGGATATCGTCTGAATTTTATTGGCTTTGGTATGTTGATACGATGGCTCAATGTAAAAGTGTTATTTTCTTTAATAAGCCTGGAATCGAACATTTATTATCGTTAATTATTGCTGTTTAATTTTTAGAAATGTCTATGAGATTCTACGCCAAGTAGTTTTACTACAACTACTGTTAAGTTTACGGTATTTAACGTAAATGTTGGTTCCCTTCCACGATCCTTCATTAAAGAAATAGAGAATGATTCAAAAGGCAATAGAAATAATTTAGGAATTGATTCTCGAACTTGAAATAGTACGTCTAGCGAAATTTTGCCCTGATTTCAGTTCCCCCGGTGAAATAAGATCGTACTGAAATTTTAAGGCCTTATATAAGGAGTAAGCTTGATTTTCTTTAGGTTTTGACCTGAAACCCACCGAGTTGGTCTAGTGGTTAACGCGTCTTCCCAAATCAGCTGATTTGGAAGTCGAGAGTTACAGCGTTCAAGTCCTAGTAAAGCCAGTTATTTTTACACGGATTTGAATACTAGATCGTGGATACCGGTGTTCTTTGGGGGCTGGGTTTTCAATTAACCACACATCTCAGGAACGGTCGAACTGAGACTGTACAAGACTACACTTCATTTACACTCATACATATCATCCTCATTCATCCTCTAGAATGTTTAGAATTATCTAAACGGTAGTTACCGAAGGCTAAACAGGAAAAAGAAAGGTTTTGACCTGAAAAATTGCATAAAATTTCTCCCAAAAATTTATCTCTCTTAGTTTTCATGATATCCAACATAAAACAGAAAAATTCTGTAATTAAAAACATTTTTTTTAGATTTGAAGTACAATAAATTTGTTGTATGAGATAAATATTACAAATTTAAAAAAAACGACTGCCAAAAAACCATTGCTCTTTAATGTAGGATAACTAAACATCCTGCGCGTGACAATTATGTCTATAGTGAAGGTAGTACACAATTTTCAGTTCAAATTTTTTAAATTTATTTAAACATATATATATATATATATATATGAAATTAACATTTATTAATTTATTAAACAACGATCAATTTCTGTAAATGTGATATGTATTATATATAAATGAAGTCGGGCCGGTAAGATTTTTGTAACAGATACTTCTATTTTTTGTTTATTATATGGAACGCCTAAACATTTTTTATTATTTATTATTGTATATCTATTGTCTATTACATATATTTAAAAATTAATTTTTTTTAAAGAAAATTCTAAATTAATAACAGATTTTTATTATAGAAATGTAGTGTCTTTTCTTTTTTTATATCAGTAAAGTTTTGTTAAAAATAATTTTATTTATATTACTGAAATTGTTGTTTTTTGAGCGGAAGAAATGATATCTGAGAGACTCTTACCGTACGGTTTACAATTTCATTGTATTTTTTTTTTTTTGGATCACTGCGTTATGGAACAAACAAATTGAATTTCACGGCCAATTTTTCTTTTGTTGCTAGTCATATTCACTTCATACCATATTTTAACCTTTTTTAATAAAATTAGTATGACCTAACGAATCAAAAATCCGTGATGTAATTCCACTTATTACTTAGTAAGTGTAACCCTCAATTTTTATCGTTAAATTCGATTTTATTAATGGAATTTATTTCTGTTTTATTTATTAATTTGTTAATAAAACTAGTATAATCTCTTGTAAACTATTGCTTTTATTTTTATTTTTTTAAAGTAGTGATGGGAATTAAAAAAAATGTTTCATCTTCAGTACTTTCATTTACATAAGAGCATTTACTATTAAAGCAAGCTGTAGTATATTTTATTTTAAATTTTGTCATTTCAAATACAGTATTTCATCTGACTGTTAGGTTAGAACTGTAAACGTAATTTGTCATGTTTAGAACTGTAAACGTAATTCGTCAATTTCGTCGCCTCTTACCGGCGAATTTCTAACAACTTCGTGATAAATGCTAAATTATATTATCAAAACTAATAAACTAATACAGAAATTAATTCTGAAAAATGGATGTCCGTGAAAAGCCAAATACTATCCACTTTTATCATTACAAAGAAAACTTAACAGAAAAATATTATGAATTTGTAAAAATTAAGACCAGCTAATATTAATAGGGTTTTCATACTTTATAACAATGTGTTACGGGGAGAAATTATCTGAAAATTTTAAACAATGAATTCCTTACAGTACATGAAAATTTATCGAATTGAAATGTACTATCATTTTTAATTACATTTACTGTTAATTATTTGTTATTTATAGCTGTTTTTAGTGCAGTAAATTTAGATCTTTGAAAAATTACAATACTTTTAATTTTTTTTTGTCTTCAGTGATTTGACTGGTTTGATGCAGCTCTCCAAGATTCCCTATCTACCCTAGTCGTTTCATTTCAGTATACCCTCTACATCCTACATCCCTAACAATTTGCTTTACATATTTCAAACGTGGCCTGCCTACACAATTTTTCCCTTCTACCTCTCCTTCCAATATTAAAGCGACTATTCCAGGATGCCTTAGTATGAGACCTATAGTCTGTCTCTTCTTTTAACTATATTTTTCCAAATGCTTCTTTCTTCATCTATTTGCCGCAATACCTCTTCATTTGTAACTTCACCATCTGATTTCCACCCATCTGATTGTCCAAGTTTCACTTCCACATAAAGCGACACTCCAAACATACACTTTCAAAAAACTTTTCCTGACATTTAAATTAATTTTTGATGTAAACAAATTATATTTCTTACTGAAGGCTCGTTTCGCTTGTGCTATTCGGCATTTTATATCGCTCCTGCTTCATCCATCTTTAGTAATTCTACTCCCCAAATAACAAAATTCTCTTCTTTCCACTCTTCTTTCGCCAGTTTGCACTTCCTGTTTACAGCATTTCATAATAGCCGATAGTTCCTTTTACTTTCTTCATCACTAGCATTCTTATATTTTCTACGTTCATCCATCAGCTGCAATATATCGTCTGAAACCCAAGGTTTTCTACCAGTTCTCTTTATTCCGCCTAGGTTTGCTTCTGCTGATTTAAGAATTTCCTTTTAACATTTTCCCATTCTTCTTCTACATTTTCTACCTTATCTTTTTTACTCAGACCTCTTGCGATGTCCTCCTCAAAAATCTTCTTTACCTCCTCTTCCTCAAGCTTCTCTAAATTCCACCGATTCATCTGACACCTTTTCTGCAGGTTTTTAAACCCCAATCTACATTTCATTATCACCAAATTATGGTCGGTATCAATGTCAAGTTTTGCAGGGTAAGTTTTGCATTCAACGAGTTGATTTCTAAATCTTTGCTTAACCATGATATAATCTATCTGATACCTTGCAGTATCGCCTGGCTTTTTCCAAGTGTATATTCTTCTATTATGATTTTTAAATTGGGTGTTGGCAATTACTAAATTATACTTCGTGCAAAATTATAAGTCGGTCCCCTCCTTCATTCCTTTTCCCAGCCCGTATTCACCCACTATATTTCCTTCCTTGCCTTTTCCAATGCTTGCATTCCACTCTCCAACTATTATTAAATTTTCATCTCCTTTTACGTGTTTAATTGCTTCATCAATCTCTTCGTATACACACTCTACCTCATCATCATCATGGGCGCTTGTAGGCATATAGATGTTAACAATCGTTGTCGGTTTAGGTTTTGATTTTAGCCTTATTACAATGATTCTATCGCTATGCGTTTTGAAATACTCTACTCTCTTCCCTATCTTCTTGTTCATTATGAAACCTACTCCTGCCTGCCCATTATTTGAAGCTGAGTTAATTATTCTAAAATCACCTAACCAAAAGTCGCCTTCCTCTTCCCACCGAACCTCACTAATTCCTACTACAATCACATTTATCCTATCCATTTCCCTTTTTAAATTTTCGAGCCTATCAACCTTTTTTAAACTTCTAACATTCCACGCTCCGACTTGTAGAATGTTATTTTTTAATTTTCTGGTGACCCCTTCCTTAGTAGTCCCCACCCGGAGATCCGAACGGGGGACTAGTTTACCTCCGGAATATTTTACCAAGGAAGGCGCCTCCATCATTGCTATATGAAAATGCAAAGAGCCACATTTTCTTGGAAAAAAAACAGCTGTTAGTTTTGCATTGCTTTCAGCTGCGCAGTACTCAGAGGACTGAGTGATGTTGATATAGCCGTTTAAGTCATTCTGACTCATGCCCCTAACAACTAACAACTCACTATGGCTTATACTATATTAATTTATAATAAATGTTCGAAAATCCACCACTGATATCGATGTACTTTGCATCTCGTTTTCTTATATTTTCTATTGCCAAACTAATGATATCTTTGCGTTCCTTAATGGAGAACAGCAGCATTGAAAATATGAGCGAACAGTTCATCACGTGTGTCTACTTTTTGCTTGTATACGTTGCATTTCATCCATCCCCGTAAACAATAATCTGAGGGAGTAAAATCTGGTGATCTAGTTTGTCAATATACCGGGCCCTATACGTCCGATCCATTTTCCAGTAAATCTTTCATCTAAGAATCGTCTTACTTCATTCGTGAAATGTGTTGGTGCTCCATGAAGTTGATACATCTCAATTCGTTTCGCAAGTGAGAAATTATTAACCACTATAAGAAATTCATTGTTTTAAAATTCCAGATAATTTCTCCCCTTGGCACGTTGTTCCAATTTCAAAACGTTTATTAATTGGTTATCGACCATGCCTTACGCAAACGTTCACCAAAAATTGTTGTTGGAATTTTGATTCGACTTAATATGTGGATTTGTTCGATGTCAATTCCGCGTGTTGTTTATGCCATTGTGGGTAAAAGTAGTTTCTTCCAAAAATAGTATGAACGCAATTAAGTAGTAACTACTGTTACTGTACAAGACTATACTTCATTAGATTCATGCATATCATCCTCTGAAGTAATACCTTGCGGTGGTTCCGGAGGATAAACGGAAAAAGAAAAAGTAGTAACTATTTTTAACATTGACAAAAATGTAGTCGTCTGGTATGGTTACCTAGCTGGAGATTTTTAACTTTCTGAAGGTCAAGGACGCAGTCCTTGATCATGTAATGTCCTCAATACTGTACTTTCTGGAATGTTGATTCGGGTAGAAAATCTTTAAAAACAGCTGTTTTTAAATTCTACAATTCATAACATTTTTCTATTAAGCTGTTTTTTTAATACGTTTATTTTTAGTCGCATCAACAGTTAAAATCATTACCGACTTATCAGTGTAATGTAACTGCATCGGTAAAATAGTAATCTTGAACAAACTCAGGTCAACTACTCCTGAGACTTGTGGTTAATTGAAATTCAAACACCAAAGAACACCGGTTTCCATTGTCTAGTATTCAAATCCAAATAAAACTAACTTTATTAGGATTTGAACCCAAGAACTCTCAACTTCAAGTCAGCTGATTTACGACGACGAGTTTACCACTAGGCCAACCCGGTAGGTTTTGCCGTTTCGTTTTTATAATAGAAGTTGATTTATTATTAGTTTATTATTAGTTTTTTTGTTATAAACTTTATTGCATAAATTTTTTTCAGAATTAAATTCTCTACCAGTTTTGATAATTTACACACTTATTAGTAATTTAACAAAGTTATTATACTTAAAACTTAAAAAAAAAAAACGTAGTTTAAATCAACAATTTTTCTTTTTTTTTGATATCAAGGAAACTACCGTTTTGGGACCTGTTTCATTTCATATTTCAGGTCAAAAAACATGAGAAACATTAAGTTTACCCCTATACAAAGCCTTAAAAATTTTAGTATGAGATCATTTCACCGGAAAACTGAAATCCGGGCGAAATTCTTCGATAGCCATAACTCGATAACATAGCGTTTTCAAACATATGTTTAATGGTCAAGACCTAGAATCAGATCATAAATTATTTCCTCTTGAATCTCTCTGTATTTCTGAAATTAATTATCATTTTATAAAAATATTCTTTAGTAATATGATTAACTATATTGATAAATAAATAATGGAGTATAAGTAAGTTTTATGAGTTACATAAAATATTAGAAAAATTTTATAATAGGTTGTGATAAAATTTTTATTTTTAAACTAACAAACCCGGCAATTCTTCGCTATTGTTAGATTTAGTATTTATAGTTTTCGCAAAAATTTTCTTTTCACGTAACTAATATATATTTTGAGTATGAGCCAAATCATTCTATAAATAATTTTTTTTCTAAATATCTCAACCCCAGAGCCACACCTAGAGGATCCATTTTTTTCAAAAATATTTATTTTCACGTAACTAATATATATATTCTGAATATGAGTCAAATCAGACCATAAATACAATTTTTCGAAATATCTCGACCCCAGCGCCACCTAGCGGGTCCAAACTAGTTCAGAAACCTTCGCGGGGATGCGCACAGCAACTCACCAAAGTTTCACCGTAATCGGATGTATTGTATAGGAACGCATATGGGACAAACAAACAAACATTCATTTTTATACTTGTATATAAGATTGCATAACATTAACATGTAATGGTTTTTTGTTTTCCAACTGAATTCAATCATTTACAGACTAATTTACAATTTATTTTTATTTATATACATATATATATATATATATGTATGTATACAGGCGGACCCGACAGACATTGTCCTGATGCGGCATTATTCTGTAATAAATGCATAACACATAAATATAAGTAACTTATTTAAGTTAAAATTAGCAGGAGTGTGTTTTAAATTTCATTAAAATGACTATTAGTATGATATTATCAGTTTGTGATTGTTGTATTATTGTAATGGTTTTATTGAATAATTATGTGTAGTATGGGTAAAATTTATCTTCACTAAATATTGAGATGTCCGGTGAAATTAATTAAAAGATCGAAACGTCGTAAAATTAATAATTAGTGTAATTAACAAATTTTCATCCACATTACTACTAATTTTCACTTAACATCATTCTAAAAAAGTACCTCCTACATATTTTTTTTTTTTTATTTAATAATTTTGATGTTTCATAACCATGTAACAGCTTAATTAATCAATTAATAAAAAAATTAAAGCACTGTAAAAAAGCAACGTAGTTAAAATTTTAGTAGAAATTTTTATCATTTTTCTTATTCTTTATTTTACCAAATTTTAGATAATTTTAAATAAAAATAATTTTAGAAAACTTTTTATAAAATTAATCAGCTAAAACATTATAAATTCAATTTTTTAAATATACTTTAAACTATAATTATTATAAGTAACTTATATTTTAATTTTATAAATGTTATAATTTATTTTACAAACTTACATTTTTATTTTCAAAGAGTCGTTCAATATTTCATAAGTTGCATAGAATCAAATGAGGACTGACAATTTAAATTTGTAGGTTAAGTTGATTGTTATTGAATGCAAGTGTATACATCATTAAAATTCATGAAAAATCGTGTAAAATACTCACTTCAATACTGAACCTTACAAATTTGCACAATGTACATTTTTTAATTAAACTTTAAAACGTTATTTTAATAAATAATAATATAATATAATATTAACAATAAGCGCGCAATTCTAGCACACTCGGCAATGCTTCGCTATTGCTAGATTTGAGTAAATGAACAGATTAAATGAACACAATTGAAAGTTTCATAAAACCTTAAAAAACTGAACATTAGCAATTTAACAAAATTTAACCTTTCACTTTATAAAAGTCAGAATGTAAATAAATCCAAATGGCAAAACAACAGCACTACCTATCGGATTTAATTCACATCATTCTCTAATCACACTATTCGGTGGAAAATAATTTTTTAACGAAAAGTGTTGTGGCTGCAAAATCATTACAATTAATTCTGAACATTAAGAAATTTACAAAACATTACGGAACCTTATAAAATTTCACCTTTAACTTTATAAAATTCATAATGTAAATAAATCCAATTGTCAGAATAGCACTATCTATCGGATTTAATTCAAACTATTCTCTAAATACTAAATTTTAATGTAAGAATAACAGTAAGCTACGTGGCAAGTAACTGATATGCGAAAAAGCAACAAAATATAAAAAAATTTCTAGAATCCGATCGCAGCACCAACTACCGGGTTTGACTGATAAACCAAAAATAAAAAAAAAAAACTTCTAAAACGCGATCGCAGCTCTGCCTACCGGACCCAATTGTGAACCTTAACCATCCCAAGATCAACAACACATATATAAACTTAAAAACCATTTTCACTTCAATTCTGTACCTTACAAATTTGCACAATGTATATTTTTTAATTACACTTTAAAACGTTATTTCAATAAATAATAATATAATATAATATTCCTCAATACGCGCACAATTCTAAACGCGATCGCAGTGCTGCCTACTGGATCCAATTGTGAACTTTACCATCTCAAGATCAACAACAACACATAAATAAATAAATTTAAAAAAAAAAAACATTTTCTATCAGTTCAAATTGTGAATCTAAACCATTCTCGAATCCCCTTGCACACATAAAAAATTTCATCAAAATCGATCCAGCCGTTTAGGAGGAGTTCAGTTTCATACACACGCACACAAGAAATATATATAAAAGATATATATATATATATACAATTATTTTGTCAAAATAACTAACAAAACGCTACTAAATTTGTAATAATCATTCCTGTTAAAGGATTTATTATCATTTTATTTCATAAATTTAAATACGGTATTAAAAAAAAATTAATATAATTTTTTAAAGTGAAAAAGAAAATTCTTTACATTAATTTATACAACCGCATATGAATATCATTAAGTTATTTATCTTTCAGACTGTCAGCACGTTAATAAATCTGTTTTAGAAATTAATCACACATCGCCGACAAAATGTGATTATACAGTCACAGTGTGACGACTCAAAAAAGATTAATTATAAAGAGTTATTTATTTTCACGTGACCTCGGACTCACCCGCACATGTACTAAGCAATCCTTACGATATTAAACCGACCGTGGAATACAAAAATAGTACTTTCACGCACGAATATACATTTTATTTATTTTTTCCGTTTTGGGTAACTACGGGTAATGTAGTTAGTAATACACTTTTCTTAGTGTCGCACTCCTTCCTTTCTTGCCATTAATTTTGAAGTCTCTCGCAGAACTTTTGAATTCTTCTACTATAATTCAACTTCTTCAGAAAGAAAACTTTCTTTTCCAAAATTTCTTTTAAGTTTTTTCTTCAGTAATTTTCGTTTTTGTAAAGGTTGAATTCACTATTTTTATATTTATTTTATTACGCACTTTCTTTAGTTTATTACAATAAATGTTTTTAGTTTTTCTCTGCAGATAAAAGAGAAGGATTTTCTAGAAATTTCTATATTTTTCATTCTTAAAATGTGATTTATAAAAACCAATCTCCTTTGATGGATATTTTTGTTATTTCTTAAAGTTTTTGTATAACATTTTGAAAGGAAAGAGTTTTATATATTAAGGGTATAATAATCCTTTATAAGATCAAATATTTTTTCCAAAAAATCTTCTAGAAACCTTTTTTTTCGAGATTTCTTTTCAATTTTTCTTAATCGATACTCAATTTTGTAAATCCAAAATTTCTATTTTAATTTGTTTGAGTTTTTTAAAATCTTATCAGAATGAACGGTTTTAGATCGTCTTTCTAGATAAAAGAGGAGGACTTTTTTCTTGGTAATTATCACTTATCCTTAAAATGTTTCCTATGAAAACTAATCTCTTTTCATGCATTATTTCTTTAAATTTCTGATGTAGAATTTTATGGGGGCGGAGTTTAGACTCGTATGTATTAAATCTATCATCCTTAAGATAAAATATGTTTTTCTAATAAACTACTTTCTTTCTTTTGAATTTCTTTTTAAAGGCTTTGTTGGTCATCGCAAATATTCAACAGCTTGGAACACTTCTGAACGAATCACCGTCCAAACGTCTTAATTTTGTATTTACAGATATAGAGTAAACAGGATTACTTTTTAAAAATATTTTTAGTTCCTTTTAAATGAGATATCATAATTATATTTTTTCAATTTAAATTGTTTGAGCAACTGCAATGATGCTTTAAAGTTATTTAATAACTACCATACCTTGTTCAAACCCTGCTTACGTTGTATTAAATATATTTCTCGAATATTTTTAAGTTTAAACTTTTTTTAATGAATAAATAATTAAATATTTTATAAAAAGTTGGATTAGTATTTTGTTTAAAAAAGGTAGAATAGGTAAAATTTCTTTATTAATTTTTGAAAATCAAGAGAATTTAGAAGCCGAGGGATTTTTAGTTTTACAATCTTTTTTTATAATTCATTTTACGGTTTTTAAATTTTTTAAAAGTTCTATTAGTTTATTTAAATTATATACTTTTATTACTGCTCCAAAAATATGATCACCTAAACTAAGAAGAAATTTGTACAGTGACAACTTTTGTTTTAAATGGTGCGGAGACTGGTAAATTTTTTTCATAAATATGTTCAAGACAAAAAGCTGTCAAAATTGATCACCAGGAATGTTGTTCGTCCATAAACAATTTCATGATGAAGACCGAGGTAGCAAAAACTATATTATAGTTTTTCTATTTAAAAATAGTAATTATGTTACCTATTTATATAAGGTAAACGAAATACGTGCTGGTTTTTGGGAATAATCTTCATCCTTCTATCACTAATAATTTTTTTCTAATAAGTGACATCATAAGTTTGAAGCAGGTATCTGGGTGAGAATGTTTAATGACGTAACAGCAATATCGTAAGAATAAGATGGTGTTGTCAGCATTCCGAGTAAAAAATAAGTTCGATGCGTTAATTAAAAATAGGATGGACCAAAAAATAGATGTTTGTGGTACTCCTGCCTCAATATTTTTTATATGTCGATAAACGGTACCATGTCGAACCAAAAGGCATCTATTTGGTAGAAATGTATTAAAGTAGTATGAATAAGACAAATGTTAAATTTTAAATAGTAAACCGATGTGCAGAACTTTTCGAAGAGTGCTGAAATGTAAAGGCGAGCTGAACTTCTTTTATTCCAAAACGGTGGATGGTATTTCAACGGCTCGATATATTCTTAGACGTAAAGTTTGGATAGTCTAATGATAAAATTTACAATTCTTTCATAAGTATTACATTTGTAATCTATATTAATTTCTAAATAAATGTACTACTATAATTGGTTGTTAAATTTACGTTTATTTCTTTATAAATTATTTATGATAAGCGTCAATGTATTTAGGTTTATTTCATTAATAAGCAACTTCACTTATCCTACTCGATATTTAGTAAATTATATAAAAACCTACCACAAAATTTCTATAAACAATTTTTTTTTTAATTTATACCCATACGTATATATATACACAAAATTAAAAAAAAAGTTCAACCGACTCCAAAAGAAAAAAAAAATCATTTTCACTACGTCCTTACAATCTTTGAAACTAATATTTGCAAACGGCGACAGATTTTATATGAATTACTACTGCATAAGATACACGAGAAACAAAATATAAAATATATCTGAATTAAGACATCAGGTTAATTCTAACATTTGAGGGTAAAGTGAAACTATTTTTTCAGTTTTTTGTGCAATATTTTTGGAATTTATTTTTGGAATCGGTTCAATTTTCTTAAATTTCGTAACTTCTTTTTCGAAGGAAAAATATGGCCAGGCCTAGAAATATGGCCTGGTCATATTACTGCGCCTGGTCGGCGCAGTAAACGTGAACAATGTAATAAATGTGATGTTGGCTGACAGAGATGCTTGGGTGAGAATAACGACTGGGATGTCAGCTATAATTCCAAACAAGGCAGAGGCGGAGAGGGGCAGGCAGGCTGGAAGTCTGTAGTTGACGTGAGGTGAAGCGACCGATGTCGGGCGGTTAGGCTAAAGGGGTGGGCTGTGAGGGCTCCTCGGAGTCGTCGTACGCCGATGATCCCCTGGGGACGTTACTCTGGCTATTCTAATTGGGTGACAAGAGCGCCCGGGTGATTGGGCAGGGGCTGCATACATACCATGTGGATTAGGTCTGGCCCCTGCGTGCCCCGTGCGGGGGGGGAGGATTTTAGCGGGTGAGAGCCCCGCACTTGCCGTCAGAGTGGGCCTGGCGGCGGCTGGCAGAGTTTTATCCTCCCCTACGGAAAAAAATACAGCAGAGGGTTATCCTAAACCGTTCGAGAGTAGTTTCAATTAGTTCAATTAGTTCGACAGTAGTGAACAATTTCTATCCGATTCGATCATATACTTCATCTTATCACTTTCTTTTTGGTGTCAGATTAAGCTTTTCCACCGTTGCGGAGCTTCACCTAGCTTCGACCTCGATCTTTCCTATACATTAGCCGTATGCGATCCATTTTTCATCACCCATTTCCAGCCTTGTTCTAACAGTTGAAAACTGTTCTGAGGTCGATGTTTAGGTAGTTACTGATATCACTACTGCCGGTCTTGCTCATTCTTTTCCACAATTTCATGGAATTTTTCAGCTATCGGCCGATCCGAAGTGCGTCAATAACATTAAAATTTCTAGATTGAAAACGCTTGAACCAGCTTTGTATCTTACGTATTGATACCGTATCATGTTTATAAACATCACACATTTTTATAGCAGTTTAATTCAAGTACTTTACTTTTTTTTATAAAAGTTCAAAATATATCGAATTTTTTCTTCGTCTTCACTCGTTTTCAAGACGCAATAACTTTTAAAAAAATGAATAATCATAACCTTTTTAAAAATACTTTGTGGTTCGTCACCTTTCAAAAGAATACCAAGTGTTGGGTCAAATTTTATTAATATTATCCGTTATGAGATTCTGAAATCGTTTATCGGGAGAAACATTTTCTATATAATAGGTTATATTTATGTATTTTAATTAACAACACTTAATACAGAAATATTAGCGGCTTTATACGGAAATATTATTTGGTAATATAACTTTTAGATGATCAGTACGAAAATTTGCACATCTATTTCGGAGCTAAAGGGATAAAAAAATAATAAACTACAAAAAAAATTGTTCTTTCTTTATCAATAAAAAATTTTATCCATTTGTTTTTCAGTTATTACTTTTCTATTTTCTACACAATTACTTTGAATACTACAGGAGCTAAAAAAAAAAATTGTTATAATAATTCGGTATTATAATACAATAAACCAAAGGATTGTGCTATATTTCGCACTTAGGAAATTATTTAAATTCCATTAACGCTGTACGTCTACGTCCTTTCATCTTGTTAGGAATGATATTCATTTAAATATACCAGATTAAATGAGTTATATCCAATATCCAGTACAACAGTACCGCAGTGCTCGTTGAGGGTCACTCGATTAAATTATATTGTTAACAGTGCTTCGTTACAATATTACGCTTGTAATATAAAGACAACACGAATAGGAACAGCCAATTTATAATACAATAAATGTAACGTATTTGCTATACTGTCACCAGCAACTTAAATTGTTAAAAAACACAAAAAAACAACCAAAATATTAAAAAAAATTATCGCAATTCAGATTCTTTTCAAATACTTTTCTTTTCTTTTATAAACCGGTTCAAAAATAAAATTCATTTCATCTAAAAAAAATGAATAAATATATAATTTTAAAAATTGTAAGCTAATAGTAAAATATAATAATTTAATCAAATTAATTACTACTAAACATTTTATATATATATATATATATATATATATATATATATTACTTCATTATCTTTTTTATCTTTGAACAGTGAATAATTTATCAAAAATCTTTATATTCTTTTTCTTCGAAACAATTTTTTTTAATTTTAATTATTGGGCTTAAGGAAAGATTTCTTCGTTTTCTCCCTGTAGATGGCTTTAGAATCGCAAAACTGTTAATATATTAACCAAATCTGTCTACACTTGCCTGCTTTTGAAAGGTTATATATATCACAGAGTATTATTAGAAAGATTATGAATATGTTAGTTAATTTATTTAATAGTTATTGAGTTTAAAAAATGAATGAAAATAAAGAAAAAATTCGATATATTTTGAAATTTTATTATAAAAATAATTTTTAAGCGATTATAAGATAACGAAAATAATTTTAAAGATTTGTAAAACGAAAACCATTGTGCGCTCATAAAATATTACTTTGTCTAATCTATTTAATTTGTGTTCACATTTCTACCTTAATGGATTTTCACAGAACACCTATTCGATTTCTTCTGTAATATTTTATGAGCGCACAGTGGTTTTGTTTTTACAAATGTTGAAAATTACTTTGATTATCTTAAAATCATTGAAAACTTATTTTCTACTACTTAGAATAATTTCGTTTTAAAAGAAAACCATTGTTTTAAACATTTTTTTTTTTTAATTTAATTATTTTTTACTTTTTAGTCTCTCGCCCGCACTAAAAAATAGAAAGTAATATTTTACTTTTTACGCCAGATTGGATATAGAACGATATTAAATATGCTATATTGATTATTAATATTTACTATTGTACAAGATACAGGAGAAACGAAAAATAAAATGTATCTGAATTAAGGCTTCAGGTTAATTCTAACATTTTTCGCCTATTTCAAAAAAAGTTCCAAAGATTGTATTGAAGGCAAAGTGCATAACTATTTTTTCCTTTTTTGTAATATATTTATTTTTCTTTTTGAAATCGGTTCAATTTTTTTCCAAGATTATTTAATTTCTTTTTCGAAGGAGAAATATGCCCAGACCTAGAAAAGGACTGTTCGTAATAGAAAAAAAATCATTACCTTAAAAAAAGTCATGCTTTTTAAAACGACTTAAAGATTCAAAGGAATTGCGTCATCAGATGTAAAATTTCAGCTTGAATGGATAACGGGAAGTGTGTCGGATTTCAATTACTAAATTTGACATATACAAGATTATGAACATAAAAAACCATTGAAAAATAGGGGAGCTAAAAAAATCAATGATGTTTACAGAGATGATGCGGTATCAATAGGCGTGGCAAAAATACTGGTTCAGAATTTAAAATCTAGAAATTTCAGCCATCGCAAAATGTTTGATGAAATCGTTACGTTTCAAGATCATGCACGCAGCCAGTCTGTAGTTAGTCAGTTGTCGTTGTAGTTATTAAGGTAGTGGTTAGATGGCGTCGCTAAAAGGAAAAAATAAATAAATAGTAAATTTTTTTTTTCTTTTTAAATACATTCATTGTACTGTAATATCATTAAAATAATACAATGATACTGTAATAATAAAATAGTAAAATAAAGTAGAGTATTTTTTGAGTACAGTAATTAACGATATCATTTACTATATAACTTAACAAGAACCTAACCTGTATTTCTGCATTAAATGAGAGTCTCAATTTACGTGATTTCATTAGACGCGGAAATTTTCCGGAAGTGACACCCGTGTAAACTGAAGGTGCACTGTATATTAAATCTATATATATATATATATATATATATATACGAGGTGTGTTAAAAAAATACGGTGAATGAATTTTTATAGCGGCAACTGCCGACGCTACTACATCCATATGCTGTAATTTGTCCAATAGCGTGATCAACTGAGACAGGCAGGGACAAGTTGTAACACGTTCGATTTTGCCAGTCAGCTACCAGAGCCACTAGAGTGAGGTTGTGTTTATAGTGTCTGTCGCGCAACATGGATTTTGAACAACGCATTAGCATTAAGTTTTGTTTTAAGTTGCAAAAGAGTGCCAAAGAAGCTCATGAAATGTTAGAATCGGTGTACGGCGATAATGTGGTAGTTTTGAAGACTGTGTACAAGTGGTATGACCGATTTAAAAACGGAAATGAGTCTGTTGAAGACGAGCAGCGTGCGGGACGTCCAGAAACCTCAAAAACAATTGAAAAAGTGCAAAAAGTGAAAACAATGGTTCGTTCAAACAGGCGAATGACTATTCGAAAGCTATCGGAAGACCTTAACATCTCGTACGGATCCGTTCAAAGCATTTTAACTAATGAATTGCAAATGAGACGAGTGCAAAATTTGTTCTCAGACTTTTGAGTGATGAAGAGAAGGAAAATAATGTGTCAATTTGCACGGAGTTGAAGGGTCGTCTTCATGCAGATCCGAACTTCATGGCCAAAATTGTAACTGGAAATGAAATTTGGGTCTATGGCTACGACCCTGAGACCAAAATGCAGAGTTCCCGATGGAAAACCAGTTCATCTCCTGGCCCTAGAAAGGCACGTCAGTCAAAATCCAACATCAAGGTCATGCTCGTTGTTTTTTTCGATAGCGAGGGCATGGTGCGATCAGAGTTTGTTCCAAGGGAAACAACTGTAAACTCTGAATTTTATAAGGCTGTACTGCAACGTTTGCAAAATGACGTACGAAGAAAGCGACCAGAAAAATGGACCAATGGGCTTCCTTCTTCACCACGACAACGCGCCGTGTCACACCTCGCTTCTCATTCGCGAGTTTTTGGCCGAAAAAAGTGTTCCTGTCTGTCTACATTCGCCATACTCACCGGATTTAGCACCATGCGACTTTTGGCTCTTCCCAAAAAGTTAAACTGTGCTTAAAGGAAAACGTTTTGACACCGTTGCTGACATTGAGAGGGCCACGACCGAGCAGCTGAAAGCCCTTCCGTAAGACGCCTTCCAGAAATGTCTCCAGTCATGGAGTCAACGTTGGGTTAAGTACATTGCTAGCCAAGGACAGTACTTTGAAGGAGATTAAATGGAATTCTATGTAGCCTTATTACTTTTTTATTAAAAAATTATTCACCGTATTTTTTTATCACACCTCGTATATATATATATATATATATATATATATATATATAATAAATAAATCTAAAAGTATAAATATAATCGTACCAAACTTAACCGCTCACTAGTCAAGGTTGGCGAGCAAAGCGAGCGTAGGTTAAGTTTGGTTAGATTATATTTATTTATTATAATTTTACATATGGATTATAATTTTAATTTATTTATTTTCTCCTTTAAGTGGCGCCATTTAACAAATAACTTACTAACTAAAACGACAACTGACCGACTACAGATCGGCTGCGGGCATCTTCTTGAAAAGTATTATGAAATCATGTACAAAATTCAAGAAGATCGGCGCATTAGCGCTTAAGATATCAGTAACAAACTAAACATCGACCACAAAATAATTTAAACTCGATGATTGGGTACCATTTGTTTCGGGCTTCAGAGAACTCTTAACAAAAGATTAAACTTTTTCGAAAGAGGCCTATGAAAATCACTTACCGCAATTTTTTATTCTGAAAACACAGAGGTTTTACAGGCACCGGGTGATGATTTACCTCAAAAAATGGCAAAAGGAAATCGATCAGAACGGAATATGTCTGGTTAAATAAAGTGTTTTTTCTTTTTCTGTTTATACTCCGGAACCATCGTAAGGTATTATTTCAGAGGATTATATGTATGAATATAAATGAAATGTAGTCTTGTACGGTCGACCACTCCTGCGATGTATGGTTAATTGAAACCCAACCACCAAACAACACCGGTATCCACGTTGTCGTATTCAAATCCGTTTAAAATTATTGTTTAAGCATAAATTAAAATCCTTATGCCTTTACTGGAATTAATAAAGTAAATCACAAAGAAAACAAATAGCTATAGGGATCTAAAAGCGATTTTAAGTTTAACAAAATTACAGTATAAATGCTAAAAAGAATAATTCCTTTCACATAACTTCTGCATAAATATGAAAAAAACAACAAACAGTATAGGTAAGTCTATTTAATAATCTGTGAAAAATCATGAATGAATTCCATGATTTTTTAATACGATCAGGTCGTCACATTCACCTTGAAAAATTACAGAAAGGAAAAAACTTTTTACCAGGGAAGATTATGTGAACCAGTGTTTGGAATTCATAAGTTCAAATAATCAACTATCACCGTTCAGTACTGTTATAAGATTTTAAAATAAAAAATAAATCTTACAATTCAATCCAAAAGAAAAATCGCTTAGTCTCTTATTTATTTCTAACTGTTCCCAAGTGTCTAGAAAGTATACTTTAGTACAGTATATTACAGCCTACAAAGATACGTACGAGGTCTGTTAAAAAAACCGAACGTTTTTAATTACGCGCCAAAAGAAATATTTAGCGACGTGAGGTTGGCAGCATTGTGTTTCGAATAATCTCCTCTGTAACAACAAGTTCTGGGATTTTTGATATCTCGTTTATTTGTCGCGTTATTGTTATTTGTGTGCAATCTGTTTAAGTGTTAGTAGCGATTATTGTAATGTGGGGTTTTCGGGAGCAACGACGCAACGTAAAATTTTGCGTGAAACTGGGGAAAACTTACACAGAGACTTTTCAAGTTTTGAAACAAGCTTACGGAGATGATGCTCCGGATCGTACGCAATGCTGTGAATGGTTTTCACGATTTAAAAGTGGTCGTCAGTCGATTGAAGATTACCCTCGCCTAAGAAGGCCTTCGACTTCAACTGATGACCACACGTTCAGAAAATCAACGATTTAGTCCGTGCAAATCACCGATTGACTGTCAGAGAAATTGCAAAAAAGTTTGGCATCTCTGTTAGATCATGCCATGACATTTTGACTGAAAAATTGAAGATGCATCGAGTTGCAGCAAAGTTTGTTTCTGGTTTCATGGCCGAACACCAGAATGAACATCGAGTGGATAATTGCTGGCAACTCCTTGACGAAGTCGATGACGATGAAACATTCATGTGAAGGATCGTAACGGGAGACGAAAGCTGGGTTTACGGCTACGAATTGAGGTAAAAGTTCAATCATCAAAAAATTGCACGTTACTATCAACAATTCAAGATCTAGTTACAGAGGAGGTTATGCGAAACACAATAATGCCAACCGCACGTCACTAAATATCTCCGTTGGCGCATAATTAAAAACGTTCGGTTATTTATTGAACAGACGTCATACGTTAATTTGTTGGTTTACACAGTCTCTGTCTTTATAACGTTTGTTTCAAATGTTGTAGGATTTAAACATAAATCAGAGTTGCTTCTGTGAGTGTAAAGATGTTAATTAGACAAAAAACTATTATAATAAAAAAAGTATTGCAGTGGAAAGAATAGCTAATAAAGAAAATATAGCAAAAACTTTTTAAGTAAAATATGTATTTGAAGATTTGCATTTGATACAGTAATTTATACGTAACGATTACAGAGAAGTCGGAAGAAATACTAAACATTATGATTTCTACTGCGAGAGAAATTCAATTTCTCTTAAGTAAAACAAAGATAATGAAATGTGACTTGAAAAGGAATAAAGATGAATTAATGGTAGAGAAAAGGAGAAGATTATATGCTAGATGTTGAAACATTTTGTTATTTAGGCAGTAAAATTACAAAGGATGGACTAAATAAGTAAGATATCAAAAGCAGATTGATACAAACAATGAAAGCTTCTATACAGAAAATGTTATCTTAATTATCAAATTATTAGATCCAAAAACTGGGAATAAATTATGTTTTGTTGTATTAATCTATATAAACCTAAAAGAGGTCAATAGAACAATAAAAAAGAAGTCAAAATTTGGTATTACAGATAAATGATAAAACATACGATAATTTGATATTATAGGTTTAAAATGAATTTTAAATACGAGAGTATTTTCTACTAAATTTTTATAAGCGGAAAAAATAAATTAATATCCGATTAAATATTATACGTGATCGTATTTAAGGAAAAATATTTCGAAAATAAGATGAGGCAGTGAATGTAAAAATAGGAAGAGAGAAGATTATGGAGGTCGAAGAATTTTGTTATTTGGAAATAGAATTACCAAAGATGGACGAAGCAGAAGCGATATAAAATGCCGAATAGCACAGGCAAAACGAGATTTCAGTCAAAAATTAATTTAAACGTTAGGAAAAGATTTTTGAAAGTATATGTTTGGAGCGTAGCTTTATGTGGAAGTGAAACTTGGACTATCGGAGTACCTGCGAAGAATAGGAGAATGTTAAAAATCAGAAGGGTGGATAAAGTGACAAATAAAGAGATATTGCGGCAAATCGATGAAGAAGAAGCATTTAGAAAAACATAGTTAAAAGAAGAGACAAACTTATCGCCATATATTGAGGCATCCTGGAATAGTCGCTTTAATACTGAAGGGACAGGTAGAAGGAAAAAATTGTGCAGGCAGACAACGTTTGCAATATGTAAAACAGATTGTTAGGGATGTAGGATGTAGAGGGTATACCGAAATGAAACGACTAGCAGCACTAGATAGGGAATCTTGGAGACTGCATCAAACCAGCCAAATGACTGAAGAAAATAAAATTTCGGAAATTAGTTTTTTCTGTTATGAAAGAGCGAGCATCAACAGATATGGTCATTATTCCGCTGAAAAGATGCCATGCCATATCGGGATTCAAACCCGGTACCTCCACACAAAATGCCGAGACGCTATCTACTCGACTACGACAGTCAGCAAAAATTTATTTTCATAAAGCAGCGTATAAATAAAATTGGAAGAGACTTGACTGAATATGAAAACATAAGGAAAAGAAAGCTGACAATAATAAAGTTGTAATATTTTGCTGGCATTGGTTATTTATTCTTATACATAGTGGAAAAATAATGATACATGAAAATAAATAAAAAAAAGTTAACCAAGTTAACAAAAAATCAATATTTTTAAACTTTTGTCGACTCCCCCACTTCCAATATTATCCCTGACGTGGTTTTTTGGGTCACTTCCACTATTAGTATGCTTGGGAAGACAAAAATATTCGGTTAAAAAATATGCAATAAATAAAAAGATAGATTTTCAATTTTCGGGTAAGAGGGAATTTTGAGTCAATTTTTTTTTTTAAGATGGTAAAATAAACATAATTGCATGTACTGAGCGTAATATAAAGTTTGGATATCTTTGCATCTGCAAAATCTTGAGAAAATTGACCCAAAAAAATATTTACCTGATCCCTTGAAGATATTGCTCCTTATTTTTACTAATAAATTTCTCCATATACAGGAATCTGTACAGAATTTCATCAAAAAATCTAGTAAACTTCAAACATGCCAACCCATACGTATACGAAAATTACCCCCTCCCACTTTCTTTTGTTTTCGGGTTTCCTGGGTTAAAACGTCCAGAAATGAACAAAAAAACCGTACCTCAGTTTCTGATTGATTACCATAGTTTCCTGCTTGCAGCATTGCTCTAAACCAACGGTACTACGAAGTAAAAGTAATGAAACTAGAACACAATGAGTGTCTACAAAAGGGAAGAAATAATCGAACAAATAAAATAAGTACTGCGGTAATATAAGTATTTAAAAAAGCGCTAGTATTATTTAACTCAAGATTATAAAAATGAAAACGAAACAAAAAGTAAAATTGCATAGGCTAAAGAAGTTTTTGATAAAAAATTGTTATGCAGTAAGATGAAATAAGATTCTGAGCAGCAACTCTTGAAATATTACATTTAGAACATGATTTTTATAAGTGTGAAACACGGATCCAATAGAAAAAAACAAAAAAAATGCAGGTGGTATTTAAAATGCGGGCATAAAGAAGTAATGAGGAGAATTAAGAAGGACAAAAGCGAATAACAATTAAGGATAAGAAAGCGAATTGGAAGGATCACAAAAAGATGTAAAAAATAATTAAGATTACAAAAGATCTAGTAAAAAATTGGAGTTATGAAAATAATACAATTTAGCTGGGACTAGCGGAAAACAGAGAAGGTCCATGTGCAAAGGACCTACCGAGCGGCAAGTATGATATTATAAAAAAATAATTTCTTCAATTTACAATTATTGATCGAGATTAATTATTTTTTAGATATTTTATTTAATGACTGCTCACAGCTAATGGGCATCCACGGCTCTTAAAATTTCTCATAATATCAGGATGATACTGCATTTTAATTATTAAGGATTAATTATATCCAATAAAGAAAAATCAACTATGCTGGAAAAAGGTTACAAAAATTTTAAATTATATTAGAAGAGTTAATATAAATAAATCTGATGTGGACACCACATAACTTCCTTGTACACCTATTAAATTACATATACACATATTTTAAAATGAAAAGTACATAAAATTCTGTATCATTAATAACTTCTGATACACGTACATATATACATTTTTTCTTTCTTATTTTTATTCATCGTAATTTTTTTTTTTGTGGGAGTTTAATAATTATTAATAAATCAGTATATTTAATAAAAAAAAAAAACTAAAAAAAGGAGATGAAAGCACATTGGTTCTGATTCAAACCGATGTTCCTTCCCCTAAGATCCAAATATTACATTATTCATAATTAAAATTCCATTCGGCTATAACTTTGAAACCAATGAATATAAGTACAACTTACGATTACTGCAGTTAAAAAAAATTCCAAAATTCAATTTTGTTTTTATTTTGGTTCATTTTTTGGACATTAGTTCAGTCGATTGTAATCAAAAGGTAAAATTGATTTAAAAATATTTTTAAAATAAATAATTCAACAATAATAAAAAAAAATAAAAATAAAATACATCAGAAGTTATTAATGAAAAAAATTGTATGTACTTTTAATTTTAAAAAATGTGTATATATAATTTAACAGGCGTACAAGGAAGTCGCGTATTGTCCACATCAAATTGTTTAGTTAAAATTTTTGAGATTACGAAGAAAACATAAAACCTTGTACAGGTATAAGGTGGTGATGTGAATAATTTTACTATTTAAGTAAGGTTTTGCATGCTATGTAGGTTAATTTGTAATTATTCTTATTTATTATTTTTTGGATCAAACTCTTTTGTACAACTGCCCCATAGATTATTCATTTACGAAAACATTAATGAATGGAATAATTGTTGGATAATTAATAAATTACAATTTTTTATCCACTAATCAAAATTTTTAATAAAAACGTTTATTTCAGTAATTGTACTTTAAATGCAGTATAATTTTCATGAAACAAACATCATTTTGTCAATTTTATTAAAAATGTTGATTTTTTTTCTAAACATTCATTACTCAGTATAATTTTCTTGGTAAAAAAAATAGTTTGGTCAAATGTTGCTTAAAACGTTTTATTAAAGCAATAAAATTATAGCAGTCTTATATTAATCTCTTTTAAGCACGTGTCTTCGATTTATACTAAAATTTACAAAAAAAATTGTTACTAAAAATAAGAACTGAGTTAATAATGTACTATTGTACATTATGCAACCGGTACATTATAAATAGTACATTGTGGCTTATTATGATAGCCATTAATGTACGAGTGCGAAGTTAGTTTACGAGCCTTTGAGAGTGTCGTAAACCTCATGATAATGGATCAGTTACCATTATAGAGAATTGCATACCGTATTTTTTCTACGGCTGAGAAAATATTGGAATTATTTATTTAAATCAACAATAATACGAAATAATTTTCTTAGATTTAAAAAAAAAATACATTTGTATGGAAGTAGTTGTTATGAGTAATATCATAATTTCTCCAATTTATTTAATATCGATCTATGTTAAAGACATTTCTTCCTCAGAATCCAATATAATTTACAAAAGGATAATCAATGTAAGATATAAATTTAATTGCCTATCGGTGTACTTTCAGATTACCCTCTGCTTGTTAATTACTTTCTTTCTTTATTTGTTTAGTCTCCGAAACCACCTTTTAAGTAAGGTATTACTTCAGAGGATGATATGTATGAATGTAAATGAAATGTAGTCTTGTACAGTCTCAGGGTGACCATTCCAGAGATGTGTGGTTAATTGAAGCCCGACCACCAAAGAACACCGATGTATACGATATAGTATTCAAATCCGTATAAAACCATGCTAGTTAATTACTAAATCGGATTAAAACCAATGTAAAAAAAACAGCCGATACACTAAAAAATATTCGCTTCTGACCGGTCAGTAGTTGAAAAAAGTAGGCTTTTGATCACATAAACATCTGTATCATAAAGAAAATCTATTTCATCAGGTTCTAGCCGCGTAATTCAAAAGTTATAAAACAATCGTAGAAAGATAATATTAAATTATTAATAATAAATATTATTATTATTATTATTTATAATAATAATTCAAAATAGTAAAAATTCTAAAAATACAATGCCCAAAGTAATCGAGTTAAATTTTTTGTTAGATGTAACTCGAAAGTAAAGCGTTTACGGACTTTTTAGAAAAATTACTTTAATCAGAAAAATATACCTGTCTGATTAAGTAAAATCATCAGGAATACCTGTATGTCTGGGACGTTATTTGCATGACTAAGACGAATCTAATGTAATTTACTCTTATCCATTTTCTCCCAATAATTTTTCATATATGCAATCTTACTTTTTCTTCTTGGAAACGTTTTTTTTTGGGTTATAATATATAAATAATAAAGTTCAGCTTACCAACATTATAGATGTTTAAATCATTAAAAAGCTTTCGCATCTTCATCCATCCACAGGAATACCCAATTATATAAATTGTGTGCAATTTTAATTTTAAATTAAAGAATTTCATTGCCGTTATATTTTGGTTAAGTTTTCTCAAAGTGGCACCGTTGGTATATTATATACAGAATGTTTCAAAAATGATGGACTGGCTATACTTTTTCGGATTCTACTTGTAAAACTAAAGGAACGGAACGGAACGCAAGAATGGCGGGAGTTTCAATATTTCTCCCTACAGATCGCAGAGCCTGGACAATGTCCCTTGCTGCTGTAAGGGACATACTCTTTCTATTATCGGACGGATTTCATCGATTATTTAGTGGCGGTTATAAATTTTAAGTTTTATTTATGGACGGATTTGGTAATTTGCGTTCCTATCCGTATGGACCATCGTGAAATTTATTTACCGGTTATGACCGTGAGAGACTAAGCTTTTGAGTCTAGTAATCGCGGCGTGATTCCCCTTCAGTCCATCCGCTGCAGTCCTTTCGGTAAGAGCACCAATGGACTAGCAGGAGCGCGCCTACTGGAGCCCTAGTTATTAGGAGGGAGAAATGCGCCCCGTTCTCCGAAGCGAGTCGCATATCCTGACTAAATGAAATTGTGGTCTCTTCGTGGGACGGTGTGGGGTGTTGTCTAGCTTTTTATAGTTTAAACAAAATTTAATTGCGAAAACGGTCACTTTCGTGGCCGGTATTTTCGCGTGGTTTCCGTTTATAGGTTACGCGTTATAGAGGCTCTTAAGCCTGGTTTGTCATTTTTTGACTCTCGTACCGCCTCTTCACAGTGGTTCGTTTAATATGGAATGAGGCCGTTTTCTTATACCCTGTGGAGTACGGTACTCTCTAAGTCTAAACAAACAATATTCTTAGGAAAAATAGCAATTTCTCCTTCGTTCTCCCCCTGACAACCATTTTTATATAAAAATTTATATCTCAAGTTTAAATAGATTAACCATATTAATATTTGATAAGCGTCATGGTAATAAAGTTTTAAAATTAGCAAAATATCAGGAATTAATACTGAGATCTGAATTTAAGAGAGCATTAAAAGATTTAAATGGCAGAAAGGCTCCTGGAATAGACGGAATACCTGTAGAATTACTGCGCAGTGCAGGTGAGGAAGCGATTGATAGATTATACAAACTGGTGTGTAATATTTATGAAAATGGGGAATTTCCATCAGACTTCAAAAAAAGTGTTATAGTTATGATACCAAAGAAAGCAGGGGCAGATAAATGTGAAGAATACAGAACAATTAGTTTAACTAGTCATGCATCAAAAATCTTAACTAGAATTTTATACAGAAGAATTGAGAGGAGAGTGGAAGAAGTGTTAGGAGAAGACCAATTTGGTTTCAGGAAAAGTATAGGGACAAGGGAAGCAATTTTAGGCCTCAGATTAATAGTAGAAGGAAGATTAAAGAAAAACAAACCAACATACTTGGCGTTTATAGACCTAGAAAAGGCTTTCGATAACGTAGACTGGAATAAAATGTTCAGCATTTTAAAAAAATTAGGGTTCAAATACAGAGATAGAAGAACAATTGCTAACATGTACAGGAACCAAACAGCAACAATAACAATTGAAGAACATAAGAAAGAAGCCCTCATAAGAAAGGGAGTCCGACAAGGATGTTCCCTATCTCCGTTACTTTTTAATCTTTACATGGAACTAGCAGTTAATGATGTTAAAGAACAATTTAGATTCGGAGTAACAGTACAAGGTGAAACGATAAAGATGCTACGATTTGCTGATGATATAGTAATTCTAGCCGAGAGTAAAAAGGATTTAGAAGAAACAATGAACGGCATAGATGAAGTCCTACGCAAGAACTATCGCGTGAAAATAAACAAGAACAAAACAAAAGTAATGAAATGTAGCAGAAATAACAAAGATGGACCACTGAATGTGAAAATAGGAGGAGAAAAGATTATGGAGGTAGAAGAATTTTGTTATTTGGGAAGTAAAACTACTAAAGATGGACGAAGCAGGAGCGATATAAAATGCCGAATAGCACAAGCTAAACGAGCCTTCAGTAAGAAATATAATTTGTTTACATCAAAAATGAATTTAAATGTCAGGCTAAGATTTTTGAAAGTGTATGTTTGGAGTGTCGCTTTATATGGAAGTGAAACTTGGACGATCGGAGTATCTGAGAAGAAAAGATTAGAAGCTTTTGAAATGCGGTGCTGTAGGAGAATGTTAAAAATCAGATGGGTGGATAAAGTGACAAATGAAGAGGTATTGCGGCAAATAGATGAAGAAACAAGCATTTGGAAAAATATAGTTAAAAGAAGAGACAGACTTATAGGCCACATACTAAGGCATCCTGAAATAGTCGCTTTAATAGTGGAAGGACAGGTAGAAGGGAAAAATTGTGTAGGCAGGCCACGTTTGGAGTATGTAAAACAATTTGTTGGGGATGTAGGATGTAGAGGGTATACTGAAATGAAACGACTAGCACTAGATAGGGAATCTGGGAGAGCTGCATCAAACCAGTCAAATGACTGAAGACAAAAAAAAAAACAGGAATTAAATACCTACGTAAATTACAAAATAGCCGTCATGCATATTTTTCAATCTGTTATATCTCCATAAATATTAGTTTTATCAAAATCTGTTATATACTAAAATATTAAGCCTTTTATTTAGAACAAAATGGTAAATATTTTTTTTAAATCGGTTAACCAATAGTCGAGTTACGGAAGAAAACAGTTGTAATTTTGTGTCAATTATTAGGTTTATTATTGTGAGAAAACTTATTACTTAATATGATAGTAATTTACAATACTAGAATTAACAATAAATAAAAACAATTAATTCTTAATCGAACTGAACGTAAAGTGGACATGACAGACATAAAATTACAACAAACATTTTCAGCCGTTACTCGGTTATTTGTGAAGCAATTTTAAAAAATAAAATGTTATTTTTTCAAAGTAAAAGGCTTAATATTTTAGTAAATAACAAATTTAAACTAATATTTATGGATATATAACGGATTGAAAAATAAACTTGTCCACCATTTTATAATTTGCCAAGGTATTTAATTCCTGATTTTTTGCTAAGTGTAAAATTTTATTACCGAGACGCATACCAAATATTAATATGTATTATCTTTCCCAACTTGATATATACATTTTTATATAAAAATGGCGGACAGGGTGAGAACGAAGAGAAATTACCATTTTCCCTAAGGATATTTTTAGTTTAGTTTTACAAGTAGAATCCGGAAAAGTATAGCCAGTCTCCGTTTTAAAAACACTCTGTATAATATATAAACAACTGGATATTCCTGAGGATGGATGAAGATCCGAAAGCGCTCGAATGATTTAAGCATTTATATTGTTGGTAAGCTGAATTTTACTATTTATATGTTATATATAATATACAAACTGCGGCATGTTGAGAAAACTTAACATTTCTTAATGCCAATTTAATACAAATCAAACAGTACATTGATTCTGTAGTTATATAATTACAAATCAACATACATAAGTGGTCGGAGAGCCGAATAAAAACCTTTTATTGGGGTTCCATAATTGGGCTAAGATTAAAGAAATCTATATCGCAACGGATTGGATAATTTAACGAATTTTTTTGTTCCTTATAAAATTTAAGTGTAATATTTGATATATTTTATTTGAATATCAATCTGCCAAGATTTTCTTTAGTAGTTTGATAACGTTAAGAATGCAGGTTAGTTATTGTTTATAAGAATCTCATTGTAAAATCTACAGGATTAACCTAAAAAAAAATAAAAAATAAGGTAAAATTTTTAATTAATGTGGACAGCAGAAGGTAAATTCATTCCGGTTCAGGATACCAGAACGAATATCGATTTATTTAAAATCGATTGTTTTAACATGTACTGTAAATTATTAATAAACACAATAGCTGTTAAAACCACTCACGCATGGATACATCATATAGAATTGGTTTTCATCAAATATCGAGTACAAAAGCTAGAACGGTCGGTTTATTGGTAAAATTTATTGAGCGATAGGGTATATAAAATATTGTATATTCTAGTATCAATAAAACCATAAAACTTGATATTGTTTTCATTAAAGTTTTATAGCTACACGAACCGGATGGTCGTGTATGTTCATATAATACCAGCTGCATCGGTCATTAAAAAGATATAAAATCGTTATGTCGCTATTTTCATTACATTGTGTCAGCGTATCAGTTTGCAAAAAAAAAAAAGAAAAAGTAATCTATATAAATATCTAATTTCACTTTAAGAGTATCATTATAAAATTATTAATTTTATTTGTGGTATCCCAATTCTCTTTGGAAATCTTCTTCAATGAGAGAAGCTAACTCAGTTAACACCGGTTTAGAGTAATCAACTTTTAGGGTTGGCGGAGAGCATGGGCGGCTAAAAAATTAAAAAATAGGACATATGGTTATATGATACTGATAAATTTTGACTATTTAAACCAAAATAGCGATCAAAAATGTAATATTATTTAAATTAAAAAAAAAAATTATTAAAGCTTTTAATAAAAAAAGTTTAATTTTTTATTTTCTGTTTAGCCTCTGGAACCACTGTTACGTATTACTTCAGAGGATGGATGAGGATGATATGTATGAATGTAAATGTAGTTTTGTACAGTCTCAGATCGACCGTTCCTGAGACGTGTGATTTATTAAACCCAACCACCACAGCCCGAGCATAGTGGTAGTGGGGGGGTTTCCGGTTCGCCAACACCGATGAAGTGTTTGGGACTTCTGGATCTACTTGCACCCTAGATCGTCGATAAGCACGTCGTTTGACATCACCTATTGATATGACGGTGCTGTAGAGCGGCCTATCTTCTACATCTCCCAGAGTGCGCTGTATGCAAAGATTACAGATTCTTTCCAGCAGGAGGGTCAAGTATACATAGGGAAGGCCGGGAAGGGACAGCTTGTATGCGGAGGTGACAGGGACCATCGGATCACTGCCTTAGATGAGGTATGTGAGACTCCTGAAACGGTTTTCAGGAGAACCGTGCGGTGAACAATGCGTCCCGGGTTAATGCTATCGGGGCGGGTATTGGGACGTTTTGTCTCATAGGAGAAGTTTTTTTTTATTTAGCGAGTCCCCATCTCTTACGGGAATCTCACACACCCAGTAATGAGGGCTGCTGGGCGTCTGGGTGCAGATTCTTCCTCCTGCGCAAAAAAATACCCACCAAAGAACATCGGTATCCACGATCTAAGTATTCAAATCGGTATAAAATTAATTACTATTACAAGGATTTGAACCTTAGAACTCTCAAATTCGAAATCAGCTAGACCAACCTGACGGGTTTAAATAAAAAATATTGTTATACTAATATTAGATACATTAATTTATGGAATCAATAAAAATAAATCAATCTGAAATGTGACATGGCATATTTCATACGCTATAAAATTCCATTTCCATATCCAACTCGCAAGTTCAAGCTTATGTGGTGATATCATCAAGCCAAAAAAAAAAAAAAATTAATAAAAAGAAATTAAATTATGACCTTTAATATTGAAAATATAAATAATTCTTAAATTTGAGATACTTAATTAATCACCTGGAACATCTAAGGAACCCCAAAAACCGGATAGAAATTTTCCGGATGTTGATGTTCGTATATTCGATATTGGCCTCTAATTCACCTTATATCTCCAGAACTAGTGAACCGATTTTTACCAAATTCGGTAAGATTTCGTCCACGTATGGGACAGTAAATGAAATTTTCACATTTAAAGGTCAAGGAGGTTAGACTGTAGAGAAAGGTCACCCTTAGTATCTCGATATTTCGCCTAATTAAGGTATTTTTTTCTTAGGAACATCTCTTAAGGATTAAATACAGGGTTATCATAAAAGAATGGTGCGGTTTCAGTAATCCATAGGAAGATTGTAGGGAAATTTCTAGATGTTATATTGGTATCCCTGAAAGCCTCCAACCCAAAAGTTTGTTTATCAGCAGTTGTAACCACAACGTCAGTTATTTTATTGTTGTTGCGGTGAGTTTAGCGAGTTACTATGTTCTGGGATAAAGACAAAGCAAAGTGTGTTTTATTGATGGCTGAATTAAAATTCGTAATTTTAGTTCAACGTGCGTTTCGACGTGAATTCGGAAGAGATCCACCACACAAAAGTAACATAACACGTCGGTTCAAATGATTCAAAGAAACCGGATCGGTTAAGAAACAGAAATCAACCGGCAGACCGAGTGTACCAGACGAAACGGTTGAACTAATTAGACGATCGGCAATTAGAAGTCCTGGGAAGCCCATCCCCCGTCGAAACGTCGAATTAGGTATTCCAAAATCAACAGTTCATAAAGTTTTACGCAAAAAACTGAAATTACACGCTTATAAATTCCAGATACTGCAGGAATTGAAACCCGATAGTGTAAAACGTTAAGATTTCGCTGTTGAAATGTCGGACAGAATAAGTGAAAACGAATCGTTTTTAGACGATATAAATTTTACAGACGAAGCTACATTCCATGTGAATGGATGCGTTAACAGACACAATTCACGAATATGGGGCTCTGAAAACCCACACGCAATTATCGAGAAACAACGCGATTCGCCTAAAGTTAATGTTTGGTGTGGTGCGATATCGTGTAATAGGGCCTTTCTTCTTTGCCGAAAAAACAATTAATGGAGTTGCGTATCTCGACATGTTAACGGAATATTCCTTTCCTCAGCCGGATAAGCTAAGGAGGATTGCTCGGAAGGATTACGGGCTGTCGGGCCGCCAAATGTACTTGGTGTACCGAGGCGTTTTCGAAAGTATGATCGCATACGCGGCGCCAGTTTGGGCGCATAGGTTGGAAAGAAATAGAGCACTGCTTCAAAATTTAAGGAGTGCCCAGCGCAGAGCCATGATAGTATGCACTGGTGTATTTAAAACAACCTCCTACGAGGCTACTACTGTATTGGGAAAGGCTCTCCCAATCGATTTAGTGGTGAAAGTTCGAGGAGTCATGTGGAAGTTGCGAAGAGGTCGGGAGGCCGAGGCATTTGGGATGCGGTTTCGAGCCGGGCCAGAACCGGAGCGGAACGGTGATCACAATGCACCGGAACAAAATTTCGTACAGTTGCCCATCTCCCGTCTGCGGAAGAGGCTATGGAGCCTCGCGATGGAGACATGGCAGCTTGAATGGCACACCACGACTAAGGGAACATCCTTGTATAGTTTTATACAGGATCTGGGGGGATGGTATGCCTCGAATTCGTTTTTAAGGGCGTCGGGTGCCCGGGTGCTCACCAATCATGTAAACCTGATATCTGTTTCGGTTTCGCCTGGTGGCTGATGAGTTGTGTGTCTGCGGGGAGGTCCAGTCGAACGTGCATATGATATTCGACTGCCCTGCTCTTGGGGGGGGGGGGGTGCAGAGATCGAGCCACTCTGGAACTTAGAGGTCGGGGGGAAATTTAGCCGCTCACAAACGGCGAGTCAATGCGGCGAGAGCCGCATTGTCGGACCGTGTGGGAGTTCCTCGATGAGGTTGCTATGTTCAACCATCATCGTTAATTTTAAGGGTTGTGTAATGTAATAATAACTCCTAAGCTCTGTTGTAGGAATTCTTCCTTGAAGTAATGGCTGGCCACCAGCCAAACTAGCTCCAAGCGCTGTTAAATGGTGGACAGGTACTAGCTGGCATACAGCGACCGAGGCGTGGCAGCCTAAATTGCTGCCTTTTAGATATAAGAACTTCAATAGTTTTAATTGTAACAAGGGGTGCGCCTCCCCGATTTAGTTTTATTGTTGACAAGTGAGCGACTGGGACACTTAAGCGGGTGCTGTACGGCACCCTGCTTAATTCGCTCACGCAAGATAGGTAGCTCATTAGGAGCAGATAGGATCGAGGTCGCTATACCGCTTTTTAGAGGCACAGTAGCCGTTTTTTGGCACGGAACATTTGGTCTATGCTCTAGGGCGAGCGAATGGGGTGGTGGTGGGAGAAATGCCAGCTAACCAAATCCTCAGCCGGATGAACTCGAAAACATTCATCGACTTCATTTCCAACAAGATGGTGCTCCTCCGCACTTCAATGCATCGGTCACAGACGCTTTGAACGAAAAATTTGGAGATCGATGGATAGGACGGCAAGGACCCGTACTTTGGCCTCCAAGGAGTCCAGACCTGACACCTTGCGATTTTTTCTTGTGGAGGTACATCAAAAGCGTTGTTTATACACAAAAAATTCGCGACCTAAACCGCTTAAAAAACAGGATTAATGAAGCAATGACAATCGTTAAGGAAAAAATGTTAACTAATGTTTGGAGAGAAGTTGAGTATAGTTTGGACATTTGTCGAGCGACTAAGGGCGCACATATTGAAATTTATTAATTATGTAAAAAAATGTTTGAGACGACAAATTTGAAAAATAAAAAACATAAACTGTAAGTAATTCTGTTTTAATTTAAACAATGTTCAAAACCGCACCATTCTTTTATGATAACTCTGTAAAATTCATTTATTTCAATATCTATTGAAAATGATTATTTAACGATCGAAATGTTAATTAATAGATTTTCATTTTTATACACTGAATATTAAAAAAAGAATAGAATATTTTCACTCTTAATTTCATAATTATTATATAATTAATTTTATAATTAAATATTTGTTAAAAAAAAGTATATTTTTTACATAAAGATATGCAGTAAACACGTTTTAATTACAATATCTATTTTTCAGAATTTATAACCAGAAAATATTTCATATTGGGGAAAAATCCCCATATTTAATTTATTTTACGTTCAATTTAAAATAAGCGTAGACGTTTTATCTCTTATATTAGTTACCAAACAAAAAAAAAAAAAAAAAACCAACAAATTCACTATTGTATAAGGATAACGTTAAGTCGAGTTCATATATATATATGGCATTCGATATTGAATTTCTATAAAAATAGTAATAGAAATAAAATAGAAAAACTATAATTGAAATTTCTAAATATCAATTTAGCTGCAATTTTTCAATTTATTTGTTGACATCATTTCTTCAAGTTTCATATTTACTTTAATTTATCCAATTGCATATTGTTTTATTTTTACTCCCTTGTTTTGTTTGTTTCGTCGTTTTCTTTTTTCAAAAAAAAAAATCCACACAAAAATACCAGTTTAAAGAAATTAAGGAAAGATATACGTAATATAATGTAACCTATATATATATATATATATATATATATATATATATAGGTTTAGATTTAAGAAAAGACGTAGAAGAGGGAAATATAAAAATTCAAGCTGTAGAAAGTGTTATGCAGATATGATAAACAAATAAATGACCCTCAGGTTGAAGAGAAAACGTCAAATTCGAATTTAAAATTGTGTGAAAAAAAGAAAGAAAGAAAATGCACTTAAAATAAGAAAATACTGGGAAGAAAGGGCAATGAAACACAACAGAAAAAAAATCGTAATTACAGCATTATGCTTGATCCTAGGGGCTGGAACGAATTAAAAAAAACAAAAAAACAACTGTATTCATAAAAGCCTAAGAATATTCTCATCCTATTCTAAAATAATGGATGATATAAGAAATTAATTAAATACAGACAAACAAAAGCAATAAAAAAGCTTCATACGAAAAAAAAATTTTTGAGTAAAGCACAGACTAGATCGACAAAAGTAGGATATTAAGTAAAAAAACAAAATCTGATGTGGATATAACATGACATCCTTGTACGAGTATTAAATTAAAAAACGCAATTTAAAAAAAAAAAAAATGAAAAGTATATAAAAATTATTTCAATGGTTACATCTGATATTTTTTAATATACATATTTATTTTTATTTTTATTAATGATTAATTATTTATGGTAATTTTTTTTACAATGAGAGAGGTTAATTATTAATAAATCAATACATTTAAATTAAAAAAAAAGGTTAAAAAAAGGAAATGAAGCCGGATTCGAACCCGATGTGCCTACCCCTTGTATGATTCAAATATTTTATTAATTAAAATTTTATTTGGCTATAACTATGGAACCAAAGAAAATAAGTATCACTTATGATATATCGTTAAAAATCTCTCGATGAAGGCTTATTAATGCAGTTAAGAAAAATCCAAAATCATAATTTTATGGATTTTAGACTTTATTCGACACTTTTAATTCAGTCGACTGTAATCAAGAGGGGAAGTGCAGAACTAGATGTTACAACAGTTCTAAATCAAAAATTTAAACAAATTTTTCAACAATATTTTACGGCTAATCGTTTTTTAGTTATGCGAAATACATATGTACGTACGTACGTATAGATATCACGCCGAAACTAGTCAAAATATATTCCGGGATGATCAAAATGGATATTTCCGTTGAAATCTGAAAACTGAAATTTTTCGCGATCACAATACTACTTTTATTTCGTACAATGAAGTAAAAAAAAAGGCAACAGGTTGTATTACATTTGTGATCAAGCAATCTCCTAATTCCATTAAAAAATTATTGGTATCAATTTCCCATACATAGCGTCCTTACGGTAGCCCTGAAAAAGGTTGTGGGGTCCACATGCTGGTCTCCGGCGATGTCGGCTCCTCGGTTGGAGTTGGGGAATAACTGCTCATCCTTTACAACATCTTCCGACCAGACTTTTAAATAGAGCTTCTTGTGTTTTTTTTTAACTTTATTTTAGTGAGGGGGCAGAAGATTACGTCTTCTCCGAGAAAACCTGGACAATAATACAATTTATCGGGCGCTGTTCATCCAAATATCTGAATAAATTAGGTCTATATATTAATAAAACACCGTTAGCATCATTTTACCGTCGTAGCGTAGGTTTTAAATTCTTCCTTCTGGTCGAATTTGGATGTTTCGATTTCCAGCTTTGACGATTGGATTCCTACTGAAAATAACGAATCCTTTCTTTTTCCTGTTTAGCCTCCGGTAACTACCGTTTAGATAATTCTTCAGAGGATGAATGAGGTTGATATGTATGAGTGTAAATGAAATGTAGTCTTGTACATTCTCAGTTCGACCATACCTGAGATGTGTGGTTAATTGAAACCCAACCACCAAAGAACAGCAGTATCCACGATCTAAAATAACGAATCCAAGTTTCGTCAACAGTTATTTAATCTAAAAATCAGTACCTTCTGCCAAAAACCGCAAGAACAGGAATTTCAACCGCAAGAATAGAATAGGAAGTTCCGTAAGAATAGGAATTCTGGTGTCTGTGATTTTGAATCAACCGTCTCATTTCACGTTTTGTTATAGGAACCCATTTCCAACACTTACTATAATTCAGTTTATCTTGAATAATAGAATGGACAGTGCCAATACATTTACTAAAATTTTTCAGATTTGACAAATAAGGAAAACTTTGAAAAATCAGTGTTTCTTCATAAGTCTGACCTAGCGAATAAGATAATTAATGCGATTTTTCAAAGCGTTAGACGAAAATTCCACCGGTCTTACGCTACGATGAAAATCAACGGCATTTATTTTTGACGTGAAACGTCTTTAAAATCACACCGAAATATTCGGGTACCAAAACCGAAATTTGTAGCGTAACGAAAAGGTCTAATCGTCCTGCCTTAATAATTTCCTAACTATTAGTCTCATGCGGTGTCATTTTATAACTTACATGATCAGCTCGTCGATACGACTTTGAGTTTACGTCACTGGTGAGAGGGATTAGCGGGAAGGAGGAACACCGCAGATCGATAGCCAGGTGATCAACGGTCCAACGATACAGACGAATTTAAATTGTCTCTGCTTTCAATGTCTGTAACATTTCACGTTAAACCAACGGCCATGCGACCCGACACAGCCCCACCCTTTTTTTGTGATTGGTTTAGCAATCGTGCTATCTTTGTCCAACTCCGTGTAAGAAATGAATATTAATTGATGGTAGGAAATCTGAATTAAATGTTTGATTAAACAGTTTTCATTATTAATTTATATCTTGCTTTCTTCTGGAATTATTGAAACGATAATTCATACAGTTAATAGTTATTTACTTTATAAATTTAATTAAACGTTTTGTAATTATTTGTTGGTATTAGTTAGTTAGATATTAATTATTGTTAATATTTTATCATTATATATTTTTTATTTAGATTAGGTGTTTTTTTTTTTTAATTTTTTTATAAAAATTATTCGGTATACTAATTTTGAATTTTTAACAATCGAAATGACTAATGTTTTAGTTTAATGAGATTTACGAAAAAAATAATTGTAAACAGATTTTGAGATTTCCTACTTTATAATTAATTTATATGCTTAAAACTTACCAGAATATTTTTTTCGAATCGAAATATGTTTAACTACCTGAAACAGAAAAAACAATATTCATATATGTTTATAAATTCAAAATTTTCGAGATAGTATACGCGATACAAGGTTAGGTATTTATTATATAACATTGATATACATTCGGTAAGCGCTTTTAAAGAATTCTTAAATCAATTTTATTAATTTTACAAAAATAACAAGGTAATTTTAATATATTAATTATATATTAATATACAAGGTAATTTTAATTATATTAAATTACTTTATTATCGTATCAGAAGTATATAAAAATGATTATTAAAAAAAAGGCATTATATCAAATAAATATATTAAAATTACTTTAATTTAGATATATATATATATATATATATATATATTTATTTCATATTGAAAAAAACATTAAAAACAACAATAAAAAACACGTTAAAAAGATAATGCTTTACTGCCTCCATACGTAGTATGTTGACTCTCCAGTAGGCGGCGCTCAGGCAACAATTTTTGCGCTAAATTCAGTCTACTTAATGCGAGAGCGTAAGCTGCCGATAATAAATGATTGAATATCATATAATTTTCATTCGTTTTTGTGATATACGTATAGCAGTTGTTGTATTCGATTTTTCAGGTAATATGATATATTGGTTTTGTGATAGGCGATAAATGTTTGATTATTGAATTGTATAAAATTAAACAAAATTAATAAATAATAATAAGTAAATAAAACTATAAATATTAATTAAAATAATCTACGCTTAGAAATTAAATTAAATAATCTGTAATAAATTAATTGACAAGAAACTGCTTCTAGCAGGAGAAAGCGTAAAGTAAAGCTTTGCTTTTAGCGTGGAGGGAGCCGTGTGTAGCCGCCCGGCGCACCACAATTGGTCTGCTCTGCACCAATAGCAGCTGAAATAAAAATATGAGGGCACACGTCAAAAAAGCAAACCCATGCACTATCATCTTTATAGAGAATGAGTTTGGCGGTATTTTTTCAGCAATAAATATTTGATTATTCAAATTTATCTATCCATCTATTTTTGCGATATTTGTTGAGTTCTTTTTCTAGAATCACGCTGAAACCGAAGAGATTTAATATTAGTAAAAAATCTATAGATGGAGGATCTATTTTACGATGCTATACAATATAAGAAAACCACTTTCAGATCTGCTTTTGGGTATGATCCTCATCTGAATTATATTAATAGTAAAGATTTACAAATTGGTGCAATGATTAAAATATGCAATCATTGTTTTGCATGTGCACCTGGCATGTGCTGTTCTCGTGGGAAAGTTTCACTTCCTACACTTAATGAGCTACCAGAACCGATCAACAGTTTAGTTTTAGGATCTCATCCTTCGTCAAAATATTTTTATCGTTAATGTTGGAAAATACAGCAATTTATTTCATATGAATTCTTTCGGCGCTAAACAAATCGTAGAAGGGAATTGTATGCTTAGTCTATTGCGAAGTTTATTGCCAGCACCTTTTATCGATCATCAAATTTTACAAATTTACTTCCTTCCTGATGGTGATTGCTGATCAAACTTCTCTTCGTACTAATATTATTCCAAACATGAAGAAAGAACCAATAACAGCACTCCATTAAGTTTTGCTGGAACATAATAATTTGATCAGAGAATTTAAAAGCAATACTGACAACACACTTTTGGGTAAAGTGGAAGATTTAAAATAATTAGTTAATGCTGATTGTGTACCAGTTAATGAGCATAGGGGTCGCTATAATGCTCCAAATAATAACGAAGTTGCTGTTTTACTGATCGATGAAGATAAAGGACCTGGAGATATAATTTTACGTTGCCGTGACGGTCAAATGCAAGGTGTATCTGAGCTTCATTATCCTTTACAATATCCATTTATGTTTTTGAAGGGTGAAGATGGTTATTATCTAACTATTCCGCTAAATAATAATGAACAAAATAAAACAGTTTCCCGCATGCAATTTTATACAGTTTATGTTCGAGATAACATCGACACATTTTTATATTCTTACAGAAACTTATTTAATCAATATTGTGTTGAAATGATGGCCAAAATGATCGCTGAAAGATTAGCCTTTATTCGTAACAAAAAAAAAATTACGTGCAGATGATTACATTCATATTCGAGATACTGTGCAACAAGACATCAATGTTAATGCTAACAACTTGGTTCAAAGTGTCATACTTCCCTCATCTTTCACTGGTTCACTACGGTATAGTCACAAGAAATCTCAGGATTCTATGACAAACGTGCGTAAACATGGGCATCCAGATATATTTATAACTTTTACGTACAATCCTGAATGACCAGAAATAGGAAACAAAATTCACTATAGTCAAAAATCTACTGATAGATTATACCCAGAGTTTTCTATTTCAAAATGAAAACTCCTAGACCTTAATAACAAAAAATAAATATTTGGTTTGGTCAACTGCTATGCGCTAAGTATCGAGTGGAAAAAACTAGGTTTACTCATTGTCACATATTGATGTGGTTAGTAACTAAAATACGACCTGATGAAATTGATCTTATCATATTTGCTGAACTCCCAGATAAAAATGTTGACCCATTATTATATGACACTGTTTGTATACATATGTGTCACGAACCACGCGTTAATATAAGTAGATCAACACCACGCATGATAAATGGAAAATGTTCAGGTGGCGGTTTCCCGACATATTCCAGAAGAAGTCCAGAGGACGGAGATCATACAACTTTAAACATGCAAGTTTAACATAATTGATATTGATAATAAATGGATCGTCCCACATTGCCCATTATTGTCACGTTGCTTTAATACCTACATAGATGTTGAATTTTGCAACTCCGTTTGCAAAATTTGATGTATTGTCAAAGTTGAATACTTCAAAGCAAGTAAAATCAGTTTAAGGAAATTTCAGACATAACTGGCAATCTCATAACAATTTAGAGAAAAAAAGAGCTTGTCCCAATTAATTTTCACAGCGTAGTAGATGTAAGTTTTACGTTAAAGTAGAATAATTTCAAATCGATAAACATTTGTATCAATACTATTCTAATTATAAGAACATATCTTTTGTTATTTAAAAGAATTATGTCATCCGAGTTCATGCGGTGCTAACACGCAGTGCAATGTAATCAGTCAATGGAGCGTCGACCCGTACTTGTCTACCGGGATATTTCGGTTCCCATTACAAGGGTGCCGGCACGAGTGCGAATCGGATTACGATAGCGGCTCATCGCAATCCTGCCAAAATCATCGTTACGCCTCTGTTTTTCTACAGGAGCTTGTGCGACTGCAGCCAATTGTGAAGCACGAAATCACCGTGGTATCTGCAGATGTCCTCCTTTAAATCGACAAATATTATTGAAATTATTTTATAAAGGATTCCAAATATGTCAGTATAAGAATACTAACACCATAGTGTCGGAGATCTGACTTTCTTTGGCTTGATATAGAACACTACTGTACTACATTAAATGGTTAGCAAGTAGCCGAGTTACGGGAGAAAATCGATTTTGTCTGTTTTCATGTCCCCCACTTCATTTCAATTAATTGCTTTTATTAATAGTTAATTCTAGTACGTATCAAATTAAGTAATAATTTACTAGCATAATAATTACGATATAAAATTACAACATCGATTTTCTCCCGTAACTCGACTATTTGTTAACCGATTTAAAAAAATAAAATGTCATTTTGTTCAAAATAAAAGGCCTAATATTTTAGCAAAGATAAAACAAACATTTATGGAGATATAACGGATTGAAAAATAAACATGGCCGCCCTTTTGTAATTTACGAAGGTATTAAATTCCTGATTTTTTCTAATTTTAAAACTTTATTACCGAGACGCTTACCAAATATTAATCTGATTCCTCTATCGGAACTCGAGATATAAATTTTTATATAAAAATAACAAAATGGCGGACAGTGGGACAACGAAGGAGAAATTGTCATTTTTCCTAAGGATATTTTTCGTTTAGTTTTACAAGTAGAATCCGGAAAAGTATTGCTAGCCCAGTATTTTAGAAACACTCTGTATACACATACGTAATCATGCCTAATAAAAATATATATAAAAATTAAAATTATTTGAAAGTAGATTTTTTTAATCGTATTAAAGAGCTCTTTAAATTTTAAAATACTGCATTTAAATCTTTTCTTATCGATGTGACAGGTGAGGACATTTAATTTTTAAATACCTGCTATTTCTACAACATCACAATTCATTTAAAAATTAAAGCTCTCTGATAATTGATTTAATATTTAAATACCTCGTAACTATGTTTACTCCTTTATTTAAATATCTTGATTTCGTTTTTTTTTTATTTATCATTTTTTTTAGTTGAATTCTTTTAAAAATATATTTTAATTTTTTCCTGTCATATTTTTTAATTTTTACAATTTCTTTTTATTATTATAAACATTTACTGTTTAATCTGTGCTATCGTAATAAAGAACATTTGTATGTGGGTCTGTGTGTCCCGCTTATCTTACCGGAAAATCCGATCGCCAGCGGAAAAACCCGATTCGTTAGTGCATGTCTCATGGTGGTCAGGTGTATACTTGTTATATTATTATATATATACCCCATCCGTTCACATCGGTTCCCGTCAGACGATAAGGTTTTCAAACGCCCCCGGGGCGCCGTTCGGAAATCGGGGAGGGGGTGCGATGGGGTGCCTCCGTAATATCTCGGCAACCGCTGGTCCGATTTTTACGATTCAAACGGCGTAACAATCAGCAGGACGAGCGCTAACCGTTTAACCCATCGGGTACACTCTTGATCGACCGGATCTTGGTCATCCGTAAATTAATTCGTTTAGCCCTCTGTTTTGATCGCACTCACCCGACGTAATACGTACAGATCCGATCGTTCACTAAATACCCTCAAATCTGTGCGCTAGCGATTACCGGTCCGCAGGGCCTACCTGCGGAGGGCGTGCCACAGGTACGGCTCTGCAGCTAGTATATTCGCTAAATTGGGGCGACGGAAGCGAAGAATAAATATAATCACCGAATCCTTAGTAAAAAAAAAAAAAAGTAAATATATTTCGAAAAAGCGTGTGCGCGCGCACGCACACATCTGCAGATGAATATTATAGTTCCTGTACAAGATCGAAAGAGCGTTTGAAATGCAGTTATAAATGTTATATACACAGTAATATTTAAGTATTGAAAAAGCTTTATACTGCGTACCTGAGACATCTTTGGAGGGAGAAAGAAATGGGGTTCACCGCAGTTAAAAAATCCGCATTATGCTGCGTTTTTAATTTTTCCCGTCATATTGAATCTAACTTAATTTTTTTAATAAAAAGGTTGACGTACGATGCATGATTTCGGTTTTATAATTTTACAAGAAAAATAATGGTGAACGCCGTTTTTCTGTTAACGCCTTCGTTATCGAGTTTTAAGCGCTCAAATTTGGAACGATGGAAAAATCGTGTCAGTAATAATATTTTCGTTTTAAATATTATTTATAATTATTAATTCAAAGCTTGGTACCGCTAGTAAGCAGCTGTTGGTTTGAATTAAATAAATAAATAATTTTAAAGAACAAAAAAAAGGTGCTCATCTAAGATTCGAACTGCTTAGGACACAGTTGAAGGACACGTTAGACCAATCGGTTACAGCAACTACACGTTACATTGTGTGAAAAATGTTGTATATAAGTTGCGCGGGAGAAAAATGAAATATATAAGAGTACTTCAACCATCTTAACACTGTGCGGGCGTGCGTGCGTGTGCGTGTGTGTGTGAATTAATTTTTTTTTTAATTACGATAGTCCCACTGTTAGTATGTGAATCCGTGTGATTATTTTTTTGGATATTTTTAAAGGAAAAGATTTTTCCTGAACATCCTCGTACAGGGATGGAACTAATTATCGAGGCTTGCAACGAGATATGTCGAGTTATTAAAAACATAGGAGTTCGAGTTGAAGAAGTTGCTAGACGTGACGGTGGTCATATTGAACATGAGATAAGCAGAAATTAAGGTCATTTTTCGTTTGATGTATAATATGTAGTGGTAAAGGTTGGCAGGTGGGAGAAAAAAGTGCCCGTGATTCAAAATAATTTTCCCTCTCACGCTCATAATAATAAACAAAAAAAATAATCGTTTAAATTCAGTGTAAGTGAAGATTTTAAATTCCTAATTTATACGCGTTAAAAAAATCACTAAACTTGAAAATATTGTCGGTAAAGATCGCTGTTTACCGTTAAAAAATTACTTTATATAAAATATTTCTGTCCTGCAATTCTGCGGGGGCGAATTTCGCTCGCGGGTGGCGGTTTCCCGACTTATTTCAGAAGAAGTCCAGAGGACGAAGGTCATATGACAACTTTAAACATGCAATTTTAACATAATTGATATTGATAATAAATAGATCGTCCCACATTTCCCATTATTGTCACGTTGCTTTAATGCCTACATAGATGTTGAATTTTGCAACTCCGTGCATCGAAAATCATCATCTTGTCCAACAAAACGATATGTGGGAAATGTCCCAAAAAGATTTTTGTATAGACATTTTATATCGATTCCGACGTCAAATCAATAAGGTTGAGATTAGAATTTCAGATGAAATATTGAATAGAGGTCTCATTGCTCATTGTCGTTACGTTAAGTAAGAAATATTTATGCGATTTGGGTTTACCAACAACAACACGTGATAATAAAGAAGCTATTAATGCTTATGATACAAGTTAAGACTTTCGATGTCAATGAACAGAATGAATTTGTACGTATTAATCTTCCTAAATTTGTACCAGATAACGTCAGGAATTTGATGATATAAATGACAGTATTGTTAGCAACAGTCCAGAGATTTTTTTTTAGATGCTCTTAAAGGCCCGGAAAAACGTTCTTAATCAATCTGCTTCTTGCTCAAGTTCGCTCGACTAAAAACATTGCATTCGCTGTAGTATCATCAGAAATAACTGCTACATTTATAAATGGTGGGAGAACTGCACACTCCCCTTTTAAGTTACCGTATTGGTTCTATTCGTAAAAGTGGTCCACTTGGACAAATTTTTCAACGTGCTAAACTTATAGCGAGATGAATATACTAGGGAGTCATCGAGCTCACATTGAAGCCATTTATCGAACCTTTCGGGTTATTAGATCATCCGGTAAATTAATGAGCGGTATAACTTTCGTGTTTGTTGAAAACTTTCGGCAAACATTGCCTATCATCGCGAGAGGAACTAAGCCCGATGTTGTTCAAGCATGCCTTAAATCATCACCCTTATAAAAATTTCTCCTCACTATTAACTTAAGAACTAACATGAGAGTTCATCTTGGGGGTAGTGATGCTAACTTTCTCTTAAGCTACTAAACAATGGAAATGGGACTCTTCCGTACCAGGATAGTTATATTTCAGTCGATGAAAACATTAGTATCGTTTTGCATTCAATGGATGATCTCATTTGCAATATTTATTTAAAAATTATTAAGCTTTTACAAAAACCTATCATAAATCCTGGAAATATTTTTGCATTTGAAATTAATAATATGATTATAGAAAAAGTTGAAGGGCAAAGAATATCAATCTAGATTCTGTAATCAGAACTGAAGATGCAGTCCACTATCCTCCAGAATTTTTAAATTTTCTTAATTCTGGAGGTTTTCCAGCTCTGGACTTTCCAAACCTGGTAATTCAGAATGTCAATACGATCTGCTACCAGAAAATCAAAATGCCGAAAAAAATATCTTGTACCCGGAAATTTTATCAATTTAATACTGTTAGATAATCGGTTGGCTGCATTATAACCTCGATCAAAGCTGTGACTGGGGATGCTATATATATACAGGTGTCCCATATAAAATGCAACCCAACCTTATATTGGTAGATATTGAAATAATAAAAAGGCATGTGTAAATGTAAATGTAATTTTTATTATTACCATATCCATTACCTTACATTTAGAGTAAATGTTGGAAGTGGCCGCCATCTTCTTGAATACAAGCTTCAATTCTTTTTACAGCGTTTCTTGCAACTTTTTCAAAGTTTGTGGCTGGATATGTAATACAGCTTGTTCAATATTGACTTTCAATCGTTCAAGTGTTCGTGGTTTGTTACTGTAGGCTTTTTCTTTGAGGAAACCCCGTAGAAAAAAATCCGCCGCAGTCAAATCTGGAGATCTTGGTGGCCACAAGCCTCGACCGATAACACGATTACCAAAGAATTCCTCGAAGAAATCAGAACTTGAACCTGCGTAGTGCGATGTCGCACCGTCATGTTGTAGTCAGCAGTGTCTGTCTTCCTCTTCCAAGAGTACGATGAACCGAAATAAAATATCCTGATATCGTTCTGCATTAATGGTGTACTCGAAAAAAATAGGACCGATTATTTTCTTTTGCGATATCGCGCACCACACGCCCGACTTCTGCGGGTGTAAATGTTTTTCGTGATAAACGTGGGGATTTTCAGCGCTCCAAATTCTACTATTTTGACTGTTTACGTAGCCATCCGAATGAAACCGTGCTTCATCTGTGAAAAATAACGAATCCATAACATTAATTCCCTCATGCAGAAATCGACGGAACCGTTGACAATATTGTAGCAGTTTTTCTTTGTCGGGCTCAAGAAGTCGATGAACCGTTTGAATGCGATAAGGTCGTAATTGTAATTGTTTGGTCGCCCGATGAACGGCTGATTTAGACAAATTAATTTCAGCAGACAAAAGTCTGATCGATTTATTTGGCGAGGCGAGTAATCGGTCTTTGATTTCACTGACCGTATCTGTATTCAACACTGAGGCAGATCTTTTGTGTTCCTTGTTATTAACAGAACCGGTCTCTCTAAATTTTGCAACTAAACTTAATACTGATGTTTTGTTAGGAGCTAGTTTATCTGGGTACTTATGGTGAAATAAATCTTGCACTGCAACCGCTGATTTCGTACTGAAGTACGACTCGACAAAGAAAACACGTTCATCTAGCGAATACACCATCTTGTCTCTAGTAATACACTGAACGTTATGATCGCATTGTTGTTACTATCGGTAGTGTTCTACTGCGTCGCCGCGATGTTCAGATGTTGGACGAGTCCATTTCAGTAACGATTAGGGGAGTAAGCTTGACTTTCGAAATTTCATGGATGAGTGATTGATGGGTTGCGTTTTATATGGGACACCCTGTATATATATATATAAAATAACATCTGAGTTATCAACGCCCAGCAAAAACTACTGATGATAAATTGATGAAAATTTGTATACACTTTCTCCTTAGGTATAAGTGGATATTAAGAAAATCCTCTTTGAAAATTCCGAGTTTAATGGGTTTATTGAGTAAGAATGAATTGTTTTACATTAATTAATTTTTTTTATTTTTCGGTAATAGACGTAGATATCAACTTAATATTTGGTGTGTGTAATCTTAATATGAATATCTAAACAACTGTTGTACATTTTTTGAAATTCAGAGATTGAAAGTGTTACAATGGATTTTTGGTTTTTTTAAACCCTGTTACTGTTTTAATTTCTCGACAACAAATGAAGAAAGAAACCTGATTTTTGGTGAGTGTAAAGTTCATGTCAGTAAACCAATTTCTAGGTTTTTGACATTTGACCTTGAAAAGGGATGAATAAAGTCAAAAAAGTTTTAAATTTTGATACTAAATTTTGATCCGCCCTCTTGCCACACACACTGTAATTTTAAACATGTGCCTTATTTTTTTTAATGAAAAGTTCGAATAGCAAGTTTCATGACTGTAACACCTACGGCTTTACATAATTTCTTAAATAACCCTGCCTCCCCAAACTGAATTTTTGAAAACTGGTGAAAACTTATAATTTTATTTCCAGAGAAGCCTCTAAATACCAGTTTTCATGACTCTTATCACTCTTGATTACTGAGAAGTACAAATTTTATTAAAAACTTTGCCCTCCCAAACTGGATTTTTGAGAAATATAAGTCAATCTGTTTTTAAAGAAGGAAATAAATACAAATTTTCATTACTACAATATTCTCCGCTCCTGAGATGTAAAATCTTCATTTAAAAATTGGTTCCTTTTTCCATCACCCTTACAGAAAAAGAGTTTTCAAAAATCCTTCCTTAACGGGTGTCTACATTATAAAAACAAAGTGACTTCAAAAATTCAGCTACCTAGGTTAAACTGTTTGAGATGTGCGTTGTGTCAGCCAGTCAGGATACTTTGTTTTACACATACATACATACACACACACACACACACACACACACACACACATACACACACACACATAGTCTATAAATACGTAAGTATGTGTGCAATTTCCCGATGAACTATGTTTTCCTTTACCGCTCAATGAATATTTCATTACACTACCTTATTTTTTATTCATACTGTTTTCATTTTTATTGCATTCATAAAATTCTTTATACTTTTTATTTTTATTTTTCCTTTTCTCTACCAATTCTAAGTAATAAAAATGGGACTTCATAATAAGATCGTACATTATTCTAAACTTACGTTTGTTTAGAATCATTTTATATCTCTTTAATCCATATATGTATAAAGTATTTCCCTCTTTATCTAAAAGGTTATCTAAATGTGAATGAGGTAACATAAGTTCGTTTTTTTTATTATTAATTCACTACTAAAAGGACAATCCAATATTTTTTTTTTCTTTAAATGGACTAACCAGAAACGATGTAAAAGATAAAACAACACCTTTATTTGAAACTCATTTACTTTTATTTATATAACATACTGGAAAATACATAGTATTGTTTGGTTACAACACATTTTTTTAAATAAATTAAAAATATTAATAGAGAAGTTGAATATCCGATATTTCTAAACGTAATCGTCTTAACCGGTATTGCCAAAGTGTCAAAAAAGAAAATTATTAAATTAATTTTTTTAATGTATATTTTGCAATCTGTTCAACGAGTGAATAAGTAATCCCCTTATGGCCCAATGAGATGAGAATGATATGTATGATATGTAAATGAGTTGTAATCTAGTGCAGACTCGGGCCGACCGTTCCTGAGACCTATGGTTAATTGAACCCCAACTATCAAGGTACACCAGTATCTATCCACCGTCTAGTACTTAAATACCAATAAAAACAACTAAATTTTAGCGGGGTTTAAATTTCAAAAACTTCGATTTACAAAATGCAATCTGTTAAACAACTGATTTCAGACGAAGAATTAACCACTAAACAGGCTCGGAGAACTAAAAATTAAAAAAAAAAATCGTTCCAAATTTTATTTATTTCAATTCATGTATTTTGAAATATCATATAACAATTACCTATTAAATGTTAGAAGAACAATTGCTAACATTTACAGGAACCAAACAGCAACAGTAATAATTGAAGAACATAAGAAAGAAGCCGTAATAAGAATGGGAGTCCGACAAGGATGTACCCTATCCCCGTTACTTTTTAATCTTTACATGGAACTAGCAGTTAATGATGTTAAAGAACAATTTAGATTCGGAGTAACAGTACAAGGTGAAAAGATAAAGATGCCACGATTTGTTGATGATATAGTAATTCTAGCCTAGAGAAAAAGGATTTAGAAGAAACAATGAATGGCATAGATGAAGTCCAACGCAAGAACTATCGCATGAAAATAAACAAGCACAAAACAAAAGTAATGAAATGTAATAGAAATAAGAAAGATGGACCGCTGAATGTGAAAATAGGTGGAGAAAAGATTATGGAGGTAGAAGAATTTTGTTATTTGGGAAATAGAATTACTAAAGATGGACGAAACAGGAGCGATATAAAATGCCGAATAGCACAAGCTAAACGAGCCTTCAGTAAGAAATATAATTTGTTTACATCAAAAATTAATTTAAATGTCAGGAAAAGATTTTTGAAAGTATATGTTTGGAGTGTCGCTTTATATGGAAGTGAAACTTGGACGATCGGAGTATCTGAGAAGAAAAAAATAAAAGCTTTTGAAATGTGGTGCTACTGGAGAATGTTAAAAATCAGATGGGTGGATAAAGTGACAAATGCAGAGGTGTTACGGCAAATAGATGAAGAAAGAAGCATCTGGAAAAATATAGCTAAAAGAAGAGACAGACTTATGGGCCACATACTAAGGCAACCTGGAATAGTCACTTTAATATTGGAAGGATAAGTAGAAGGAAAAAATTGTGTAAGCAGGCCACGTTTGGAATATGTAAAACAAATTGTTAGGGATGTAGGATGTAGGGGGTATGCCGAAATGAAAAGACTAGCACTAGATAGGGAATCTTGGAGACTGCATCAAACCAGTCAAATGACTGAAGATAAAAAAAAAATTAACTAATAACTAAACCTTATCCTAATGTTCTCGACAAATTTGAATTTTTTTGGAAAAATGCTTTTTCACTTATCAACAATTTTCCGTGTAATAATACTTTAATCAGGAATGTTTCTTTTCAAGAAAAATTGCCCCTTTCGTTTTAATAAGCTAAATAAAAAAAGGTACATAGAAATTTAAATTAGCGGTTGTTTATGATCTAGGTAATGTGATATTAAATATTCTTTCTTTGCAATTTAAAAATTACTTTCGGCACACGATCTCATCGCGGAGGTAGATTTCACCGGTGTTAAGTACGTGATAAAGAAGATTTCCACCCGAAAGTTAAGAAAAACTTCAAATTTACTCAATACGACAATGGTTGCATATGAAAAAAGATTCACATGTTTAGCATACGACAAGCCCCATTTTCTTACAATTCCAACAACATTTTGGTCATCCCTTGCCGTAAGGGTTAGTCATATTAAAAATTGTTCCACGCAAAAGTTTTAGGTAATGTTTAGAGAGCCACTTTAAACCGATTCGATACTGTGCCTATTAAGGAAAGTATGATTTGTTTTTGTCTTCGAAACCCCATTTTTTCCACTCCCTGGGCCAATGGTTGGTGACATAAAAAAATTTTACTTAGATAACTTTTCGGAACTTATCCAAAGAATAGTAGGAACTTTAAACGAATTCGATATTTTACTTAATAAGAAAGTTGTAGCGATATTTTGTTTTTTCGTAAATGCCCTTCCATTTCCACCCTCTCGTTAGATTTTGCCAATTAACGAAGTCGACCAAGATTTTGGGTAGTTATATGTTATGTATCAATTTGAAAATAATTGGCACAAAATTATGGCAGTTATCGTGTCCACAAAAAAGTGAAATAAATAAAAAAATAAATAAAATATGAATCCCAAAAATATAAAAATGGGTACTAAGAAAAACTCCATCACACTAAATTGCCTAGGATTTGCAGATGACCTTGGTCTTTTAGCAAATAATATTCAAGAAGCCAAAACACAAATCACGAGCCTTCAAAACCTAGCACGAAAGATAGGGCTGCATATCTCTTTCGAAAAAACTGAACTAATAGCCATAGATCCTTTGGTAATAGAGCACATTACGGTAAACAATCAGAAAATTAAAATAGTAAAACAATTTAAATATCTAGGGGAAATAATAACTTATAATTTAAATGAAAAAGTGACATGGCAAAACAGAACAAATAAAATGATTAAATCCCAAAAATTAACTCGGTCAACATATAACAAAAAATGCCTTTCGACTAAAACAAAACTTAAACATTATAAAACTGTGGTTCAGCCAGAAGTCACCTACGGAAGCGAGACTCTTTTCAAAATCACTCAGAAAAACCGAACTGATAAAATTCTGAAAATAGAGAAGAGAATTGTCAGAACGTGTATCGATAAAAACACCAAAAAGAAGGCCAATGGTGGATTGTGCCAAATGAGGTAGTGTATCGAGAAATAGAGCCTGTTACTGTTACTATGCGGAAAAAAAGAATCTCTTTCTTTGGTCATCTCATAAGGACACCGGAAACAAGACTGTCAAGAAATATCATTGAAAAGCTTTGGTTCCAAAAGCTAGAAGTAGGATGGATCAAAGAAATTAGAGAAGATATGAAAGAATTGGGAATTTACCTGACCGACCTACAGATTAAAACTGGAAAAATTACAAAACTAAAAGACAAAAGCATTAGATTTAAACAAAAGACAAACAAACGACAAAATACAACGAAGAGGGTGTTTACGGATGAAGAAAAGAAAGCAAGATCTGAACGGATGAAGAAATACTGGGCAGCTCGGAAGAGTAATATAACACGCTTTTCTAGAAAAGATCTAACTAAAATTGACTTAAGTGGTCCCATGTTGGCCGTAAAAGCATAATAATAGTAATAATAAATAAATAAAAATGTAAATATTCGTTTTTTCAAAATCTTAAATCTCCGAAAGTTCGAAAGCGCGTGTTTTTTATATACGTAAGATATCGCACCTACAGGTAAAAAATGATTTCTTTATTGTAAAACAGCGCTATCTGTTGGACATAAAAGCAGTACCCGCTATACTAAATATTTTACGATTCCATTTCAATGTTTCATATATGTGTACGCTATAGACTAAAAAACTAATGGACCGATTTACGCGCGGGGAAAAAGGGAGAAGGGAAAATTCGGAAAAGGGAAAAATCGAAAAAGGTAAAAGGGAAGAAGGGAAAAATTAAAAAAAAGAAAACCTGGGAAAGGAAATGGAAAGGGGGAAACTGGAGGAAGAGTAATGGCAAAGGGAAATAATGGAAAGATAAATGGGGGAAGTAAAGAGAAGAAGGGGAAAAGAAGAACGTGGGAAATAGGGAAAGAGAATATAGTAAAAAGTAAAATGGGGAAAAGAGGTAAAAGGAAAGGGCGGAAAGGGAAAAGGAAAGGGGAAAAAGAAAAATAAAGGTTACATTTTGTGAAGTTCCGTAATGTTCATTTTATTAATGTTTTATAAACTTTCAATTGTGCTCATTTAATTTATTTATATCCTCAAATCTAGCAATAAAGAAGAATTGCCGAGTCTACTAGTACATAAATAAATGTATATATAAACTTTTGTAGTGACGGTTGTTTTCGGTCTGGGGGATTTAAACGCGAAGATATGTCGAAATTTTCCGGAAATCGAATCATGGTACCCATTGGGACAAGAAGTAGCTTTCTTATGAAATCTACCTAAAATATAAATTAAAAAAAAAAAAAAAAACAATAATTACTTTTCGTAGTGTGAATGAATTATTTCTATAATTTCTCTTAAAAAAATAATAATAAATCATAAAAATGGTGACAGAAAAAGAAGGTCAATAAGGTAAACGCATTGCAGTGGAGTAAAACTTAACGAAGACGTGGTTTATATATACTATATATAAATAAATAATATTATATTCTGCAATATATACAGAATACAATATACTATAATAACCTTATTTATGTATAACTGTTAGACGCGGCACCGTTTCGTGGTCAAAAACAGTTCATCTTAGCGCCTTCTATATCACACAATATGTAACGCCTCATAACGCCCTCAAACATTTCCGCAGCAGACAACAATCTCTTTAATAACACTTCCTTTAAGGAATCCTTTATCCTTTCCTTCATTCAACCTATTTATTATACAGTATTAACCTATACTTATTTCTTTCTTATCTTTCCTTTTCCTTTTATACATCAAACCAATGATTTTTTTTTTATTCCTTTTATACTACGACTTTTAATAAGAAATAATGCAGTATATTTTTATTCGTTTTAATACTGCTTTACTGCTGATTATTTAACGGATAATTTTATTTCCAACCATAAAATACAGTGATGATTCAGCAGAATAAATAATTATAAAATAACACTAAACACAAAATTTGTATCTATCATGTTACATAACTTTTCTCGCTGTTATTTGGGTTCTGATTTCAAATTTGCTAATGAAATTGTGTTACCACATAAAGGTTTTATCGTAAATCTGTAAAATTCTTTATAATAAATTCATTTTGACAAACTATCAGTTACAATTACGAATATTTACTGTATTTTTACTTTTAAACAATATGCATACATGCTAAATAAAGAAAAAAATAGATAAATATATATACACTTTATCATGAGAAGTAGACACATAAAAACATGTCTGTAAGGTGATATTAATCGATCTAACCGCGAGAAAACATGTAAAAAGAGCACAAGGAAAGGACGAGCAAAAGGTTAGAAGAGATGTCATTAACAGTTGGCAAAACAGATGGATGGAGACGGGTGTAGCAAACTGGACAAGGGTACTCATTCCGGACATTAGGACCTGGATTGAGAGAAAACATGGAGAGGTAGACTTTTTTGTTACTGAATTCCTCACATGGCACGGTAATTTTAACTGTTATCTAAACAAAGTAGGAAGACCTGTCGATTCGACGTGTATGTACTGTGAGGGGTCAGATGACGTAGAACATACCTTTTTTGTGTGCAACAAATGGGCCACCCAAAGAGCAACAGCGAATATCACAGGAAAAAGTCCCTTCAACATAGTAAAAGAAATGTTATAAAATGAAAATACATGGAAGAGAATCTCAGACTTCATAAGAGAGGTATTAATACAGAAGAACAAAAATGAGCGAATACTGGAATATTAGTGTTAGGGAACGGTGGACAGCCTCAACGGGGAGAACCGGCATGCCTAGGTGTGTCGGTCTTGATGAACCGTTGAGGACTCCAAGGGTTAGTTAGATGTAGGTGACTCAAACGACCCGACACCACACCATGATGTTCATGGTACGTATGTTGTGGTCTATCAGAAAATACTATCAGAAAAACTAATCAGAAAAAGGACAACATAAAATAGTCTCAAAAGATCTGAACCAGTAGGCCGACCTGTCATGCCGGTATATAGCCGGTAGACGGGGAGGCCTATTAGAGTCTATCGACAGTCCCCTGGGCGGCGCAATACCAACAAGTCGGACCGGCCCAGGGGAGTAGAGAGAGAAAAAAAAAGGTGATATTATACAGACAACTTTTGTTACCTACTCAGAGTTTAAAATCTTATTCAGTCAACTTTACTCTGTTGTGTTTCACAGAGTTATTTCTGTTTTTCTGTTCAACTTTCATAATACAAAAGCAATTTTTCTCCTTTTTATTCACTACAATATGACTTCAGAAAAATTTTGTTGATGTCCAATTACCCAGACAATTTTGGTTATATCTATGGTAAATTTACGCCTAAATCTGAAAGAAAGACTATTTCTGAGTTGATAACTATAAATTTTATTCTGATTGTGCCCTCGGGGATCAAGAAAAATCTGGGCACCTCATGTTATATTCATATCGTGCTTAGTAACTCTAACTGAACGGTTGAAAAGGAAACCAATCGTGCCGTTTGCTTTACCGATAATTTCGCGTTAACCTAAGGACTGCTTCATCGACTGCTACTTTTGTATGATAAATATATTTTGATTTTCATTCAAAAATTGAAAGTTCATTAAAAATGCTCATGTATCCTCAGCCCTAAAGACGATACCATACGGAGAGAAGTTATCTGTACTTGTATCACCATCTAATCCGACATTGCTAGAAGAACAATTTTAAAATGAAACAGATGATGTAAAAAATCTTGAAGAATTTCTTTCTGTATCCGATGAGAAATATCCTCATTTAATTAACAACATAAACTTAACGATTTAGTAGGGGATTTAAGGTTATGAAAGTAACTTCTGGAGTCTAGACCGCAACAGTGAAATATTTTAGCGGAGAAACCAAAAGTTACTCGTTTAGTCCATGAAATGAAACTCTTTCAAATTATTCAACTGTGAAAAATTTATTATGCGTTTATACTGATGTCGATGACCAAATGAAAGAGCTTGGAATTCAGCATATTTCTGAAGAATGGTATCTTTTTATCGACTCTTTAATAGTTATCATGAAAACAGTTTTATTTCATACTGATCCGTTCCACTAACTCGTCATCGTCAGCAGCCATCCGTTCCACTAAGTCGTGTAGCCGACATGAACGTATGAAACTACGGCGTCAATATTAGAAGTAAAAAAAAAAAGAAGAGCATATGTGACAAGTTTGCAGTGATCTGAAAGTTCTTTCGTTACTTCTTGGTTTACCAGGTTGGCTTACAAAAAAACTGTTCTTTTCTTTGTCTTTGGGATAGTTGTAACACAAAAAGTCATTACGAAGTAAAGAAATGATCTTTGCAGTAGAACTTTGTGGCCGGTGAACAAATGTAAAGCATTTATCATAATTGAAAGAGGTAAAAATATTTTTACGTCACTTAACGTAAAATTCGGACTCGTGAAAAATTTTGTAAAGGCACTAGACAAAAATGGATCAGGATTTATTTATTTAAAAATAGGTTTTTCTAAATGTAGTGACTGTAAACTGATGGAGAGTGTATTTATCGGAACGCAAATCAAGAAACTGATTAAAGATTCAACTTTTGACGAAAAATTAGCGAATGTGAACTGAACTAGTTCCACGGAAATCCTTCGAAGACGTTTTTGGTGTTTTTTTAGGAAACAATAAAGATGGAAACTATGTATTTTTAGTTAACAAGCTGTTAGAAAACTACAAACGTTTATGATGTAGGATTCATTAAACATTCATTTCCTACTCCCATCTAGATTTTTACCCCGAAAATTTGGGCTCTCAGCGATGAGCAAGAAGAGCGTTTCCATCAGGATATTCTGACCATGGAGTATCGGTACCAAGAAAGTTGGGAACCTGGAATGACGGGCGACTATTTTCGGTTTTTGTTTAGAGAAAATGATCAAACATCGTACAAGCGAAAAGGTTTGTCACATATATTTAAAATTAAAGGTAAGAAATTCCAATGATTTAAATTTTTAAAAATTATAATTTAAACATTGTATTAATGTATTTAAATTTATGTGACTAAATAAAAATTTAATCGATTAAAAAAAATTGAAATGAATACATATTTTTTTTTTTTTTTTTTGTCTTCAGTCATTTGACTGGTTTGATGCAGCTCTCCAAGATTCCCTATCTAGTGCTAGTCTTTTAATTTCGGCATACCCTCTACATCCTACATCCCTAACAATTTGTTAGGGATGTAGGAATGTTATTCGGGATTTGTTGGATGTTATTCCAAACGTGGCCTGCTTACACAATTTTTTCCTTCTGCCTGTCCTTCCAATATCAAAGCGACTATTCCAGGATGCCTTAGTATGTGGCCTATAAGTCTGTCTCTTCTTTTAACTATATTTTTCCAAATGCTTTTTTCTTCATCTATTTGCCGCAATACCTCTTCATTTGTCACTTTATCCACCCATCTGATTTTTAACATTCTCCTATAGCACCACATTTCAAAAACTTCTAATATTTTCTTCTCAGATACTCCGATTGTCCAAGTTTCACTTCCATTTAAAGCGACATACACTTTCAAAGATCTTTTCTTGACATTTAAATTAACTTTTGATGTAAACAAATTATATTTCTTACTGAAGGCTCGTTTAGCTTGTGCTATTTGGCATTTTATATCGATCCTGCTTCGTCCATCTTTAGTAATTCTACTTCCCAAATAACAAAATTCTTCTACCTCCGTAATCTTTTCTCCTCCTATTTTCACATTCATCGGTCCATCTTTGTTATTTCTACTACATTTCATTACTTTTGTTTTGTTCTTGTTTATTTTCATGCGATAGTTCTTGCGTAGGACTTCATCTATGCCGTTCATTGTTTCTTCTAAATCCTTTTTACTCTCGGCTAGAATTACTATATCATCAGCAAATCGTAGCATCTTTATCTTTTCACCTTGTACTATTAATCCGAATTTAAATTGTTCTTAAACATCATTAACTGCTAGTTCCATGTAAAGATTAAAAAGTAACGGAGATAGGGAACATCCTTGTCGGACTCCCTTTCTTATGTTCTTCAATTGTTACTGTTGCTGTTTGGTTCCTGTACATGTTAGCAATTGTTCTTCTATCTCTGTATTTGAACCCTAATTTTTTTAAAATGCTGAACATATAATACATATAAATAGTAATATTTTATAAATATTGATTTCACAGTGATTAGGCATTTATTGGTAAATAAATCGTATGTATCTAAAAAATGTGACATACACAAATTCTGACAACAGTTTTGAATTCATGACCCCAAAATTAATTAAAATCAGCATGTACGATTACAGATACTCGAAAAAATGTTTTTATTTGTTGACTAGTGTTATTTATCAAATTAATATAGTGAAGTTCAAATTATCTAAATACAAAATAATAAACCCTCCGAGTTGGTCTAGTGGTAAACGCGTCTTCCCAAATCAACTGATCTGGAAATAGTTTCAGCGTTCAATACTTAGTAAAGGCAATTACATTTATACGGATTTGAATACTAGATCGTGGATAACGGTGTTCTTTGGGGGTTAGGTTACAATTAACCACACATCTTAGGAACGGTCGAACAGAGACTGTACAAAACTACACTTCATTTGCACTCATACATTATCAACCTCACGAAGTAACACGTAAACGGTAATTCCCGGAAGCTAAATAGGAACAAAAAGAAAAAGAAATTTAAAAAAATAAAAATAATACAGACAATCAAAAAAAAAGTAAATAAAAAAAAATAATTAAACAAAAAGATAAATTATATTAAATAAGTAAAATTATAAAATGAAACAAATTGAATAAATTACGTTTCCTGACCAAAGACATCTGCAATTAAAAGAACTTCTCAAAAACGCTAAACTGGGAAATTCCGACTCACTGGTGAGATCAGTGGTACTATACTGTCGCGTGTTCGCGGCTCGATCAGGATATTGAGATATTAACAATTGAAAATGTTTATTTTAATTTCAGGTTATTAGTTTAAGAACACAGTTAAAATAGGACAAATCTATAATAAAAATGACAATAAGAATAATAAACAAATAATAATCATAATAACCACAACCAAAACATTAATAATTATAATAAAAAACAGCGATTACATGCAAAACAGAATTTAAAGTAATCAGGATTTTTTCACAGGTAGTTAAATAATGAAAAATAGAATACGTTCCCATTGACAAAAGACATTAGCATGATCGCTAGTCGAAAATACCCAACAATTTACGAATGAAATTTAGTACATTATCTCTTTCGCTTATAGTCTTACAGTAACTCACCGAACCACTTTTTTCTTTCATGTACTGGAATAACTTGTGACGTCACCTGAATCGGGTCGAATTTAATTTACTAGAAATTCGTTTCTTCAATGACATTCTCGTAGAATACTCTCGCTTCAAATTCGCATTATAACTCCTCCCTTAGAACCCTATCGTAGTATTCTCTGGAAGACTCTCCTCGCAGACTGAGATCTCGCAGAACTATATCGTAGCTCTCTCTTGCAGACTCACACCTCGCATACTGACTGTCATTTGGTTTTCCCCGGAATATTTATACTCCAATTTTAAAAATATTTTTTAGGAAAGTTAAAGTACTAAGCTCCTTTTTGAAGCTTTTTAATTACATGTTAGGTTTAATGAATGTTTTATTAAAAATATTTGCACAATATTTTTTCGAATGAATTTAAAGATTAATAGTAAAAATAAAAAGATTAAGAGAAAATTATTAATATAAAGAGAAAGGACATTTTAAAACCAAAGAAATGATAAAAAGGAAGAAAATGTTAAATCCAAAGAAAGAATAAAAATATTAAGAGAGGACGATGAATATAAAGACACAGAAAATTTGAAAACTAGAGAACTTGTACAAAAAATAAGATCAGAAGGGTTATATCAAACCAAAGAGCGATTAAATGATTGGCAACAAAAAACGATTAAACTAAATGATAATCAACTCCAACTTAGGTAGAATATAGTCCGACAACATCAGAGTAGTAATGAACAAAAAGATAAAATTTTTTGCAATTTATTAAAGATCGGCAATGTATGTCTCCGTGTACGTATATGTTGTTATTGCGAGGGTCTATCTTTTCAGCCATTCTGTAGTTAACTTCAATATAGATAAATATAGATATAATCTCATAATATAGATAAATATTATTCCAGACTAATTACATAAAATTAAACAGAAATTAAACTAGAAAATTCAAAAATGATATGATTCTAAATTATAATTTTCATTTAATATTAAATAATAAATTAATAAGATGTTTCTCCAAATCTATTACATAAACACATAAGTAATAATGCCTACTAAATTACATATACTCGTATTTTTAAAAGTATATAAAATTTTATTTCACAAATCACTTCTGATTTTTTCAGATTTTTGTTGTTGTTATTCTTGAATTATTAATTCCACGGAAAATTTTCTGGTTAATAATTATTAATAAATCAATATATTACAATTAAAAAAAAAAAATAAAAAAAGGAGATGAAATCTGATTAGAACCGATGTGCCTTCCCTTGTAAGATCCAAATATTTCATTAATTAAAAATTTTATTTGGCTGTAACTCTGGAACCGATGAAAATAATTACAACTTATGATATATCGTTGAAAAGCTCTCAATGAGGGTTTATTATTGCAGTTAATAAAATAAGATAAGTATCTGTAAATAAAAAAATCTAGCGTATGGAAGATGCCATGCTTGACGGGATTCAAACCCGGGAACCCGCACGAAATTCCGAGATCCTACCTATTTTCTTAAAACATAGATAAAAATTTATTTTATTTTAACAACTTCTATCGATGTTTTTTGACCGATAGATTAATTCACCATAGAAGCTGACAAAGAAGCTTGTACTTGAAAATATGGAAATTTTGTAGCGTATGTAAATGACATCCCTGAACGAGATTCCAACCCGGCATTTCCGGATGAAAGAACGAAATGTTACCGTCTCATGCCGGAGATCGGTTTTATTTATGATTATATGCTGTTTTTCAAAAGACAAAATATTTATGTTTCATCTGACGACTTACTTAATATTCTCATTAATTTTATTAATTTTTTTTTTCAAAGTGATCTGACAGCCATTTTAAATCTGACATCATATTAATTAACGATAAAAAAATCTGATGTGGACAACACATGACTTCCTTGTACGCCTACTAAATTACATTTACACATTTTTTAAAATTAAAAGTACATAAATTTTATTTCATTAAAAACGTCTGATCTATTTTTTTTTTTTTTTTTTTTTGATATTGAGTTAATATTCATCGTAATATTTTTTTTTAATAATGAGAGGTTAATAATTATTAAAAAATCAATATATTGAAATTAAAAAAAAAAGTTATAAAAGTGAAGTCGGATTCGAACCGGTTTACCTTCCCCTTGTAAGATCCAAATATTTCATTAATTAAAATTTTATTTGGCTGTAACTCTGGAACCGATGAAAATAAATACCACTTATGATATATCGTTAAAAAGCTCTCAATTTAAAGGGTTTATTATTGCAGTTAATAAAAAGTTAAAATCTAAAGTTTTTTAATTTTGGGATTTTTTTGACACTTTTGGTTCAGGCGATTGCAATCAAAAGTGGAGGTGCACAACAGATGTTACAACAGTCATAAAACCAAAATTTTAATATCCTATGGCTAATTGTTTTTGAGTTATGCGGGATACGTACTTACGATCGTAAAAATATACGTACGTACAGACGTCAGTATGAAACTAGTTAAAATGGATATTTCCGTTGAAAACCGAAATTTTTCGCAAACACAATACTTCCTTTACTTCGTGCAAGGAAGTAAAACACTCCATATGTGTATTAATAAAATGTATGTAATACTGAAACGAACAGAAAATATTAAGCTACACTTCTCTAAAACATGAGAATTTACATAATCATTTTTTCAATTTAAATTCAAGTAATCTATTTTTTAAATTTAGAACGAAAATATTTTGAGTATTTTACTTTTCCAAGCGGTTTTCCAGCTTCTGTCGGGTCTGGGATAGTCCTGTGATAGTCAAATACGATTAGTACTACCGGTTTGCTAGGCTTGACATATCTGCATTCAAAGTATAAATGTAACGGTAATCATGTAGTCTGGAATAGACTGATGTCGACCGCACCTGTGTCGTCTGGCTAATCAATATCGGACACCAATAAACAGCTGTATTGACAGAGCATTCAAATCGATATAAAAGCAGCTACTATGTTTACAAGGACTCGAACCTTAGAACTTCGGTTTCGACAGTCAAATGATTTTTCGATAATTTTGAATACTACACTTCAAAAATTTAATTAAAAAAATCTGATGTGGACATCACATTATTTCCTTGTAAGCCTATTAAACTACTCGTACATATAAACATTTTTAAAAAATGAAAAGTACATAAAATTTTATTTCATTTCTAACGTCTGGTATGTTTTTCATATATATTTTTTTATTGTTATTATTGAATTATTATTTATTGTACATCTTTTTACAATCGGAGATTAATAATTATTAATATATTTAAATTAAAAAAGAAAAGTTAAAAAAAAGGAGATGAAGTCCGATTCGAACCGATGTACCCTTGTAGATCCAAATAATTCATTAAATAAAATTTAATTTGGTGTAACTCTGGAACCGATGAAAATAAGTACCACTTATGATATATCTTAAAAAATTACTCAATGAGGGCTTACTACTGCAGTTAAGAAAAAGTCTAGAACCCATTTTTTTTTATTTTGGGAATTTTTGAAAATTTTTGGTCTAGTCGATTGCAATGAAAGGGGAGGGTACACAACTATATATTACATCAGTTCTAAATCCAAAATTTCAACATTCTATGTTTTTGAGTTATGCGAGATGTATATAAATGCATACGTGCGTATGTGCGTATAGACCTCACACGGAAATTAATCAAAAAGGATTCACGAGTGGTCAAAATGGATACTTCCGTTAAAATCTGAAAACCGAGATTTTTCATGATTACAATACACAATCTACGTTTTTGAGTTTTGCGAGATACATACGTATAAGAACATGTCACGCCGAAACTAGTCAAATTGGATTTAGGGATGGTCAAAATGGATACTTCCGTTTAAAATTTGAAAATTAAAATTTTTGCGATCAAAATACTTCCTTTAATTTGTAAAAGAAAGTAATATATTTTTCGCATATGATAATATAACATGTATACACCTGACCAACACGATACATGTACTAACTTATCGGTATTTTCCGCATGTGATCGGTACATTCCGGTGCTAAGCTACGACACACACGAACACATATACAAATGTCCTTTAGTAGGGTACGGTAGATGATTAAATAGTGTTCAGCTAGTCAGATTGAAGGATTACATTCTTTAAATAATCGGTTTAGATCTTTCATATCCGAATATTCAAAATGGGACAAAGAAGGGGAAAAGAAAACAAAAAGAGGAAGGCGTGGTGTAATTTTTTTATTCGAAAGGATAATAAGGATTGTTAGGATATTTTATAAGGCGCTTTGTAAGGCTATTTTATGTGATTAAGTAGGAGAAACGTCTATTCACGACACTGAATTAATAGATTTTATTTTTTGCTTGATATTGCCACATAAGCTTGATGTTTGCGCGTAGGGTATGGAAATGTAAGGTATGAAAAATTGTCGTGCCTAATCGGGATTCGTTATAACTATTGATAAATTGTTAATAAAAGTGACTTACATGCTTCTGTAAGAACACAGAATGTTACGGGTATACGAAGAGAAATTCTGGTTGGATAATCGATAAGAAAATTCGTTTTGAGTAGTTTTAAAAGTACCGTAAATAATGATCGAGTGATATCTGTTTAATAATTTCAACGGTTTATCGAATCAATACGCGTCTTATTATTAAACACCTTATTTATCTAAAAAAAAAAAATAGTGATCCTCCGTGACGTTTTCTAATCGACCTCTGACATTCCTGATCGTGGCCGGTGAAATACTCAAAAGGTAAAACGAACGGCAGAATTACGTCAAAATTTTATTATTACGGTAGGTAGTGTGCTTCAACGATTTTCATAATTAAAAATAAACGATTATCAATTGCGCCACACCGTGACCTTTACAATGTATAACATTATGTAAATAATCTTTAACTATGTACCTTATTATTGTTGCGTTCAGTGGGCGAGAAATAAAAAAGAAAAAAAAATTTAAGTAAACCGTCTGCTTTTTTTTGTAAACATATATTTTTTGTTTAATGCAGCAAAATTATGAAGCGCTAAATTTTTAGTTAACAAACAAACAAAAGCAAAGAATAGAAAGTTACGGTCATTAAAAATAAAAATCTTAAGAAAAACAACTACTGCTATTTGCATTTGTATAATTAGAAGGTATATTTTCTTTTACTTTTTATAACCAATTATATTCTTAATTAGCCAACTAACATTTAAAACAAGTAATTGTCTCAATTATATATATTTTCATTTTTATTAATTGTATAATTCTATCATTTATTGTAACACATTTTACATTTAAATTTATTTACTTATCTTCTCTTTTTTTTATAAACTCTTTCTACCTTAAATAAAATAAAAGTATTATAACAACAAATTAGATTAGCAAATTATAATATATATTTCCATTACTTAGTTATGAAAACCATCTTCTTACATGTTCGTTTTAAACAAATAAAAGCAGCATTCTTAATCGGTAAATATTAACAGTTAAACCGATTTTATGAAAAATGTTTTAAATATTAATATTAAACAACTTTGTGATCGTTGTCTTAAAGTCGGTAAAAGAAATTAAGGTAAAGGGGAAAGTCACAGGTTAGTAAATTTTTAACTTCTTTAAATATTACGAGTAAAAATTCGCTTTACAAAATATTCGCCGTACAGAATTGTGCGAAAAACTGATAAGATTCATTTATTAGTGACCTAGGCTACATTTAACTTGTCGATGTACATTTTAGAATATTTTTTAAACGGTTTGATAGTTAATTTAAAAAAAAATGGTAACGGAAATATAAGATCTTTACTCGTACGCCGAAATAATGTGTTGAGTTACATTAAAATAGTTATATTACGTCACCCACCGGGTTGGTCTAGTGGTGAACGCGTCTTCCCAAATCAGCTGATTTGGAAGTCGAGAATTCCAGCGTTCAAGTCCTAGTAAAGCCAGCTATTTTTACACAGACTTGAATACTAGATCGTGGATACCGGTGTTGTTTGGTGGTTGGGTTTCAATTAACCACACATCTCAGATATGGTCGAACTGAGAATGTACAAGACTACACTTCATTCACACTCATACATATCATCCTCTGAAGTATTATCTAAACGGTAGTTACCGGAGGCTAAACAGGAAAAAGAAAGAAAGTTATATTAGTCAAATTTTATTAGATATGTAGTATTTTTAAGCAAGGTAAACATTATAGGGTCATCAAAAAGGTTGCAGGATAATAAAATTATACCTCCTTATGTAATACAGTTAAAAAAAAATTGGAAATGCAAAATAATTGGGATGTAATCAAGCTTCTCTAAACGCGACCGGCCGTGACTTTGAATTGATGCGCAAACGGCACAACGAAGACTACCCGTTTCTAAAAAGTTTATATTTACTGATGAAGCGACTTTCCAAGTCACTGGTAGAGTCAACCGACATAATTTTAGGATATGGGGATCTCGGCAACCCGATGAAATTATAGTGTACCTCAGAGATTACCCAAAAATAAACGTGTGGTGCGGTTTGAATGTCCGATCGTGTGATCGGCCAATTCTTTTTGCACGAGCTACTATCACATGAAATGTTTATTTAGACATTGTACAACTGTACGCTTTCCCGCAAGCTGACCAAATTGAGCGACAAAGAAACGTTACTGTAATATTTCAACAAAATGGTGCGGGCCCACACTTTAGCCTAGGCGTTCGATGCGCTCTCAATGAAAAATTCCCTAATCGTTGGATCGGTAGAGCCGGTCGTATACTTTGGTATCCGAGTATCCCAGATTTGATTTCCCTACACTTTTTTCTACGGGGATTGTCTACAGTGAAGAAATCGGGGATGTACAACATTTAAGACAGCGGATCACCGCCGTTATTGCCACAGCTACGCCTGCGATAATCCAGCGGATCTAGGCAGAAGTTAATTATCGGCTGGATGTTTGTGGAGTGACCGACGAAGCTCATATTGAAAAATTCTAAAATATGTAAAAAAAACCGTTTTGAGTCGGAGAATATTTTAAAAAAAATATTCCTTTGATTATCTTTAATGGTTGCTGAGGTACGATTTTTACATCCTTGTACGAAGTAAATGAAGTTTTGTAATCGAGAATAATTTCGGTTTTCAGATTTCAACGGAAATATCTATATCGATCATCCCTGAATTCATTTTGATTAGTTTCGGCGTGACGTCCGTACATGTTTGTATCTCGCATGACTCAAAAACGATTAGCCGTAGAATGTTGAAATGTTTGATTTAGGACTGTTGTAACATCTAGTTGTGCACCTCACCTTCTGATTGCAGTCGATTGAATCAAAAGTTTCCAAATAGCCCAAAATCCAAAAAAAATGGATTTTGGAATTTTTCTTTTCAAGCTTTTCAAGGATATATCACAAATGATACTTATTTTCATTGTTTTCAGAATTATAGAAAAATAAAATTTTTATTAATGCATTTGGATGTTACAGAGAAAAGCACATCAGTTCGAATCAAACTTCATCTCCTTTCTTTTTTAATTTAAATATATTGATTTATTAATAATTATTAACCTCTGATTGTAAAATAATTTTTGAAATAAATAATAATTGAATAATAACAATAAAAAAAAAAATATGAAAAAATATAAGAAGTTATTAATTAAATAAAATTTTATGTACTTTTAAAAGTATGTATAAGTAATTTAATAGGTGTACAAGGAAGTCAGGAGGTGGTGTCTACATCAGATTTTTAAAAATTGTTTTAACGTTTTTCGATGACCTTATAATTAATTTAAGACCTTTAATCTAAAACTGGGAATTTTTTTAATGAATAAATTTGTTTTTTTTTAAGTTCTTAAGTGCCGATCTCTGAGGTGAAATAGAAGCATCTCTATTTTTCATCCGCAAGTTCTGAATTCGAGTATTTATCAAGTTTTAATTATTTTTACACGTTAAAAATACATTCATTACATTAACGCCATCGGCAGCTGTTACTTATCGCCATCAAAATAAAATGTAGTAAAGAGTGAATTGCTGTTTTGGGCATTCCCTCCTTCAACTCGATTATAGAAATATTATACATAAATATCAATTTATAATATTTATAAGAACAGAGTATACATTTACCAAAAATTGTGAGTATTGACTATCTAGGGATTACTGATTAATTATGAATTTTATAGTTGTGCATATAAATGAAAATAATATATAATAATTACTTTTATTTAGTTCCCATTTATACAAATTTATATGCAGAACTATAAATTTCATAATTCATCACTAATCCCTGATTATGGAGGAATAATTCGAAAGCGCGTGAATAGTCAATACTCAGAATTGTCGGTAAGTGGATACTCTATTTTTATATAAATTGTATAATACCAACGGTGCCAGATGTTAAGAAAATTGAACCAATTTATAACAATAGGTCAATTAAATTAAATTAGATAAATTGATAAAAGGTCAGTTATAAGTACTTAACACATCTATTCGTTGTTCTCAGGGAACAGATTCTACTTATTTAATTGTAAAGAAAATGACGGGCAATAAATTATTATTTTTTCTTTAACCTCCGGGACCACGGTTAGGTATTGATTCAGAGGATGAGATGAATGACAATTTTTGTAGCATGTGAAAATGCGAAACATGACCGGGATTCAAACTCGGGATTTCCGGATGAAAGGCCGACACGCTGCTACTCGCGCTACGGAGGCCGGCAGGGTAATATAATTTTTTTTTCTCCGTTGATTTCCCCGCCCTTTAGAGACGGATTCGCGACCAAGCATAAGCTCAGCTTCAAGGGGTGCCATCGCCTCAAACTAACTCGGAAGAGCAGAAGGCCTCTCCCAAGCAGCCGGGACTCGGTCTTCCTTGCTTTCCATGCCTTAAATCAGGGGGATCCCAAAGGTTCCCCTTATCAGACTCCGGTCTTAACGCCTCTCCTCTAACGAGGAACCGCAAAGGGATCCCCCGCCGGAACTACGGTCTTACTTTCCTCCCAACGGCACTGCAAGAGAGTCCCCATCCGATCATCGAAGATGACACGCCGGAGCCTCCCACCACCGCCTGATGAAGCTGTCCCTTGCAGATACCACAACGCAGTGTGTACATATTCATGGTGCTGTCGCAGGTGGTGCCACCTTACATACTCGACCTCCGGGTGCATGTCCGTGCGACTACATGACAGATAGCGAGGTTCCTCCTCACATAGCCGGCCATACCTCAGGTAAAACAGTGACCACTTCGGTCAGGACCAAGACAAAACTTGGCCCTCTGTCCCACACTCAACCGAAAGTTACCGAAAGTAAAGGTCATCTGAGGCATGTTGAGTCACCCGGCAGGCCACACAGCCAATGCGGTTGTGCCCGTCGGACAGTAATTTCTCCGCAAGAACAGGTGGCACGGCCAAAGTGACCACCTGTGTTGACCCGTAGGCCGTAGAATTACCACGGACAATGACTCCGCAATGTCCTTACGAAGCTCCTTCATAGCTTTACCCTCTTTCACGGAAATATAATTAGTTTTGTTTGTGTTTACGTTAAAAAAAATCTGATGTGGATAGAACACGACTTCCTTGTACGCCTATTAAATTACATATACACTTTTTTTTTGCAATCAGAGGTTAATAATTATTAATAAATCAATACATTTAAATTAAAAAAAAAAGAGTTAAAAAAAGGAGATGAGTCGGATTCGAACCGGTTTACCTTCCCCTTGTAAGACACAAATATATCTCATTAATTAAAATTTTATTTGGTTATAACTCTCGAACCAATAAAAATAAGTACAATTTATGATATATCGTTAAAAATTTCTCAATGAGGACTTATTATTGCAGTTAAGATAAAGTCCAAAAACCTATTTTTTTTGGATTTTGGGCTTTTTGGACACTTTTGGTTCAGTCGAAACAATCAAAAGGGGTGCACAACTAGATGTTACAACAGTCCTAAATCCAAAATTTCGACATCCTACGGCTAATCGTTTGATTAGAGATTAGAGATGCATACGTACGACGCCTAAACTAGTCAAAATGGAATCAGGGATTGTCAAAACAGATATTTCTGTTGAAATCTGGAAATCGAAATTTTTTAGGATCACAATACTTCCTTTACTTCGTACAAGGGAGTAAAAAAATTACGATAACTTTGCAATTTAGTATAGTACAAGGATTTTGAAAATTAAATGTTTTAATATCCCAATAAAATAAGAGGTTTTAGGGCATACAGGAAAACATAACTTAAAATAATAATTTGTGGCAGAATTTTTTAAAGGGGCGACACATGGTAGTAGATCATGTATGATGATGAGAGATTGTCTTGAAAAATAATGGACTATATTCGTATTAGGGAAAGAAAAAATATGATAGACCAGTAAGAAGATGGAATGATAGAAATAATTAAACTATGAACACAATGTGGAAAAACAGTACTAAAGCAGGAAGGAAATATATATAAACTTTATTATTTCAAAAAGCTAAATAATGTTTATTTGTATATGGGTTAAATTGTAAAATTTTGTAGAAAATTAGGTTTGGATAATAACTAACAAATAAAATGATTTAAAAAAAAGAAGTGTAGAAATATTGATCAAGAAAAAGTAATAATTTTTCAAAAAAGTTTTCACCTAAAAAATAAGTTGACAAAAGTTTAAATGTTGTTATAATGGCGTTGACGACATAAAATAAGAAATATTAATGATTCCTATAAAATTTTATAAGTTGAGTTCATTACAAAGTTTTTATAGGTACATTCTTCAATTACTAAAGAAAATAAAAGTTGTTAAATTATAACAGCGGTAGGGATGTCCTATAACTAATTAATTTTTTTTTCTGAAACCAATCGGTCAATTTATTTTTACAAATCGTACTGTGTAACATTAACTATAAAAAAGTGCAATTATTAGGTTAAAACCGTACAGAAAGAAAAATATAGTAATATGGTACGATAATATAATAAAAAAAAAAAAAAAACACAATAGGGGAAGTAGTCGTGGAAGAGTAGGTGAAAAAAGAGTGGAAAGTTCCCCTTCCATTATACGGAAGGTTTTTGGTGCAAGCAAGTAGTTAGTTCATAACCTTTGATTTATTTTCTTTTTCATACCCCCAGCGCTGCTGAAAATATTACCCCAGCTGGACTTTAATTACCAACGTTAATAATTCTTTCGTAAATCTCACCCTTACTCTGTCTATCCCTCCCCCTTTAACTGCCCTCGTTTCCCTTAGTTTCATGTAAACCCTTTACTACTCTCTGACCCTGTTCTAATTGGCCATACATATTTTCTCATTGCAAAAAGAATTGAAAAAAAATATGTAGAACACACACACACACACACACACACACACACACATGCACACACAAAAGAATGAAATGAGGAATAATATAATGTTACGAAAGAATGAACACTTGTTATCCCTTTTCTCTTTCATATTAGAGAGCTTCTGCATACATTGTAATTTTATTCGAGCAATTACAATTCTATATGGATAGGTAATTAAGAATACACGAAAAAAAAGAAAAGAGAGAAAAAGTACATACTTCTAGCCTTTTTAAATGCATATATCACGTGCAAGCATATACATGCGTTTACACTAACACACACACATACATTCTACTCCTTATAAAAAAAAAAAAAATTTTTTATATTACTCATGTTTTACTTTACACATAAATGTCACCGTTAAGGCTAATATTTTGTATACATCTTCAAAATTACACATACGTATTTATTAAAATGTGTGACAAAATTAATAAAAAAATATTATCTATTTTATTTTTATATCTTTTAAAAATTATAATTAGATATCTTAATAGGAATAAAAATATTTCGATAAAATCTCAATATTAAGTAGAGTAGGTCGCAAAGTATTCCGCCTGACAATAAAACACAAGATTTTTGATATATTTTTACTTCCTTGTACGAAGTAAAGTGATCGCGAAAAATTTCGGTTTTCAGATTTTAACGGAAATAACGATTTTGACCATTTCTGAATCCATTGTGATTTGTTTCTGCGTGACGTCTATAGGTACGTACGTATGTATCTTGCATAACTCAAATACGATTAGCCGTAGTATGTTGAAATTTTGGATTTAGGACTGTTGTAACATCTAGTTGTGCATTTCCCCTTTTGATTGTAATCGACTGGACCAAAAGTGCCCAAAATTGGATTTTGGACTTTTTCATAACTGCTGTAACACACCCTCGTTGAGAGCTTTTCAACGATATATCATAAGTGGTACTTATTTTCATTGGTTCCAGAGTTATAACCAAATAAAATATCAATTAATGAAATATTTGAATCTTACAAGGAGAAGGCCCTTTTTAATTTTAGTTATTCATTTATTAGTAATTATTAACCGCTGATAGCAAACAAATTTTTAAAATAAATAATAATTCAATAACAAGAATAAAAAAAAAAATATGAAAATAATCAGAAGTTATTAGTGAAATAAAATATTATGCACTTTTAGAAATGTGTGTATGTAATTTAATAGACATAGAAGGAAGTCATGAGGTGTCCAGATCAGATTTTTTTTAATCAGCCATAGCCTTCTTTTTTTTCGTACCTGGTTAACCACCCCGGGAGAAACCGGCAGCACTTTGCCGAAGAAGCACTACCTTCTTATTGCTCCCGTAGTGACGTGGAAGCAAATTTCCCTACCATAGCTTAGCCCCTTTTCGGGGACCACATCGGGCTTCCGTGTGTCGTCGAGACGTTCCGACCTCCTCTTCTGGATACCCGAAACGCCCCTCCATAGGGAGCCATCGCCTTCCTAAACCGCCTGAACGCCCTCAATTATCTGTAGGCCTTCTACCGCCCCTTGAAGGTATGCAACGCCCATAAGGGGGCGCTATCGCCAAATTTGAAAACGAACGATTAAAAGAATTGGTGCAGGTTTCACAGATTCCTCAAATTTTATTAATATGTTTTTTTTAATATATGTTTTAAAATTAGTCATGTTGAAAAATATGATTTATTTACATTAAAATTTGCTCATGAATATAACGTAATGCGACGAGTATTTATAAACTCGAAAAAAAAACAAGTTATGCAAAATTAAAACGGTTATAGGTGACTGATAAAACAAATTCCTAAAAGTAAGAAGACCCCATACTTGGTTTTCTTCGTAAAGTGGAGAGCGAAATGATATCCCATTGAATTTTCTACGAAACTGGATATACTCAGCCGATCTCAGCAGCAGAATGGTAGCGTCTCGGTCTATCATCCGGAGGTTCCAAGTTCGAATCCCGATTAGGCGTAGAATTGTTCGTAATCTTAATTTGTTCATAATTGTTCATAAAGATTAAATTTCATACTTATACGCACAAGCTTCGAGCTTTTGTAGAAAAGTCATTCATTAGGAAAAAAAAAAAAAATACCTTACCGAAATTCAGTAAATATTTAGCTGTAAAAGTGATATTTTCAATCTACACACCTCAGGAATTAGTTTTATATAAATTACATCACATATTTCATAGAAAGTAAATTTGATATCGTAATTAGTCATAATAAAAAGTGATATAATAGTGTGGATTAACTAATTATTGTACCAATTCTATCGATAAACAGTGCATTAGTCTGCAAAATTTTATTTTGATTTAGTTTCGAGGAATTTGTTTATTAATTAACCCGTCATTGATTTGAAGCACTGTATATAACTCTTTCATTGTTTTTCACTACAGAAAGGGGAGCCTTAATATGTAGCTTTAAACAATTTATCCTAGTCTTTCTGAGGGCTCTATGAAACATGAGAAACACCTGAGCTGTAGGAAGCAGTCTTAATAATTGCTTTCTCTGAGAGTAATGATTACTATGTTATGAATAAAATGAAAATATCACTTGTAGAGGCTGAATATCAATCGATATTTGATGATATAGGCTTCCCCTGCTGACATGCAACCGTATATTCAGAGCAGCGTAGAAGAATACGGGAATCTCTTATACTCCACAGTTTTTCTAGTTAGCCTGGCATAGGGTTTTGTAATAAGGATAAAATCAAAACCTAAACCGACAACGATTGTTAACGTCTATATGCCTACAAGCGCCCATGATGATGATGAGGTAGAGTGTGTATACGAAGAGATTGATGAAGCAATTAAACACGTAAAAGGAGATGAAAATTTAATAATAGTTGGAGATTGGAATGCAAGCATTGGAAAAGGCAAGGAAGGAAATATAGTGGGTGAATACGGGCTGGGCAAAAGGAATGAAAGAGGGGACCGACTTATAGAATTTTGCACGAAGTATAATTTATTAATTGCCAACACCCAATTTAAAAATCATAATAGAAGAATATACACTTGGAAAAAGCCAGGCGATACTGGAAGGTATCAGATAGATTATATCATGGTTAAGCAAAGATTTAGAAATCAACTCGTTGACTGCAAAACTTACCCTGGAGCAGACATTGATAGCGACCATAATTTGGTGATAATGAAATGTAGATTGGGGTTTAAAAACCGGAAGAAAAGGTGTCAGATGAATCGGTGGAATTTAGAGAAGCCTGAGGAAGAGGAGGTAAAGAAGATTTTTGAGGAGGACATCGCAAGAGGTCTGAGTAAAAAAGATAAGGTAGAAAATGTAGAAGAAGAATGGGAGAATGTTAAAATGGAAATTCTTAAATCAGCAGAAGCAAACTTAGGCGGAATAAAGAGAACCGGTAGAAAACCTTGGGTTTCAGACGATATATTGCAGCAGATGGATGAACGTCAAAAATATAAGAATGCTAGTGATGAAGAAAGTAAAGGAACTATCGGAAATTAAGAAATGCTATAAACAGGAAGTGCAAACTGGTGAAAGAAGAGTGGATTAAAGAAAAGTGTTCAGAAGTGGAAAGAGAAATGAACATTGGTAAAATAGACGGAGCATACAGGAAAGTTAAGGAAAATTTTGGGGTACATAAATTAAAATCTAATAATGTGTTAAACAAAGATGGTACACCAATATATAATACGAAAGGTAAAGTCGATAGATGGGTGGAATATATTGAAGAGTTATACGGAGGAAATGAATTAGAAAATGGTGTTATAGAGGAAGAAGAGGAAGTTGAGGAGGATGAAATGGGAGAAACAATACTGAGATCTGAATTTAAGAGAGCATTAAAAGATTGAAATGGCAGAAAGGCTCCTGGAATAGACGGAATACCTGTAGAATTACTGCGCAGTGCAGGTGAGGAAGCGATCGATAGATTATACAAACTGGTGTGTAATATTTATGAAAATGGGGAATTTCCATCAGACTTCAAAAAAAGTGTTATAGTGATGATACCAAAGAAAGCTGGGACAGATAAATGTGAAGAATACAGAACAATTAGTTTAACTAGTCATGCATCAAAAATCTTAACTAGAATTTTATACAGAAGAATTGAGAGGAGAGTGGAAGAAGTGTTAGGAGAAGACCGATTTGGTTTCAGGAAAAGTATAGGGACAAGGGAAGCAGTTTTAGGCCTCAGATTAATAGTAGAAGGAAGATTAAAGAAAAACAAACCGACATACTTGGCGTTTATAGACCTAGAAAAGGCTTTCGATAACGTAGACTGGAATAAAATGTTCAGCATTTTAAAAAAATTAGGGTTCAAATACAGAGATAGAAGAACAATTGCTAACATGTACAGGAACCAAACAGCAACAATAACAATTGAAGAACATAAGAAAGAAGCCCTAATAAGAAAGGGAGTCCGACAAGGATGTTCCCTATCTCCGTTACTTTTTAATCTTTACATGGAACTAGCAGTTAATGATGTTAAAGAACAATTGAGATTCGGAGTAACCGTACAAGCTGAAAACATAAAGATGCTACGATTTGCTGATGATATAGTAATTCTAGCCGAGAGTAAAAAGGATTTAGAAGAAACAATGAACGGCATAGATGAAGTCCTACGCAAGAAGTATCGCATGAAAATAAACAAGAACAAAACAAAAGTAATGAAATGTAGTAGAAATAACAAAGATGGACCGCTGAATGTGAAAATAGGAGGAGAAAAGATTATGGAGGTAGAAGAATTTTGTTATTTGGGAAGTAAAATTACTAAAGATGGACGAAGCAGGAGCGATATAAAATGCCGAATAGCACAAGCTAAACGAGCCTTCAGTAAGAAATATAATTTGTTTACACCAAAAATTAATTTAAATGTCAGGAAAAGATTTTTGAAAGTGTATGTTTGGAGTGTCGCTTTATATGGAAGTGAAACTTGGACAATCGGAGTATCTGAGAAGAAAAGATTAGAAGCTTTTGAAATATGGTGCTATAGGAGAATGTTAAAAATCAGATGGGTGAATAAAGTGACAAATGAAGAGGTATTGCGGCAAATAGATGAAGAAAGAAGCATTTGGAAAAATATAGTTAAAAGAAGAGACAGACTTATTGGCCACATACTAAGGCATCCTGGAATAGTCGCTTTAATATTGGAAGGACAGGTAGAAGGGAAAAATTGTGTAGGCAGGCCACGTTTGGAGTATGTAAAACAAATTGTTAGGGATGTAGGATGTAGAGGGTATACTGAAATGAAACGACTAGCACTAGATAGGGAATCTTGGAGAGCTGCATCAAACCAGTCAAATGACTGAAGACAAAAAAAAAAAAAAATAGGCTTCCCCTGCTGACATGCAACCGTATATTCAGAGCAGCGTAGAAGAATACGGGAATCTCTTATACTCCACAGTTTTCCTAGTTAGCCTGGCATAGGGTTTTGTTATTCTTCAATAGATCCATAAACTTATTCCGAAAAATGACAAATCAATTTTCGATGTGTCTTGTGACTCGGGTCAAAACCAATTCTGATTACGACATTTAACATATGTACAGTTACATTTTTACACTCCCGGCTATAGCGATATACGCTGCTTAGATACAACGGGAAAGTATGTAGATCGATCAAAAAACTAGTCTTTTTATAAGTTTTGTGCCTGAAGGAGACATTAAACAAATTTTTTTAACACAAAAAGAATTTAAATAAATTGTAAACATATGCGAAAAAGATATTTATTTCGATGCTCCCGATTCAAAAAAATCTTTTATTGTGAAGTCGGATGTATAGGCGTATGTACGTATATAGATTCCTACGAAAAGATATACGATTTTGATTTAGTATCACTCGCTCCTTCCTCTACAGACTCTATTAAAACTTTACCGACCTTTTAACGAAAGTTCAAAAATTTTCTGAGAACATTTTAATCTTCTAGGATTTATATAAACAAAATGGCGGCTTTTAAATAAATATATCGATTTCAGATTTTCACATGAACCTCATTTTTTATTCATTACAAAATAGCTAATAAAAATCATTAAAACCAGATGATGCATTGTTAAACAACTGTTCAAATTGAATAAAACAAGTTAAAAATTCTTTTCCTTTTTTTCTGTTCAGCCTCCGGAACCACCGTAAGGTATTTACTTCAGAGTATGAATGAGGATGGTATGTGATGATGATCAGTGTAAATGAAATGTAGTTTTCTACAGTCTCAGGTGGATCATTCCGGAGATATGTGGTTAATTGAAACCCAACCACCAAAGAACACCGGTATCCACGATCTAGTATTCAAATCCGTATAAAAGTAGTAGACTTACCTTCAGGGTCGTTGGATTGGTCGTGGAAGTGAATTTTTGGACTGTGATTAAGACAGGTAAATTTTTCGAGATCAACAGATCTTACTGACTTTGACATTGATGCCAGTGTGTCGCTATTGATGGATTTCACTTTGAGTATTTTCTTTATTAATTTATACATAAAATTCCCATAATTTTATAAATTGTTTTCATTTTGTTATTTATCTGTTTTTAAATCATTTTTACCACCAATCTTATGATGAATAAAAAATGTAATTTATCTGAAAATGATGTTTTTATTTTAAATCCGCCATTTTATTCCTATACATTCTAGGAGGTTGAAATTTTTACAGAAAATTTTTAGAACCTTCCAGTGGCGGCGAGTAGCGAAAATTTGTAGGGGTGCTGCTCCAGAAGATTTTTAGCCTTTGTTTTAAAATTGTGTAAAAGGAAACAAACAAGTATAAAAAGAAAATTTATTCAGAAACTTGATAAAATTCTAAAAGAGCAAGAGCAAACATTTTTTATTTATTTTAATCGAAATTGTTACAGTTCAAGCTTCATCTATTCATTTAAAAGTGAAGTTCATTTTCTTGTTTTGAAAAAAAAAAGATGAATCAAATAGAATAGCTGAAAGCAGGATAATAATCTTTCTTTCTTTTCCTGTTTAGCCTCCGGTAACTACCGTTTAGATAATACTTCAGAGGATGAATGAGGATGATATGTATGAGTGTAGATGAAGTGTAGTCTTGTACATTCTCAGTTCGACCATTCCTGAGATGTGTGGTTAATTGAAACCCAACCACCAAAGAACACCGGTATCCACGATCTAGTATTCAAATCCGTAAAAAAATAACTGGCTTTACTAGGACTTGAACGCTGGAACTCTCGACTTCCCAATCAGCTGATTTGGGAAGACGCGTTCACCACTAGACCAACCCGGTGGGTCAAGGATAATAATCTAATTCTACACTTTATCACATTCAAGAATATAGTACACGGTTTTTAAGCGCAACACACGCGAAATTAAAAAACCTACCTTCCACCAGCACTCCAGGGGGTCGGCACTGCGGGAGCGACAGTGTTCTCTTTACCTCGCAGCCTCGCGTGCAGCTTCCTATGTACGCATGCGCACATCAGCCAAACACAACGCCGCTAGGACTGTGAAGCGTACAGTTCCATACAAAGATTATTGTATCTTTTTCATAAACTGGGAGATGGCTACTGACATTAAGCTTTAAGGATTATATATTGTACAAGTATAAAGAAAGAATTAAAGAAAAAAGGATTCATTATATTAAATGTTATCGATCATGTCAAGTGGAAATAGATGGTGCTGCAGTTCCACAGTGCCTATATGCGGCTGTACTTTCGCCTTTCCCTATACCTTTGATTTTAGTGCTTATACCTTCGTTAAAAGGTTTGTTGAGTTTCAATAGAATCGCTGGGGAAATGGGCGAGTGATACTAAATGAAAAGCGTATACTTCTTCGAAGGACACATTTTATGTTAGCCTGTATTTGATTTTATAACTCTGGACTGTGTTGACCGATTTTCTTCAAAGTTTGTAAACAGGTACTACATTCAGGGGGAAATATATTAAATATTTGAAAAAAATTGAAAAAGGGGTGTGGGTGTTCTGACCGAAATAAAACTTCAAATCTTTACTCGGGCCCTTTAAACAAATGTTTCTTATAAAAGTTGACGGCTTGTTTTTTTATCGAAATCACAAATTACCACATTTTTTTTTTATTTAATATTCATCCCTCCACAAAAAATTACTTTTTTTTTTTTTTTTAGCTGTATCCCCATCCCAATCCAAGTCTGCGATAACAAAAAATATGTTTTTAATTTTAAAAAAAGTATATATATATATATACATTTGAAATTAAATCCATCTCGCAAATTTCCATTGGATTTAAACTGTAAAAAAATCTTAATTTTTTGATAACACTTTAGTATTTCTTGAAGAAAAAAATTTGCGAAAAATGTTTGCTACCTTTCTAGAAAATTCCAAGTTTGTTTATTTAGAATTATGAATGTATTTTTTAATTGGTACTCTATTCGGAATTCCCTCCCAAAATCTTTCTATTTTTTTTTTTTAACGGTATATATTTGCAATATTGTAAAAAATCATAATTCATCAAAAATGCTTGTATTTTAATTAGATAAAATCATTTTGGAGAAGCGAGAGTATAATTAAAAATTCATATAATATACGAGAGGTTATTTCTAAACTAAAGACCGATTCATTATATAACAATTTATTCCAAATGATTTTATTAAAAATTTTTTTATTTTTCTTAAACTACGTATTTTGAAATATAAAATGTTACTAAATGATAATTATACTATAGGATAAAATTCGTTAATATGTTGAAGTATCAAATCGAACAAATTTTGTTCATTCTTATGTCTGTGACGCCATAGAAATTCAGATAAATAAGAATCCAACAAACTCAATTAACTTTCATAAACTATTACATATCATTTGTAAATTTAACGTTAATTATACAAGCTTAGCGAGCGTAGGTTGTTTGGTTAAATTATGTTGATATGTAAGATTCATCATATATCGTTAAAAAAAATATATAAAAAAATTTGGTACTTACGTATTAACGCCACCGCAGCTACAGCTTTATTTAAAAACAAAGTAGTCAATCGGATTTCGGTGGAAAATTAACAGTCTCTTTATTAATTTTAATAAATGGTTATTTATATTTATTTATTTTATAAAGATAATTTAACCAAACTTAACCTACGCTCGCTAACCTTGACTAATTATCACCGAATTTTTTGAGTATTTATTTAATAAATTCAGTAATTATTGCAATTATTTATTATTTAAATAAATCAAAACACTCCTGTTAATTAGTCAAAGTTAGCGAGCGAAGCGAGCGTAGGTTAAGTTTGGTTAATAAAATAAATAAATATAAATAACCATTTATTAAAATTAATAAAGAGACTGTTTTGAATCTATGTTAAACTCTATATTGGCCCATTTTCCACCGAAATTGATTGACTACTTTGTTTTTAATTAAGCTATAGCTGTGGTGGCGTTAATACTTAAGTACCAAAAATTTGAGTAGAAAATTCTGAAAGAGTCCCTTTGTATTTTATAAGCAATTTTAGTATTTTATTTTTTTTTAATTTACTACTATCAGGTAAGGATTATTATTTTTTTAATTAATTTTTCCGGAATGCTTCCCCTTGAGTATGGTAGCTCCGAAAATGAAAAAAAATTTTCGTAAACTCAAGTTTTTAACGCTCAAACCGTTTAACGTATAAAGTTTAACATTTCATTTTAACTGAAATAACTCACTGCAACACCCGTGATAGAAAGCTGCAAATTTAAAAAAAGTTTTATTTAAATCCATTTAAGCGAATATTTTAATCATTAAAAAAACTCCCTGATGCATAAGCCTTAAAATTTTCAAAAAATCAAAAACATATTTTGGAAATTGCGATGTTAATATTAAAAGTTATGATTTTTTTTTTTTTAATATCTCGTCTTCAAATATTTTAATTAAATTATTTAAATATAATCAAACTTGATTTAAATGTAACGATTACCAGCGCAGCCTGGAAAATTATGATGTTCATTGCTGGATTAAAAAAAAACGAACAATCATTAAAATTATAGAAGTAATGGTTTTTTGTAAGGAAATATTTTTCAATTTATTTTTAAACAAAGTCAATATCTTTAAAATAATTTCCATTATGCTGTGTACTACTTAAATAATGTTTGGTAACTAAAATAGTATAAATCAAAAGAGCAAAATATTCTGTTAGAGAAATGTTAAAAGGTTAGAACAGAATATTTTAAAAATGTATTATCCGTATTTCACATGAGGGAATTAAACAAAAGGATTTTTCCTTTTTTTTTAATTTTGCGTAGAAAAGTTTTTACGTATGTAATAAAATTGTGTAGGTTACAAGAAAAGTGAAATGGGACGTTCAAAAGTTGATGATTGTTTTCAACTTTTGAACATTATTAAGAACAGAATTATTACTTAAAAGTCATCCACAGTTATTATTATATAACGCTATTTCACGGTATGGAAGAGAATATAATGCGCGTAATAAATATTAAATAACAGTGAGTGTTTTACTTAATATAAATAATCTAATAATTTATGTAAACGGTATTGCACTTGTATACTCAAAACGAACAATATAAATACATTATTAAATAAATAAACGGTGTAGTATACTTACACAAAAATGCAATAAAAATATATTTGAATCGTTGGTAAGCACTCGCATTATAAACTTTTCTTAAACTAAAAACTGTACGTACATACCGCACTGTTGATTTAACGCGGACGACTAGAGCAAACAACAGAAAGTTGTTCAACGCCGTATCAGGACTGACGTCGTATCTTATGAACCGATATGAACAGTACGTCTCTGCGTTGCTGCGCGCGCAACATAAACTAAAATGCATGTTCTTCTAGAGACATCTTACATGCAAAAATACGTTTACTAAAATAGCCTCTACATAATGAGAACGATATACAAAGGCAGTATGCATTATTATGTTTATCGCTAACATAAGATTATAAAATACGACTCACAAATTTTAACATAAATTATTCTTTCCAAAGTAATAATATTATCGTTTGTTTTTAATCGACATAAAAGAGTTCTAGATTTGTACTTATCCATTCTACATACGTTTCGATATAAAAGTTGTTAAAACTACAGTTCGATGCAATAATAAAAAAATCTTTACTGATATTCTAAATAAAAATTTTGGTATTTTTTTTTTCAGAATTTCACAGCCAAAAAAAAGATATAATTATAATTTGTATATTTAATGTTAATTAGACGAGGTTAAGGACCGAGGTTACGTTTAATTAGCTTATTATTCGTCACACGATTCGTTAGTACACCAATCGCATATCACCATAACATAACCAAACGTAACCTCCGATCGCTTCGCTCGCTGTCCTCATCTAGTTAACGTTAAGTATATACCATTAAGTAATATACTGAAGTATAATAAATCTTGAAAAAAAAATCTGATGTGGACATCATATGACTTCCTTGTACGCCTAATAAATTACATATTATACACATTTTTGTAAATGAAAAGTACATAAAATTTTATTTCATCAATAACTTCTGATATTAATTCATTTTTTTTATTGTTATTATTGAATTATTATTTAACGTAAAAATGTTTTTACAATCAGAAATTAATAATTATTAATAAATCAAAATATTTAATTAAAAAGAAGTTAAAAAAAGGAAATGAAGTCGGATTCGAACCGATGTGTCTTCCTCTTGTAAGATCCAAATATTTCAGTATTTGGCTATAACTCCGTAACCAATGAAAATAAATACCACTTATGATACATCGTTGAAAAGCTCTCAATAAGGGCTTATTACGGCAGTTAAGAAAAAGTCAAAATTTCAAATATTTTAGATTTTATTCTTTTTTGGGACACTTTTGGTCCAGTCGATTGCAATCAAAAGGGGAGACGAATAACTAGATGTTACTACAGTCCTAAATCCAAAATTTAAACATCCTACGGCTAATCGTTTTTGAGTTATGCGAGATACATACGTATGTACGTACAGACGCCACGTCGAACTAATCAAAATAGATTCAGGGATGGTCAAAACTGATATTTCCGTTGAAATTTGAAAACCGAAATTTTTCGCGATCACAATACTTCCTTTAGTTTGTACAAGGAACAAAAAGAGTTTGATCTACAAAATAGCCACAAAGCATCTATATTAATATCACAAAATATGTTTAAATCTTGTATTACATTTTTTAATTTTATTATATCACATTTTTATTAAGAAAATTACATGAAATAATCGTTAATAATAAAACAGATGAAAATTATTAATTACAAAAATGAGTATAAAGAAAATTACAGTTTTTAAAAAAAAAGTATAAAGGTTAAGATAAAATTTCATGGTATTTTGGATACACAAATTTCAACATAGACACGAGATCTTTTTACTTTCTTGTACGAAGTAAAGGAAGTAATCGCGAAAAATTTCGGTTTCTAGATTACAACGGAAATACTTATTTTGACCATCCCTGAATCCATTTTGACTAGTTTCGGCGTGGCGTCTGTACGTAAGTACTCAAAAAAATTACCTGTAGGATGTTGAAATTTTGTATTTATCACTGTTTTAACATGTAGTTGTGTACCTCCCGTTTTGATTGCAATCGAGTGAACCAAAAGTTTCCAAAATTGCCCAACATCTTAAAAAATTTGTATTTTAGAGTTTTCCTTAACTGTATTAATAAGCCCTCATTTTCAACGATATATGATAAGTGGTACTTATTTTCATCGGTTACAGAGTTACAGCCAAATAGAATTTTAATTAATGAAATATTTGGATCTTAGGGGAAGACACATCAGTTCGAATCAGACTCTATCTCCTTTTTTTCTTTTTTAACTTTTTTTTTTAATTTAAATGTATTGATTTATTAATTTGAATTATTAACCTCTCATTGTAAAAAAAAATTACGGTAAATAATAATTCAATAACAAAAAATAAATAAATAAATAAAAAGTATCAAGTTTTTAATGAAATAAAGTTTTATGTACTTTTCATTTTAAAAAAATGTGTAAATGTAATTCAATCAGCGTACAAGGAAGCCTAGGAAGCCAAGGAAGTTGTCTACATCAGATTTTTTTTTTAGGATCGCTAATGATAGATCTTTTCGAAATGCTAGGAAAGAGTTAATTTTAGAGATGCCTTTGTCCAAAAGTTGTGCTTCCTCCGCGATTTCATTTCATTGATCGATGTACTTATTTTTATGACAGTCACATAATCTCTCGAAATACTAATCCAAGAAGCAAAGCCGATCTTTAACGGTTACGTATTTAAAAAGTTATCATATAACAAGGAGATATCATAGAAATCTTCTTTCAACATTATAGTACTGAATGGTACCGCATTCTTTGACTCTCTACTCGTTTGAATTATTATTTCTTCGGAAATCACGGGCTTAGAAACTTATTTTCTCTTTTCGATAATGCCAAAATCTCTATCGCATGACATATATGAATGCCCCGACACTAAAAATTTCAAATCGAGATTCTCGAAAAAATCTTTCATAAAGGTGTAGATTAAAACCATCAGAACCATCCGGTTTTAATCTTGACCGGCGGAGTTGTAACACCGCACAGTCGATGTTCTCTTTGTAGTTATATTAGAAGGTGTGATACCCTATAGCAGACAAGAGACCACTTTATTCCCTCTGCGACCAGCAATGCCCTCATTCTATAAATACATGATACTTTTGCTAGTATCCCCGACATGAATACAAATGTTAAAGCTGGACAGCTGACGAGAATAAAACATATTGGTGTGTGAAAGGTGGGAGCGAGCGAGTAAAAAACTGGTCCATATAGATGGTGCATGTAGCCCTTGAGAGCGTTGGCGAAGAAGTCTTGTCACTAAGCAAATGTTGCATTGCTTTCTCAGTTTTCCTGAGATGTAACTCTTTTTTTAAAGTTGCAATTTTCCTCGTCACGCTGTAATGTTTATTTTATTTTTCGTTAGATCACACGTTGAACTAAGTGTCCGTTTAAAGGTGATGGAAACGATTTTCTAAAGACCCTTCGATAAAATCACCGGTTAATGTTTGATTCCGGGTAGGCCTTCATAAAAGCACAATAGAACCTCTGGGTATTAAGAACCGGACTCAAGTATTGTTTTCAAGATTTGTGCCACGAGTAGTGACTTTCTTCGGTGGGAAATGATGATGAAATGTGTGCCATTATGACCTGTCTGTCATCTTTAGTGTATTTAATTTTAGGGAATTGGACGGTGGATTTTTGACTTGAATAAAATACCTTCCCTTTCTTTTTTCTCTCAATCGCGGTATAAATATGCTTTTGTAATATTCGTAATATATTTTTGAATGTCTTCGTGCAAACTTGAACATGCCCGTTCTTTGACGGTTTACAATAAACGCACAACTAATGATTTAAAGATTAGATTGACTTTTGACTTACTTCCATCTCCATGCCGAATCACGAGTGCCATCTTCAGTCATTCATAACAACTAAATAACTTCCAACTCTGAGTTAATTCTCTCTCTACGCTATTGGCATGACTTTTTACTTCCTTTCTATAAAATTAAAAAAAAAAATTTTTTTTGACTACCTTTCCCATTTCAGCGCCTCAATTATAAGAAAAAAACATGTACAAATTTTCATACAAAATATTCTTTTTCCATTTCGGGTAATTGATAAAAATGTATACCCAGAAGAATTACGAAATCAGTATGTTAAGATTGTATTATGATTAATTATCGATAATTACTCTAAAAGATTATTTTTTTATTATCAAAATAAATAAAATTAAATATGTCTTTTTTCCAAGACCTTAACTGCAATAATAAAAGGTATGCTTGTTATAAAATCTTTTCTATTATTATTTTATATTATGTAAAGATATTTTTTATTTATATATTTATTTTTTTTTTAGCGTTGAAGATGAAATCAGTTTATCCCTTACCCATTTCCTTAGTCTTCAATCTCCTGTCTCTAACTCACAATTTTTTTCCTTGCAATTCGTATCTCTGTCGCACTCGATATCATTCTTTCTCTCTCACCACTCGCTCAACTTATATAACCCTAAAGCAACAAACAATCTACAATCTTCAACCGAGACCGTAGGCCAAGAGATGGTTTTTTGCTGTAGCTTAGATGTAAATCCATGAGATCAGTTCTTAAACTGCAGAAAAAAAAAGTATAGAGAAAACCTTGTATAACTCGTAGTATTACAACATATGAAAAAAAGTTTTAATTTATGGTTTAAAAAAAAAATTGTAACCTTTAAGGTAATTTAATAAATTTATCATTAAAAAATGAAAAAAAATAAAAAAATATATATATAAAATTTCATTTTTTATCCCTGAGCAGAATAAGAAAAAGATAATTGGAATGAGTAAGAAATATATGTGAATAATTGACGACAACAGGACGTAAATTCCCAAACATACTCCTTCAATAATAAAAAATTGAAATTAATATATAGATTAGAAAAAAAAAAATATTTTGTTTAAGAAAAAAAATAATTATAATTAATATTTTTGTGAAATTCAGAGTATTGAAAGAAAGGGAAACACTATGGAAATTGATTCTAGAGGTTGAAATAAGGAAAAAAGTTCACATAAACATGTCTGAAAACGCTTTATTATCGAGTTACAACTAGCGAAAAATTTCGCCCAGATTTCAGTTCCCCCAGTAAAATAAAGTCAAAAGGAAAGTGTTAAGCCCTTATATAAGGGGGTAAAGTTGATGGTTTCTAATGTTTCTTGACCTCAAAGATAGAATAAAAAGTTTTCCGAACTGTATCTCATCTAATTTTCATGATATCCAATGTAAAACAGAAAAATTCCATGACGAAAACACGTTTTTATTAGGTTTGAAGTGAAAATAACTCTGTTAAATATACAGTTAGTAGTTTTTCAAAGGTCTAGATTTATTGTATTAAAAATAGCTGTTTTAGATGGATTTCATAAGAGAGCTACCTACTGTAATGCGTACCATGATTCGACTTCCGGAAAATTTCGACAAATCTTCAGGTTTCACATCTCCCAGACCCCGAAACCACCGTCACTTCAAAAGTATATATATATAAATTTCACTTTCTTGTGGACACGATAATTACCGTCATTTTATGCCAATCACTTTCAAATTGATACGTAAAATATAGCGATCCAAAATCTCAGTCGAGTTCGTAAACGGGAAAAATTGGATCATGGGGGTGGAAATGGGAGGGCTTTTTCGAAAAAACAAAATATCGCTTTAAGTTTCTTATTAAGTAAAATGTCAAATTCGTTTAAAGTTCCTACTATTTTTTGTATACGGGCCATATGTAAGTAAAGTTATTTCTGATATCACCAAGTATTGGCTTAGGGGGTTGAAAAAATAAGGTTTCGAAACAAAAAAAATCATACATCCCTTAATAGGTACAATATCGAATCGGTTTAAAGTGTTCATTACACTCTATACATTACCTAAAACGTTTGTTTGAAACAATTCTTTATACGATCAACTCTTACGGCAAGGGATGACCAAAATGTTGTTGGAATTGTAATTGGATGGGGCTTGTCGTATGCTAAACATGTGAAACTTTTTTCACATGCAACCATTGTCGTATTGAGTAAATTTAAAGTTTTTCTTAACTTTAAGGTGAAAATTTTTTTATCCCCTACTTAGCACCGGTGAAATCTTCCTCCGCCTTCCGGCGTACCGAAAGGGGCATTTTAATTTTTAAAGATTCATAACATTGTTCAACGTTTTGTCCCGTTTTGTTTTTAATAATAAAAGTTGGTTTTCTTTTGATTCTTATAGATTTTATTACATTAATTTTCTCAAAATTAAATTCTCTACAAATTTTTAGAATAAAAATTGACGTGTTTATTAGTAATTTAACAAAGTTATTGTACTTCAAACCTAAAAACGAAAACGTGTTTTACGTCACGGCTGTTTTCTGTTTTACGTTGGGTATCGTGAAAACTAGGGGAGATACCGTTCTCAGATCTGTTCTATACGATTTTTCAGTTTAATAAACATAAGAAACATCAAGTTTATTCCTTAAATAAAACTTTTTTTTCCGGGACCTCTGTTAGGTATTGTGCTTTAGAGGATGAGAAGAATGACAATTTTTTAACGTATGAAAATGCCATGCCTGACCGAGATAGGAACCTGGGATCCCCGGATGAAAGACCGAGACGCTACCACTCGCCCCACGGATTTAAAAATTTCAGTATGACCTCATTGCACCGGGCGAAATTTTTCGCTAGCTGTACTCAATAACAAAGCGTTTTTAGTCATATTGTTCATATAAACTAATTTCTCTGTTTCAAGCTTGAGAATCAGTTCCCAAATTATTTCCCTTTCCTCCTGATTCAATCAGGATATTAATTGAGCTAAAATATCTCTGTTCCTATGCCTTTTTAATTTTAATGTAGGATTACCGGGCGAATGTAGTTTCTATGGTTGTTTGACATGTAAGTTTTTATATGTTCATAATAACTAGTGAAATATATTTTATTTAAATTTGTAACTGTACGGTGCTTGTATGAATAGTATTACATCTTAAGTACTATGGTGATATTGAAAGTTTATAAGATGAAGAAATACGTGTGTGTAATATTGCGTTTTGATAAGCTATTGATTTTGCACCTATAAATTCAGATCGATCGTGGAAAATATTTTTTAATTTAAGTTTTCTAGATGAAAACTTAAACATAACGGTGAACATAACCCACCGGGCTGGTCTAGTGGTTAACTTGTCATCCCAGATCAGCTGACTTTGAAGTCGAGAATTCTAAGGTTTAAATCCTAGTAAAGGCAGTCACTTTTATACTAGATCGTGAATACCGGTGTTCTTTGGTGCTCGGGTTTCAATTATCCACACATCTCAGGAACGGTCGACCTGAATCTGTACAACACTACAGTTCATTTACATTCATACATATCATATTCTGAATAATACCTTACGGTGGTTCCGAAGGCTAAACAGAAAAAGAAAGGAAAATAACGTCAGTATAACGATATTATAAATATTTTTTTCTATTTCTCAATTCGACCAATACATTTAGTATTTATTTACAGGGCATAACATTTAATAGATTGTATTAATTTGGATGAGCCTTTTTTCAAAAAAAAATACTGAATGATCTCACAGAGCTTTCAAACCGTTACACTTAGTGGTACTGGATTATTTAAATACATTATTGGACGATAAAACTCCGATTTACGCATTAAAATGTATTTAATGCTCTTAAAATGCGACGGGTCAACAATTTGATATAAGCTCGGGTATGAATTGATTGGAAATGTTTTTGATAGGTACACTTTAAATATTTGTAAGATGTATTTTTTCTTATACACGCAAATGTTTGTTCGAAATTTTAATACATTTGGTTCACGGGTTTTCGAGAGAAGAGGCGAAAACCGTTTAGAAATAACGTTGAGTATCTTCCCATCACTAAATTTAATTGATTTAAAAATTTGAAAATTACTTGTAAAATTAATTTGTAAATTTCATAATAACTTTCATCATAGTAAATTTAATTTTGTACTATTACTTTACAGAATCGAAAAATCTAAATGCTGAAAAGTACTTCTCTGTCTTTTTTAATTTTGTTCAAAGTTTAATGCAATCAATGCCCTACGCATAGTAATTTGCCGAGTTATTTTTTAAGAAATTATATTGAACCGGTCCAGAAATATTTACCAAAGTACAGGCCAACACATGTACACAGATTATACACATCTTCCAGAAATATCTATAACCACGATACCCAAACTTTTTACCGATCCCTACGCTTTCTCTTTAGAGCTCTGCGACAGTATTAGAGCTTCAGCCGGAAAGTAAAAATTTTAATTCGCATATTTATCGCGAGAAGATACGCTAGTGATGTCATGAGATAACAGCTATTGATGTCAGAGTCACATAAAAGAGTTTAGTTTAGCTCCTTAATCACATCCGGAGATCCCGAGTTCGAATCCCGGTCAGGCATGGCATTTTCAAACGCTTTAAATCATTCATCTCATCCTCTAAAACAATACCTAACGGTGGTTCTGGAGGTAAAATAAAAAAAAAAAAAAAAACTCCTTAATCAGCCGGTTTGCTACTTGGCTTAGCCATCCACATGATACATAAAAAAGAAAAAACTCACACACACACCCACACACACACACACACACACACACACACACACACACACACACACACACACACACACACACACACACACACACACACACACACATTTATTATATTTTATAAGGGTGATTCAAAATTTCAATAATTCGGGAACTGATTTAGGACACTAAATATAAACTTAAACGATTCTAATAAATATATGTCCGGAAATGATTTATTTACATTTTAAGACCACCGAAAATTTTTGCCCTGATTTCTCTTCTACGGATAAAATGAAGCCATATTGAAATTCTTGGAACTCAAATTAAGTATAAAATTTGGCTATTTTATATGTTTTTTTCACCTGAAAAATTGAACAAAATATATCAATAACTAAATTAACAACTAATATAATCCACCTAACCAGCACGTTGATATTTTCTCTAGATATAAATATAAAGGGTTAGGGTCTTTGGAATATTCAGGGTGTCCCATATAAAACGCAACCCAACCTTATATTGGTAGATATTGAAATAATAAAAAGGCATATGTAAATGTAAATGTAATTTTTATTATTACCATCCATTACTTTACATTTAGAGTAAATGTTTGAAGTGGCCGCCATCTTCTTGAATACAAGCTTCAGTTCTATTTACAGCGTTTCTTGCAACTTTTTTCAAAGTTTGTGGCTGGATATTTATTACAGCTTGTTCAATATTGACTTTCAATCGTTCAAGTGTTCGTGGTTTGTTGTTGTAGCCTTTTTCTTTGAGGTAACCCCGTAGAAAAAAATCCGCAGCAGTCAAATCTGGAGATCTTGGTGGCCACAAGCCTCGACTGATAACACGATTACCAAAGAATGCCTCGACGAAATCAGAAGTTGAACCTGCGTATTGCGATGTCGCACCGTCATGTTGTAGCCAGCAGTGTCTGTCTTCCTCTTCCAAGAGTGCGATGAACTGAAATGAAATATCCTGATATCGTTCTGCATTAATGGTCTGCAATAATGCATAAATTTCAGCAGACAAACGTCTGATCGATTTATTTGGCGAAGCGAGTAATCGGTCTTTGATTTCAGTGACCGTATCTGTATTCAACAGTGACGCAGATCTTTTGTATTCGTTGTTATTAACAGAACCGGTCTCTCTAAATTTTGCGACTAACCTTAATACTGATATTTTGTTAGGAGCTGGTTTATCCGGGACTTATGGCGAAACAAATCGAAACAAATCTTGCACTGCGACCGCTGATTTCGTACTGAAGTACGACTCGACAATAAAAACACGTTCATCTAGCGAAAACACCATATTGTCTCTAGCGATACAATGAACGTTATGATTGCATTGTTGTTACTATCAGTAGTGTTCTACTGTGTCGCTGCGATGTTCAAATGTTGGAGGAGTCCATTTCAGTAACGAGTAGGGGAGTGAGCTTGGCTTTTGAAATTTCATGGATGAGTGATTGATAGGTTGCGTTTTATATGGGACACCCTGTATTTCAGTAATAGTACTTAGTTTAGCAATTACCTACTTTAGAATAGTAGTAGGACCGCGACAGTCATGACAGTTTTTAAATTTAAACTTTGACTTTAATGCATTAATTTTAACTCCTGATGATGGCTTTCAAGTAAGCCGAAAGATCTAGGAAACATATCAACTTGCTTGTACGGTGGATTATATTAACTTTTTATTTATTTAACATAAACTAACTTTATTATAAAACTAACTTGATTTTTATCGTTAACTTATTTAGTTAACGATAAACTAACTTTGATAAATTCCCTATAAACAAATAAAAATTTGTAACAAAATTTATACGGAATTTAATTTTGAGAAAATTTATGCAAATAGATTCAGTAGAAAATAAATACTAACAGAGATGTAATAATAATAAAAGGTAAAAAAATAAATAATAAAAAATTAGAAAGTTAAAAAAAAAGTAAAGAATAAAAACCTATCACCAAATTTGCCTCTTTATTTAATATAAAGAATTTCACCATCGATTATACATTTGGAGTAGAAGTCAAAGCGAAATATTTAACCGGAATATAAAAATAAGGCGTTTCTGATAAATATTTATGGAATTATTTTTGCATGTTTTAATATCTTAAATTAGCTGCCGAGATATAGTACTGTTTTTAATCACCTGCATACAAAAATAATTAGAAAGAAAAATTCATCATTGTCTCATTTAATGTAAATTATTATGTTTTTATCAGGTTAGTCCTCCCACAATCTGATCATTATTTTATATATATATAAAATCAGGATGATATTAATTAATAAAATTATCAGATTTTAATGTTGTACTAAGGTGTTTAGGTGTCGGCGGGAGGTTAGGTTAACATGCAGATGCATGTTTTTGTTGTTTTAAATTTTATCAGCGTATCCTACAGGTAACAATTTTTATCAGGGTGTACAGGTAACAAAGCAAAGGGTTAACTGAAATGAATGAATGAATTATGAATTATTAGCGTGACTATTTTTTTAAATGAACCTAAGTCCATACATTTCCGGACGTTGTTCTAAATGAACGTGTATTCATGGATTCCCATCAACAATTCTTTAAAACTTACGTTCATCCGTAGATGAAGGAAAAGTGAATTAATTTTTTTTTTTTTTTTGTTACTAACTATTTTAGTTAATAATTTATGTACATAAAGTGAAAGAAAGAACGCACACGAAAGGTAAAACAATTTTTATTTTTTTAGAATTGCTTTCTATACACTTATTTTTTTTAAAATAATGCTTTACGTGTTTCAGTTATACACTTCAAAATATATTCAAGGTTAAAATCATGTATATGTATGTTTTAAACATATATACATAAATTAATTATACAGAGAGATTCTAAGGTATTAATATAGGTACCCGGTTAACGCCCATAGATTTTAAAACAGAAATGTACTTATTTAAATATAAATCACATCCAAATATTATTTAAAGTGAAAATTTAATAATAGAATCAAAAATAAGGTAACGTTAAAATTAAAAATTAATTATTTGTTTGGTAATTAAATAATAAAATAATTCTTTTTATAATTTATACGGAGTACGAATACTATTACTATTTAAAACATCCCTTTCGGCACGCCGGAAGGCGGAGGTATATTTCACCGGTGCTAAGTCGGAAATAAAAAGGATTTCCACCTTAAAGTTAAGGAAAACTTCAAATTTAATCAATAAGACAAAGGTAGTATGTGAAAAATAATAAGTTTCACATATTTAGCATACAAGTCTGATCTTACATTTCCAGCAACATTTTGGTCATCCCTTGCCGTAAGAGTGGATCATATCAAAAATTGTTACAGACAAAGGTTTTAGGTAATGTTTACACGACTAATGACCAATTTAAGCCGATTCGATACCGTGCCTATTAAGGGAGGTATGATATATATTTTTTTTCAAAACCTCATTTTTTCATCCCCTAAGCCAATGGTGATATCAAAAACTTTACTTAGATAAGTTTTAGGCCCTTATTTTAAAAACAGTAGGAACTTTAAAGGAATTCGATGTTTTACTTAATAAGAAAGTTAGTTATATTTTTTTTTTGTTTTTTCAAAAAAGACCCACGGTTCAATTTTGCTCATTAACAAAGTCGAACGAGATTTTTGACTGTTATATTTTATGTATCAATTTGAAAGTGATTGACGCAAATTTTCGGCAGTTATGGTAGCCACAAGAAAGTTAAATATTTATATATATATATATATATATATATATATATATATATATATAAACGTTTGAACTGACTGGTTTTGGGGTCTGGAGGATGTGAAACGCGAAGATATGTCGAAATTTTCCGGAAGTTGAATCATGGTACCCATTACAATAGGTAGCTTTTTATGAAATCTACCTAAAATCCGGTGGACACTGAACTTTTACAGTGTCAGGGTAGAATTAATTATCTGTTCTGTCACTGATAATTCAATCAAAAACTGGTAAATATTTTCGGCATGGGATACTTTTTTAAGTCAGCCTGTTGGTTGATTTAGCATAATTCACTATTCTCTGTTGATTTATTTTAACTGAATGGATGGGTTAAACTTTGATTGACTGGGTGAGTCTAGGGTAAGATACTGCCTCACATCGAGACAGTTGAACATTTACATTGACGATATGTAAGGAATGTATTATAAAAAATAAATATAGAAGGCCGACAAATAAAATGCATGAGGTTTGCTGATTATGTGGCTATTCTAGCTGATGGTGCACACGCTAGCCCTAGAGAAACAAATGGAAATAAATATAGAAAAAACTAAAGTAAACAAGAGAATTTAGCGATAAGGAGAAAGTAAAAAAAATATACTTGATGAAAGAGGACTGGAAGAACGAAATGAAAACAAAAGAAAGAATAGCAGCGGTAAAGAAAGCCTTTATATAATAAAAGTATGGACTTACAGTTAAAGAAGAGGTAAGCCAATTTAAGGAATGTCTTACTGTATGGAAGTGAACCACGGACCACGAGGTAGAGAGTAAGAAACTGGTTGTGAATGTGGAGAAAGTGAGATATATGGAAAAAGTCAGGATTAGAAAGTAAAGTACGGGATTAAACAAGAAAGAGCACTTATGCGGGAAGGACACGAATGAAAAGGAAACCGATTAGCATATGTGATTAGAAGATGTGCATGTTGACAACCGCATCGGGAGGGTCAGTAGTAGAAAGGAACTGAGGTAGAAGAAGAACAAGGATAAAGTTAATAAATGAGATGAAGATTGAAAACTACGAAGGGACAAAAGAGAAGACTGGAATGGATGTTAACAGTAAAGGCGTAAAAAACCTTCCGCCAGGTAGAACACCAGAACCCACCGGGTTGGTCTAGCGGGTGAACTCGTCAACGCAAATCAGCTGTTTTTTAAGTCAAGAGTTCTAAGGTTCAATTCCTAATAAAGGCAATTATTTTTTAATGAATTTGAATACTATATCGTTGATATCGGTGTTCTTTGGTGGTAGGGTTTCAATTAACCACACATCTCAGGAACGTTCAAACTGAGACTACACTTCATTTACATTTATACATATCATCCTTTGAAGTAATACCTTACGGCGGTTCCGAAGGTTAAACAGAAAAAGAAAGTAAAAGGAAGAACACCAGATGATGTTGATGACGTCTTTTATATATACATATATATATATATATATATATACCCAGTCCAGAGTGAAATTCAGAGGTGAACTCTCTCAACCCTTCTACATAAAAACTGGATTGAGGCAAGGAGACGGCCTCTCACCACTCCTTTTTAACTGCGCCCTTGAATTTGTCATGAGAAAATGGTATGAAATAAATCCCAAAAATATAAAAATGGGTACTAAGAAAAACTCCATCACACTAAATCGCCTAGGATTTGCAGATGACCTCGCTCTTTTAGCAAATAATATTCAAGAAGCCAAAACACAAATCATGAGCCTTCAAAACCTAGCACAAAAGATAGGGCTTCATATCTCTTTCGAAAAAACTGAAGTAATGGCCATAGATCCTCTGGTAATAGGGCACATTACGGTAAACAATCAGAAAATTAAAATAGTAAAACAATTTAAATATCTAGGGGAAATAATAACTTATAATTTAAATGAAAAAGTGACATGGCAAAACAGGACAAATAAAATTATTAAATCCCAAAAATTAACTTGGTCAACATATAACAAAAAATGCCTTTCTGCTAAAACAAAACTTAAACATTATAAAACTGTAGTACAGCCAGAAGTCACCTACGGAAGCGAGACCCTTTTCAAAATCACTCAGAAAAACCGAATTGATAAAATTCTGAAAATAGAGAAGAGAATTGTCAGAACGTGTATCAATAAAAAACACCAAAAAGAAGGCCGATGGTGGATTGTGCCAAATGAGGTGGTGTATCGAGAAATAGAGCCTGTTACTGATACTATGCGGAAAAAAAGAATCTCTTTCTTCGGTCATCTCATAAGGACACCGCAAACAAGACTGTCAAGAAATATCATTGAAAAGCTTTGGTTCCAAAAGCTAGAAGTAGGATGGATCAAAGAAATTAGAGAAGATATGAAAGAATTGGGAATTTCCCTGACTGACCTACAGAATAAAACTGGAAATATTACAAAGCTAAAAGCATTAGATTTAAACAAAAGACAGACAAACGACAAAATACAACGAAGAGGGTGTTTACGAATGAAGAAAAGAAAGCAAGATCTGAACGGATGAAGAAATACTGGGCAGCTCGAAAGAGTAAAATAACATGCTTTTCTCAGAAAAGATCCAACTAAAATTGACTTAAGTGGTCCCATGTTGGCCGTAAAAGCATAATAATATATATATATATATATATATTCCAAATTTGATTTTCCTCTACAGTTTTTCTTTTGTATATCCCTCCATCATCAAATTAACTAAAACTGGATGTAGACATGAATTACCAGTTTTATTATTCTTTTTACAAAATCTTCCACGCATTTCTTCTTTGTATTATTCGTCTATAAAACTCTTCACTTCGAACTTTAACGGTCATTATAATTTTCAACTTCCTCGTATAATACAGAATTACATTTAAAAACTTCATATTCTTTTCCCTTTCTGTCGTAGTACATATTTTTCTACTATTACATTAGCTATACTCCATATTTATAGCATATATTTGTAGCATTTTTAAAAGCTACAAATCATTCACCTCATCCTCTAAAACAATACCTAACGGTGGTCCAGGAGGATAAAACAAAAAAAAATTATAAGAATATTTTTTCTTAAATTCATATTTCGTACTAATAGATTTTTTTTGTTCATGAACTTCTCTTTACTTATGTTTTGATGGTTTTTATTTATGGTATATTTCTTCCATCCTTTGTAATTGCGCTACTTAAAAAAAAAAAAAAAAAAAAAAATTAAAAAATTTCTCTATGATATGCTAAATTATGGTGCTCTATTTTCATAATTATTTTCTTATTTATTGATTACAAACTGAATTTCTCTTTTCCAAAAAAATCAAACTATCCAGTAATATTTATTTGATAATTGTCTATGCTATAATTTTTTTTCTTCAAATATGTGATCATAAACTTAAATTTTTATTTTATTTCTTCGGTAGTTATATCGCTGTAAAATTTTTCCTCAATTCCTGTATTATTTTTTGTTTATAAGATTTAAAAAGCAACAAAGTCTTACAAAGAGACAGATTATCTTTTTATCAGACTACTTTTAAAGACTACGTTTAAATACTAAACTGACTAATTTTAAATAAAAGTAAGAAGTCGCTGGTTTCAAGTTAAGTTATATATTTTAAAAAATCGTCTAAAAACCTATTCCATTTACATAACGTCATACCATAATCATCCTTGTTTTTCTTTTTCTTTTGCTACCATAGGTGAAGTGCGTGCTCAAAATCTATTTACATTCCGTCTAGACGTTCCACTGGACGGATCGGACTGATTTTTTTTCTGCTCAAAATGGCCGGCAGATATCAAGATCGTAGGACCTTCAAAGTTATTTTCCTGTCACTAATAATTGCGGAAATTTAAGGAAAAATTAGGACTTGTTGAGAAATTCTCAGAGGAGATCAAGATGGCACTTGATGACTTATCTGTGGGTCTTTCCGTAGAGAATAAAAAAAAATAGCCCGATCCATCCAGTAGAACGCCCGCACAGACTGGAAATAGGTTTTTAGTCTAACGTTTTTAATATACAAAATATTGCTTACAAAAGTTATAATTCCAGAATACATTTGATTGGTGAAAATAACGGAAAAGTTTCATATAACCGAACGTCGAAAAATGTTTTATTTTCTTTTTACGCTTAATGAAAAATTCTGTCTTGATTACTTTTCCTCGGGATTTTAATACTTATATATAATTTAACGAAAAATAACCTTATATTCTATAAAGAAAAGTATTCGTTCGATTATTGAATCTATTCCGATGCAAACGCCAAAAATTATTTTGCGTTCGGCTCTCCAACCACGTATCTATGTCGGTTTGTATCTTTAAATAACAACAGAACGGTACAATTCGATTTATACTAAATAGATATTAAAAGATGTTTCTTAAACGCAAAAGGGGCATTGGAATGTATAATAATTAATAAAAAAAAATTGATGAATATTAGCATTACCTTTTCACTTCAACAAAACTGTTACACTACTTTGAATGAAATAGATTTGTCTTAGTCACGCAAATTATTTCCCTGGATAAACAAATGTTTCAGGAGGTTACTGCATAACCAGAAAGATATATTCTCTGATTAAAAAACATTTTTAAAAATCAGGAAACGCTTAATTTTTAAGTTAGTATGAGTGAAAAATTCCGTCAAAATATTTTTTGCTTTGTAAAAATTTGGATATACTGAAATTCTTCTGGTTTTTTTAATTTCTATTTCTATTGCGTTTTATTTCATTTTGTTTGAAATAAAAGTGGAGTTACTTAAACGTATTTATTTTCAGTTGACTTAACTTAAACCGTTTTCTGAGGATTAAATTCTTACACGTTTTTTTTTCCAATATTGTTAAGTTAATAAAGAAAATTAATGCTCAACATAAAAAAAAATTAGATTTTCTACAACATTTCTGGGATTAACAATATAACTTAAGAAAATAATAGAGTACAGTTTTGCCTGTTTTTATTTTTACAGGTTAGAAAACCTATAAAATCACCGGAATTTGCCCGGTATTTTGTATCTTCAAAATTTCTATAGCTGTTGCTTTATTTGGTTTACTATTTAAATTGAACTCATTCCGAATGGATCTTTAAAATGAACTATTTTTAATTTTTATTTTCACTAAGAAAACATAATTTTACTTTATTTACATTCCTTATTTCGATATTCTGTTTGTTAAATAACCGTTTTTGTCAATGGAATTTTATAGAATATACTGTAACAAGACCGATATAGCGGTTCTGAGTAACAGATTCCTGTCAATTAAGAAGAAAGTAGTAGAAAATATAATAATGAGAGGAATCGAGAAAGTAATTAAAAGGAATCCTTTTAGTAAAGATAACAGGTCCGTTTAACAATGATCCTTTGTAATACTGTCTACTGACACACTAAATACAGTCGTTTCGTGAGAAGAGTTTCCGGACCAAGGTTTGGAATTTCATGAAAAAATGAGGGCGGTCAACCATTCTCACGCTTTAAATTGGGTCCGGTCCGGTTGGTAAAGAAGATAGGAGTGTAAATATTCGTGGGAAGACCGGTTAAAAGTCAGTTCCGAGAAGAGGGTCTGCGAATAAGTCCGCGAGAGTATTCTGCGAGCAGGTCAATGAAGAAGCGAATTTCTAGTGCAGGTTCTAGTAAGGTGATGCCTTGAGTAACTCCAGTACACGAATACAAGAAATGGATCGGTGAGTTACTGTAAGACTATAAGTGAAAGATATAATGTAGTAAATTCCATTCATACGCCGTTTAGGTAGTTTTATTTGTGAACAGCAAAGGTATTTGAAGTCAAAGAACTTTTGCCTTGTCTTATGTATTGTACTGTTGTTCTTAATACAAGACTAATAGTTAAAAGTGTTAAGGCTAGCGGTCTACTCTTACCATTATTGTATTTATTATTGTGAGATTTTTTTATTGTCTATTATTATTATTATTATTACTACTACTACTATTATTCTGATTATTATTGTGGTTGTGATTACTATACTTTTTATTATTATTCGTTTTATGATTATAGTACTATTATTAACACTATTAATTTGTTTGGTTTTTACTGATGTTTTTAAACCAATAAATTGTAATTGCGTAAACATTCTCAATTGTCAATCTCTCAATATCCTGATTGAGCCGCGAACACGCAACAATACTAGTAAAATGTTTCAACTTAGACACATTTTACATACTTTTTTAATTGAATTTTATGTGATTTTACAAAAATTGTTCTATAACATTTATTTATTACATTATACATAAAACAGACTTACTTATGGCTCACTTATGGAATACAGGAAGAAAAAAAAACATTATTACCCAATTAACAACGTAACCAAAAGGGAAAGATCAAAATAAACATATTATAATAATAAAAAAATAAAATACTAAAATTAATATACGAAAAGTAAAATTTCATTAAACATATTAACTTTTCTATATTTAAAATTATTTAATTGTAATTAATAATGACATTAAATTTCTTTTAATAAATAGATCTTTTATAAAACAAAATAATACTTTGGGTTTCATAATTGTTGATAAAAGTAACCTTAAGTGATAATTTCTTTTATATATATATGGATCTGTAATATACTTTTTTTAAATAAATATATAAAATCTTGTATTATAACGTAATCGTAAATTTAAATAAATAAATTATGCACACAATTTACGCAAGCGGTTCATGAATAAAATCTTTATATTTTATTAAAACTAAATATTAATTTAAAAATAATACATACAGTTAAATAAATATGTAAATCAATAATAGATTTACTTAAAATAGGTTATGTTTTACCAGAATTTTGATTGTTGAGAGAGTCGGTTGCGATGGATCGGTATAGAATACGCGCGACCGGACGTTTATGTCTGAGAAATAACGGACATATTCCTGTGTTGTACAGAATAATCCATCAAAATGATAAATGAGTCAAATCGATCTTTGTTGACTCTCGCCAGATTTGTGTGCTGGAAATGTTGCGGTAGTATAATATGGATTTTGGAAACCAAAGTAAATAGAAATACACAAACCCGTGACCGTATCATAATAATAGTACTAGATAAACTATTATTATAATTTTATTACCATAAACTAAAAAAAAAAATTATATAATCATTCCCACTTCTACGGATATTATTATAAATGTTCGAAATAATTAAATATACAATAAATAAAACACAAAAATAATAAACATTACGAATATTAATTTATCCATATTCGTCGATACCTTTATACAAAATACAAGAAAACGATTACTAAAAGAATATTAAAAAAATCCCTTTCGGCACGCCGGAAGGCGGAGGTACATTACACCTTTACTAATTAGGGAATAAAAAAGATTTCCACTTTAAAGTTAAGAAAAACTTCAAATTTACTTAATATGACAATTGCATGTGAAAAAATTTCAACATGTTTAGCTTACGACAAGCCCCTCTTCTTACAATTCCAGCAACATTTTGGTCATCCCTTGTCGTAAGGGTTGGTCATATCAAAAACTGTTTCAGACGAAAGTTTTAGGTAATGCTTAGAGGACTAATAACCACTTTAAACCGATTCGATACTGTGCCTATTAAAGTAGGTATCATTTTTTTTGTCTTCGAAATCCCATCTTTTCCACTCCCTAAGCCAATGGTTAGTGATATCAAAAATCGTTACCCTGATAAGTTTTAGCCCTTTATTCAAAAAATAGTAGAAGCTTTAAAGGAATTCGATATTTCACTTAATAAGAAAGTTTTAGCGCGATATTTTGTTTCTTTTAACAAACCTCCCCCCATTTCCACCCCGATTCTCCGATTTTTACCAATAACAAACTCGACCGAGATTTCGGAACGTTATATTTTATGTATCAATTTGAAAGTGATTGCATAAAATTACGGCAGTTAACGTGTTCACAAGAAAGTGAAATATATAAATAAGTATATAAAACCTTTTGACCTAACGGTGGTTTTGGTTCTGGGGGATGTGAAACGCGAATTTATGTCGAAATTTTCCGGAAATCAAATCATGGTACTCGTTACAATAGTAACTTTCGTATGAAATATACCTATTAATAAAAAAAAAAAAAAAAAAAAACGGTTAAAAAATAATTATATAACAGAAGATGGGTATTTCAATTGCTAAATAATCATCATTGACACAAATATACTGAGAAAATAATTTAAAAAAAGTAGTATATTAATAAAAGAAGAAAAAATGGGGACGGCCTATTGTCATTACTCTTTAATTGTGTCTTGTAAAAACTAATTAAGTTTTTCGAATGTGGCATCGTTGGTAAAATAACTATTATACATAATTTTAAGAATAGCTTAAAATTACAATAGTTACGCTTAAGCATAAAAATTGTTATACTCATATAAAACGGACGTAGTTACTTTAACTTATGACAGCATTACAAAATGCTGTCAGGAATGGTCAAAATTCTCAGGAATGGTCGAACTGAGAATGTACAAGACTACACTTCATTTACACTCATACATATCATCCTCATTCATCCTCTGAAGAATTATCTAAACGGTAGTTACCGGAGGCTAAACAGGAAAAGAAAGAAGCATTACAAAATGACGATCAATTGTTATGTATTTACTTTTATTATGTGAATTTTACACTTTTTATATAATTTAGTTATAAATTATAAATTCTCCTGAAGATGGCATAATAGCTGAAAGCGCTTGAGGTAGTCAAATGGAATTTTCGTAAGCTTTTCTTTAAATTATGTATAAAAAATAATTACATTGTAAAAGTAGAAAACCAGAATAAGTATTCGAGAAGTATGAAGGTTGATAGGTGGATTTCCCCCGATCGACATATTACACAGTTTCTTTCTAGACATGGTTCCTTAAGAGATAGGTTGGCCAGATTTGGCGAATAATTCAGGCTTATGCTCGTAGTGTACGACCGTCGATAATATGAGCTACTTCTTATATTTCTGTCTCAGATACGAAGCTGAACGTACCAAAGTAGTTAAAGAGCTTGCGAGAGTCGAATCTGGCTTTGATCTGCAAGTTAACTGGAAAACCGAAAGGGAACGGAACATACTTTCCGGCTTCCTTAGATCCTCAAGGGCTGAATGGGTTTGAAGCTTATTAGCAGGTGGCTGGGAACTCGCCTGGATGTTTACTTCGCCAATTTAGGCGTTTTGGCATCGAGCCCCGGTCACTTGAGATATTTCATTGTTAGCATGAGAATGGATGTGTTGAGAGAACTCTACGATGGAGCTGCGGTGTAAGAGCATGTAGGCATTGACCTCGTTCCTGAAAGCGAATCAGAGCAAAGAGTGATAGGGTATGTTTTCGTTAGAAGTTTATCAGATTTATGAATTTGTTTGTTGATTTTTCAATAAATCAAAAAAAAATTGATTAGGTTGAATTGTAGGACCTAATTACTCGTTGTTGCGATCAACAGTTGTTTTGTTGGTATGATAATAGTTTTTTTTTTAAAAGACTCAATGAAATAATGATTTAGGTGCATAGTCGAATTGAAATTAGATACGGGAATAGTTTTTGTGTGAAATCTTTGGTGTTAGAGGAAGGCGCGGAAATCGCGCTTCCAAAAATCGGTTAACTTGATGGTCGGGTTTGTAAGTTTTGGTAGTCGGTCGCGGTTGGAAGGTGACATACGAAGGCGGTAGTAAGTTATGTAAATACACTGATGAAAATATCTGCCGAGGTATTTGCTTCCGAGGCATCCTGACAGAGGCCAAACCGATGAGTGTGAAATGTTATCAGATTTAGAGGGTTTAAAAGACGACCTTCGGCAAAGCTCATCAGTACTTGGAACGGAAGGGTTGGTGTGGCGACAGGGATCGTCACAAGAGGGTGTCTTTCCCTAAAGATTTTATTATGCAGATAATATTCAATAATCTACTTTTTGACGCCGAATCCAAATATAACCTCAAAATTTATTCTAAAGGCTTCTTTTTTGTAATTGTCACTTATAAAAAATTAAACTGATAAAACGATTTATTTTTCTCTATTTAGATTAAACACTTGTAAAAAATTTGTTAAAAGACATATGGATTTCTGAAGATTTATAAATGACTCGGACCGGAAAAATTTGGAGAGTAATCGGTGTAACTAATATGATATTACATCTAAGAATAGCATCATTACTGTTTATGACATATTCATTCTAGGAGAAATAAATCTATCGCAGCAATACAGTATACTCTTTATTTACATCATAAATGACGTAATCATGTCAGTCGCTATTATTTCTTTGTATTTTTGACTTTTTCTTTCTTTTTTTTTCCTGTTTAGCCTCCGGTAACTACCGTTTAGATAATACTGTTTAGAGGATGAATGAGGATGATATGTATGAGTGTAAATGAAGTGTAGTCTTGTACATTCTCAGTTCGACCATACCTGAGATGTGTGGTTAATTGAAACCCGACCACCAAAGAACACCGGTATCCACGATCTAGTATTCAAGTCCGTGTAAAAATAGCTGGCTTTACTAGGACTTGAACGCTGAAACTCTCGACTTCCAAATCAACTGATTTGGGAAGACGCGTTAACCACTAGACCAACCCGGTGGGCTTTTGTATTTTCAACTAGACTTTCCTGAAGTTACATACGAAATTCTGTCCGATGCGCTTAACGTCTTAATCCGACACATAAGGACGATCTATTGAATTTCCTTTTACACAAACAGCCTGTTTCTTAAAAGTGTTGTTCCAATATTAAATGCTCTAAACAGCCGGAGGTGCATAGCCGGGATTCTGTCGCTGAAAATCACGCTGCACGTTGTCACAGACTCTCAATTGTTGAAACGGAGAACACAAAATACTTTCTGTTGTAGAATTTCTGTATTGACGCAGATTGATGGGAGCTTGTCTCTAGAATAGCAACCGCTGAAACTCTAAAAAAAATTCCCTCGCTTAAATGTTATATGGTTCGTTCATTAGCGATGAACGTTTACTAAGTTAAAAGCTTTGAAAATCGGAAGAAGCATTTGATATATTATACAAATCGCATTGGAAATGGTAGATATGCTGTTCAGATGGACAAAAAGGAAAGGAACATCTTCAGAATTTGAAACAAGGGAAATCAAAGTAAAATTTTAATTGGAGCAGCACTAAAAAATACAGAATTAATTATAATATTGAAGAATAATTTAATTAAAATCAATTAAACAATTTAAAATATAAATACGTAAGTATTTATGAAAATATTTAATTAATAAATAACGATTTAAATGAAAATTATTTGACACGTTTATGTAAAAGATAAAAGGAAATATATTTTTTTTTTTAATATTTTAATAAGTTTCTATCTAAAAACTGACAAAGGAATATTGTTTCTATAAAATAAATTTTTTAATTGTTTTTTAAATAATTTGGTGAGAAGATCCTTTCCTTTACATTTTCGTCGATAATTTATTTAAAAAGAAGGCAATGAAAGTATAATAACACCTTTACTCGTACCCTGAATTGCATTGAGTTACATGAAAATCGTTCTGTAATTCAGTTCAATTATTTTTAGTACAGGTTGAACATAAAAAAAATTCACAAATTAATCGATCTCCGACCTGAAGTAATAGCGTCTCAATTATTCATCCGAAGGTTCTAGACTCGAGTCCCTTTCAGACTTGAGATTTCTTACACGTTACAAAAAAGTTCATTTCGTTATCATCCATCGACAAGTATCAAACGATGACAACCAAAATAAACAGGAATATACAAAAGTGATTTGCCGTTCGGGCATTCTTTCTTAGTCAGCTATTAATTATGTAGACATCGAATACGTATATTCAATGTTCTCAGGAAAGAAAATTGTAGTTATTTACTTAGAAAAAATCTGATGGGAACACCATATGACTTCCTTGTACCGTTATTAAATTACAGGCACACACTTTCTTTAAATGAAAAGTACATAAAATTTTATTTAATTAATAACTTCTGATATTTTTTCATATATTTTTTTATTATTATTAAATTATTGTCTATCGTAATTTTTTTTTTTACAATCAGAGGTTTAAATTTAAAAAAAAGGAGATGAAGTCCAACCGATGTGCCTTATCCTTGTAAGATCCAAATATTTCATTAATTAAAATTTTATTTTGCTATAACTCTGGAACTAATGGAAGTACCACTTATGATATATTGTTGAAAAGCTTTCAATAAGGTTTATTACTGCAGTTAAGAAAAAGTCCAAAATTCAACACCTCTTTTTTGTACACCTCTAGTTGTTCAGTCGATTGCAATAAAAAGGGGAGGCGTACAACTAGATGTTACAAAAGTCCTAAATCCAAAATTTCAACATCCTACGGCTAATCGTTTTTGAAGTATGCGAGATACATACGTACGTACAGACGTCCCGCCGAAACTAGTCAAAATGGATTCAGGAGGGTCAAAATGGATATTTCCGACAAAATCTGGAAACCGAAATTTTTGACGATCGCAATACTTCATTTACTTCGTACAAGGAAGGAAAAATGGATAATACAACTAGTTTTTGAGGCGTAAAGAAAACTGAGAATACAGTTGTTTGTGGTACACATCTTACACGCACAACTTAATTTAAAATATTTATAATCTTATTTAAATATAATATTTTTTTCATTCATTTAGTTCAATGATTCTAACTAAAGCGCGCGCGCAAAGCTTATTTAATTGGCTCAGTTGTGGCGGGAGTAGCGGTGACGGTCGGACTAACTAAACTAATGTAATTTCACAACTTACATACAACAAATTTCGATTATACGATCGGCAGACCGGTGAAGCCGTGAGGTTTAACGCACCAGGTGCGTGGAGTTCGAGACCCGGCCAGACCGAGTTATATTTATACAATTTAAATATTATTCATTTATTTAATTATACCGCTCACCTGTGACGTCACAACATACCAAACCATTATAACACCATCTTTTGAGGTGAGAAAAAATTTTTCTTTTGCAACTATTATTATTTTTTATTTGTTAATAAATGTACCTAACAGAAATGCGACTTGAACTAGGTGAATAATCGAGATACTGTGAGTGACTTTGCTCTACAGCCTCATCCACTTAACCTTTTAAATTGAAAATTAATGGCATCAATGCCTCATACATATATATAGACCTGACCCAGTTTGGTCAAGTAGTTCTGAAGATATAAGGTAATTTAGAGGCTGTACCGAACACACGTCCATACGAATATTAATATCCGGAAAATTTCTATTAGATTTTTTGGGTTCCTTAGGTATCAAAACGACATGCTCTGGTAATAACTGCATACATTCAAATTAGACAGATTTAGAATGCTTGTACTATAGCGCTATCTAGACCGGAAAGTAAAATTTATTCTTTTATAAGGGTCATTCACGAGAACCGGATGTTTTTGAAGTTGGTTGTACTCGTGCGTTCGTGGTGGGAGGGGCACGTGGCTGGTATCTGACGTTTCCTTTGTTCATAGCATTTACATTTTAGTCGTTGAGATGGAGCCGTGGACGCTAGACCAACGCCTGTACGCGTATGACAGTTTTGTGCGAAATGACGAATCCGTAACTGCCGTTCAGCGAGATTTCCGCCGTCAGTTTAATTTCCATCGTAATGCAAGCGTCCCTTCTCGTAACACAATATTGCGACGGGTAAACAATCTTCGAACAAGCGGTTCAATATTGAAGAAAAAACCACCGGGTCCCCGACGAACTGCTAGCACTGGAGAACATCGAACGAGTAAGGGAAGCCGTTGTCAGAAGCCCACGCCGCTCTATTCAGAGGCATTCAGCAGCGCTTCAAATGAGCACAAGTACGGTAAGACGAGTTCTGCATACAGACCTGCATTTCCATCCTTACAAGATAGCCGTCGTGCAGCAGTTAAACGAGCAAGATTTCACGCAGCGATTACAATTTTGTCGACAAATACTTACCGTTTTTGAAGAAAATGAAAATTTGTTATCGTTAATGAGTGACTAAGCCCATTTTCATCCGAATGGCTTCGTCGACAAACAGAATTGCCGGTATCGGGCATAAAGAAATCCGCATCAGCTTCACGAGAGATCACTTCATAACCCAAAGGTGACTGTCTGGTGTGCAATAGGAAAGGTCGGTGTTATTGGACCATATTGTTTTGAAGAAAATGACGCTGCCGTAACTGTAAGAGCCGATCGTTACATTGCGATGTTGAATACGTTTTTCATCCCTGAGTTACGAAACCGGGGAATCGATTTTCAAAGTGTGTTATTCCAGCAGGATAGAGCTGCAGCGCACACAGCGAGGCCGACGATGGCTGTTCTCCGTAACTTGTTTCCGGGACGGATCGTTTCCAGGTTCGGCGACATTTCTTGGCCCCCTCGGTCCCCCGACTTGAGTAGTTGTGATTTTTTTCTGCGGGGGTTTCTGAAATCGCGTGTGTACGGCAATAAACCGCGTACATTGGAGGACATAAAGATCGCAATTCCTCATCACGTCACCCAGATTGATGTAGACATGCTGCAAAGAATTGAGGCCAGTTAACGTGAAAGGCTACAATGTATTGCCCAAAATGGACATCACTTGCCGGACATAATTTTTCGTTCATGAGTAAGTAACAAATGCTTTGTTTTAACATGTGTTTCAGTACCGATAAAACTTTTTTAAAGTAAATATTAAATTTTTTATGATTATTTTAAAAACATCCGGTTCCCGTGAATGACCCTGTACTTTTTTTTTAACCACCGGGAATTACTTCAGAGGATGAGATGAATGACAATTTTTTGTAGCGTATGAAAATGCCATGCCTGACGGGGATTCGAACCCGGGACCTTCGGATGAAAGGCCGAGACACTACCATTCATTCCACGGTGCCCGGAAAAAAAAAATTTAAATCCAAACTAATTTAACAAATAAATTACTATTAGAAATATTAGTAAAGATTTGTTTTTTGTATATCTACATTTTCCTGTGGTAAACCATATGATTACAGTAATTTATAATATTTTTCGACTATAAATTAACTATTAAAATTCATAACTTATTTATTAAGTAGTTTTTAAATAAATTAAAAATCATTCATCCTTATTCTATAACGATGAAATTATTAAATAAATTATAATTAAATAAAAACAAAAACACTTTTAAATATTTACTTCATTTAAACAATGGTTTGATGACCGTCCGACAAAATTAATTGTTTAAGTATTGCACAATGAAAATATGTAAAGCAACCATCTTTATGATTCTATTTAAATTAATTAACAAGTAATTCCTCATAAGAAGGAAAACGATATAATAGGATTGAAATGAATGTAAGAAGTAGTTGTAACAGCAACGCGCCAAGTGTCTTTTTCACAAAGCTTTTAGCAAACTTTCATAATTATGGTAAGTTTGCACTCTGTATTAACAACATAAAGGAGGAGGGATAACAATATTGTACCAAGCAGTACCAGAACGCAAGCAACAACCCCATTATAAAGCCTAAATCTAAACTAACTGTTCTCTTAGCTTTTTTTTTGTTTTTCACTTTTCTTTATACTTGTTATTCTGTTTTCATTATTATTATTATTATTATTGTTATGGCTTGTTCATTATATAATCTTTTCCTTGTGTTTTGTTTTTCAAAGAAACCTTTATTCCGACGCTTGTTAAATGTGGTGTAGAATTAATGTATTTTCTATTTTTTTGTTTTTAATCATATTTTTTAAAATTACCGTATCAAAGTATACATAGGTAAAATTTTAATAAAAAAACAAATATAAAATAGTATATTGGCTAAATATTATTTATTTTAAATTAAATTATTTATTTATCCGTTTAAAATTTAAATGTGTACATAATATAAAAATTAAAATTCCTTATTTAAAAATATATTTTAACAAAGAATAAAGGATATTTTGGCTTTACCAGATGATTTATTATTTTTAGCAAAATCAGATGGAAAACAAAATATTTTATATGAAAAAAATCCCTTTCGGCACGTCGTAAGGCGGAGGTAGATTTCACCGGTACTAAGTAGGGGATAAAAAATATTTCTACCTTAAAGTTAAGAAAAACTTCAAATTTACTCAATACGACAATGGTTGCATATGAAAAATAATAAGTTTCACATATTTAGCATACGACATTTTACAATTTCTTCAACATTTAGGTCATCCCTTGCCGAAACGGTTGGTCATAAGTTGTTTCAGACAAAAAGTTTAGTTAATGTTTAGAAGACTAACGATTACTTAAAACCGATTCGATACCGTGCCTATGAAGGGAGCTAATTTTTTTGTCTTCTAAACTCCATGTTTTCCACCCCCTGGGCTAATGGTTGGTAATATCAAAAAATTACTTACATACGTTTTAGGCTCATCGAAAGATTAGCAGGAACTTTAAACGAATTAAAAGAAATAAATTAACCCACCGGATTGGTCTTACGGTTACCTCGTCATCGCAAATCAGCTGATTTCGAAGCTCGAGAGTTACGGATTTGAAACTATATCGTGGATATCGATGTTTTTTGGTGGTCGAGATGCAATTAACCACAAATCTGAGGAACGGTTGACCTGAAACTGTAGGCACGACTACACTTCATTTACATTTATATATATCATCCTCTGAAGTAATACCTTACGGTGATTCCGGAGTCTAAACAAAAAAAAGAAAAGAAATAATAGGTCGTGCTTGAAAGTGGCCTTACGAAGGGGTTAGTAGGTTGTGTAAATACACGGATGGAAATTTCTACCGAGGCATTTTCACCGGTAGCATCCTGAGAGAGGCCAAACCGATGATTGTGTTGTGTTATCAATTTTAGAGGGTCTAAAATATAACATCCGGTAAAGCCCATAAGAGCAAGGAACGAAGGTGGTAGTGTGGCGAGCGAGATCGTACAAGGCGGTGTATTTCCCTACGGAGGTCAGAAGTAATAACCCAGACGTGACTAAAAAAGAAGGAATGAAAGCTAGAGTACAGAAAATGGAAATAGTTTATAAATTATTCGGAAACCTGTAAGATAAGAAAAACTATATCAAGAAAAACCAAATTAAGACACTATAATAATAACAGTAATCGCTCCAGAAGCCTTATACGGTTCAGAATCACTACCAACATTCTCTAGCAAAAAAGCATAAGCAGATTTGGAAAAGAATCCTCAAAAAAATATACGGTCCGATTTATTAGGATGAAATGTACCGACTAAGAAAAGCAGAAGAGCTATATCAAGAAATAAAAAATATTTAAACAACAATGAGGAAAAAAAGCTAAAATACTACGGAAAATTTTAACCTTTTCATCCGGAAGTCTCGGGTTCGAATCCCGGTTAGGCGTGGCATTTTTTATACGCTAAAAAATTTACATTTCATTTCACATACACAAGCTTATATGGTGAATTAATAAACCGCATAAAAAATACAAAAGAAATTCGATAAAATCAGATCGAAAAAGGTCTCAAGGAACCAAAGATAAACAAAAATTTTATACCTGAAAAATATACATTTAGGAAATCGGTTGAAGTATCTAAGAAACAATAAAACTTAAAATAAATTTCAACTAGAGCGAAGAAAGAAGAAAAAACAAGTGTAGATAAAGAGGAATAAGCTAATAAATGGAATAAGCTAAATTATGCAAACATTTTCTATAACATTAAAATTATGATTTTTAAAAAATAATCTTTGCTGCTATATAGAGTGAAATATTTTTATCCATTATTTCTACAATCGATCCTTAATCTCAGTTATTCTGAAGTAAGATATTTTTTTTATTATTTTTAAATTTAAAACTTTGAATTTTAAACAACTTTCATCTTATCAAAGCTCAGTTTTCAACGACCACTATACAAACGAAACTCATAAAAGTTCGCTAAATATTCTAATTTAAGTTAATTATAGTAATAAATTATTAAAATGTTAAATATTTTACAAATTAGGTTAGATCATTGATTCTCAAACATTTTCGCCCACCGCCAACATTGAGAATCAAAAATATTATACCGCCTCCCAAAATTTTTAAACTTACTAATTGTTAAAAGTAATAATTGCAGTTGCTGTTTTTAAGATGCGCTCTTAAAAACAGCAACTGCAATTGCTGGGTTTTAAACGTGCCATATCCTATTTCTGAGTTGAAACTTACATTTTAAGTGAGAGCAATTAAAACGCATATTTTATCATGTCTGGAAGTATTTTATTAAAAATTGATTTCAAAAATATTACAATTGTATCTATATAGTTAGTTATATAACAAAAACAGTGATACAACCTCTTTTTATCGGTACATATTGTTAAATTACATTATAAATTATTAATTAAAATTAAATTTCAACATTCAAAATTTAAATCGGCATATTTGCTAATTGAGTTATCGTTGTTTTTAATTTTTTTCTTAATTTACCTGTTTAAGCATTTTGAGATTTAGTAATTGTTATTTTTATTTAAATTAATAAATTATACTATCTATCAACCTTGAATTAATTTTTTTAATAACTGGAAGTTTTACAATCAAATAAAAGCTTACATCTTATCTTTTACACACACACACACACACACACACACACACACACACACACACACACACACACACACACACACATATATATATATATATTTAAATGTTTGTTTGTCCCGTATGCATTACTATACCATTCTTAATTGCGATGACACTATGGTGAGTTGTGCGCACGCCCGCGAAGGTTTTTGAATGACTTTGGAACCGCTAGGCGGCGCTGGGGTCGAGAAATTTCGAATAATTGTATTTATGGTCGGATTTGGCTCATATTCAGAATATATATAGTTACGTAAAAACAAATATTTTTGCAAAAAATGGACTCGCTAGGTGGCGCTGGGGTTGAGATATTTAGAAAAATTCTATTTATGGACCGATTTGGCTCATATTAAGGAAAGGAAATAGAGTGGCCGGGGTAAATCATAGAAAAGGTGAATAGGAAAATGGAGAAAGGGGAAAGGGGGGAAAGGAAAAGGGGGAAAACGGATAAATTGAATGGTTAGATTTTGTGAATTCCGTAACGTTCGGTTTTTTTAATGTTTTATCAAACTTTCAATTGTGTTCATTTAATCTACATATATATACTCAAATCTAGCAATAGCGAAGCATTGCCGAGTATGCAAGTATATATATAAAAATGAATGTTTGTTTGTCCTGTATGTGTTTTTATACCGTTCATTCATGAAACTTTGGTGAATTGTGTGTGGGTTTGGGCCCACTAGATGGCACTGAGGTCAAGATATTTCGGAAAATTGTATCTAATATCCGATTTGACTTATATTCAAAATACATATTAACTAGCGTACGCCGTCCCGACTTCGCCCACAATATAGATGTAGCTTCATTCACATTGTTTTTTTAATATAAACAATATAAGATAAACAAAAAATTTATTACAATACCAAATTTAGCATCCCCATCGCGGTTCACCCGTGTTGTACGGTTACTTGCGCTTCCCGTGACGATCAGAGGATCATGGCTGCTTCGCTCTCCCTTCCCGTTTTCTCCCGTTTCCCTTTCCTTCATCCGTTTTTCTTTCCATTACTTCCCTTTCCCCTTCATCTTCCCTATTTTGTTTGTTCTCTTTTCCCTTTCCATTTCCTTTTCCCATTTTCCCCTCTTCCCTTTTACCTTTTTCGATTTTTCCCTATTTCCTTCTTGCGATTTTCCCCTTTCACCCTTCACCCCGGTTTTCGATGAATTTCGGTATAGGTTCATTTTGCCGCTAAGCAGAAATCACGGTAAAATTTTTTGTTCTTCCTAATTTAAAATCAAAGCCTTTTCCGGACACATGTTTATTATGAACTTTTTTCTTTATTTTAAACAGAGAAATACAGCTGTAAAATTTAACGGCATTCTTCCGAAGCACTCACACACTCATTCTGTCGCTCTGCGCGCGCACACGATATATTAATATTTCTTATTTGGCAGATGTAATGAATTACTTCATTACCATGCTTTACCTTCACTTTTAATCTCAACCATTTTTTTTTTTTTGCATCTGACATCTTTAATTATTTGCTTTACATATTCAATTTTTTTAATTCCATTTTAATTTAATTATATATTTTTTCCTTTTAAAACCATAATGGATCACTTTAGTTCATTTTTTTGGCAAGTTCTTTCGTTTGTTGCTGATTTGTTGTTTTTCAGCTTTTCTTTTTTGCCAGTAATTTCTAAGCGTTTCAGATCTTCTTGCCCTTTCTTGTTCAAAGTACACCCGGCTTATTGTTTTCTTTGGTTTTGATAGGAATATTGTTTCTTTATTTTTTAATTTCTCATAGTTTCCGATTTTCGTTATTAGGTTTTCACGGGTTATGTCTAATTCCTCCATGTCTTTCTGTACTTCGTATAACCAGTTCGGTCTGCTTTTCTTGTTCCAGAAAAGTTCGATTATCCGTCTGATAAGTCTGGTCTCTTCCGTTCTGAAAATATATCCTAGAAAGGAAATTCTCTTCTTTCAAAATTTATTAGTTATCGGGATGATCGTTTTATAAATCTCTTCTTTTGGAATAATTCTCCAAATCCCGTCTTTTTTAATGTTTTTCCCGATGTATGGTCGTAGAATCTGTCTTTCAATCATTTCCAGTTTGTCGGTAAACCTTGTCTGGTACGGTCCAAATATGGTCTCACGACCGTAAAGTATTTCTGGTCGGATAACTGAGTTATAATGTCTTATTTTTGTGTTTATGGACATGCAGGTTTTATTATAGATGTTTTGTGTTTTTACTGTGGCTTTGATGAGTTTATTTATTCTTTCATTCCAGTTTGGATATTCTTGGAGGTTGTGTGTGATGTTTTCCCCCAAATATTTAAAGTTTTCTACTAGTTCTACGTCATTATTGTTTATTTTTACTTTGCTTATGCATAGCGGGTCTCTCGACATAATTTTGGTTTTTTCGTATGAAATTTTTAGACCAATTTTTCCTGCAATCTCTTCCAGGGTTGACAGTTGGTATCTGGCCTCTTCTATATTTTGGGCTAGTAGGGCTAAATCGTCCGCAAAGCCTAGGCGATTTACTGAGATATCTTTTCCTATTTTAACGTTATCTTTATTTAATTTTTTCCAATCCCGTATTATAAATTCAAGGGCACAGTTGAATAAAAGCGGTGACAGTCCATCTCCTTGTCTCAGTCCTGTTTTGATGTCGAATGGATCAGATATTTCTCCCCTGAATTTAACTTTGGATTTGGTATCCGTTAGTGTTAGTCCGATGATTTTGACTAGTTTTGGGTGAAGCCCTTAATTTCTCAGGATTTTTAGCAGGGATCCTCGATGTACACAATATATGCTTTCTTGAAATCAATAAAAGTCACTACCAGTTGTTTATTCCTTAGTTTATGATACCTTATAATTAATTATAAATTTGTTCTGGGCAGCCTCGCCATGGTCTAAATCCCCCTTGGTATTCCCCTAGTTCTTGTTCCAGTTGGTCCTTGATTCTGTGGAAATTATTCTCGATAGAATTTTGTAAGTGCAATCTAGTAAGGAAATTCCCCTATAAGTGTCAGGGTTGGTTTTATCACCTTTTTTATGTAAAGGGTGGATTACTGCGGTTTTCTATTCTTCTGGAAATTTAATTATTTATTATTTAAATTTAATTATTTATTTTAAATTTAATTTAATATTATTTTATTTAATTTAAAATTTTAATTAAATTTATTTAAACCCCCTCCACTTTCCTCTTTTATTTTTCCCTTTCCACTTCCTTTTACCGTTTTTCCTTTTCCCTTTTTTCCCCTTTTACCTTTTTCGATTTTTACCTTCTTCACCGCGAGTAAATCGGTCCAGTAGTTTTTTAGTCTATGGCGGACACACATATCAGAAACATTGCAAAGGAATCGTAAAATGTTTAGTACAGCGTATGTTGCTTTTACGTCCAACAGGTAGCGCTGATAACACGAAATTTATTTTTTTGACGATTTGAACCCTTTAAAATCAAAATTTCGCAAATTCTTTTCTTAGTATACGCCTACTTAAAGATACGAAGGTACCCTGAAAATTTCAAGTCTCTACCCATAATAGTTTTGGTTGTACGTTGATTATGATTCAGTAAATCATCAGTCAGGACATCCTCTTTTAGCTAAGAGATAACATGAAAAGAACAATTTTTGCAGAAGCTGTATCCACTAGGTGGCGCCGGTGTCGAGATATTTACCAAACAAATATATAAACAGACTTTCTTCTTTTATATAATTATATAAAAGGCAATGTTCGTATGTGTGACCGCTATAAACTAAAAAAACTACTGGACCGATTTACGCGCGGGGGAAAAAGAGTGGAAGAGATAAAGTGAAAGGTTAAGTTTTATGAGGGTCCGTAATGTTCATTTTTTTAATGTCTCATCAAACTTTCAATTTAATCTATATATATATATATATATATATATATATACTAAAATCTAGCAACAGCAAAGCATTGCCGGGTCTGCTAGTTTTTTTATAAAGTTATAAATCCAGCTTAAAAAACATATAAATGATATCCATATTTTCACAAAAATCCTCATAATACCAACAATATTTTTTATGGCACAATGTTTATTTCAACAAAAAAAAAACAATAACAATAATATACAAAAAAAAGGATTTATATTTCAAAATTCTAAGAGTTATTTATTTTTATTCAAAAGTTAATACCGTTATATTTTTTTAATCTATTAAGCGATCATTCGTTATTTATTACGACGAAAAAGCTAGTGAAGAGTAATTGAGCGTATTTATAACAATAAATCTGCTATTGTCGAATAATTTTATACGCTGAAATTACGGGAATTATCAAGAGTTTGTATTTGTATTCATAGATGTATAAATTGATACTTTATTTCAACAAAACTTTCAACTACTTCAACGGTTTTTATTCTTTATTCGTATCACCGATTTACCCACTCCAATACCAATGATTACGCGCAGCAGGGCAGAATTATAAAAAAAAAAGAAAAATAAAAGGTAATTTTTGAACTCGATACAACAGGAAACCTAATCCATCAATGTAGGAAAATTGAAAAAAAAACTGATAAAAACACTATAATCCAGTAATAATCATTCTACATTTGAAATGTACAATTCTTTATAATCCATCTGATGTGAATATAGAGACGGAATAAAAAAAAATTAAATAATTATCGGGCCTCCGTGGCGCGAGTGGTAGCGTCTCGGCCTTTCATCCGGAGGATCCGGGTTAGAATCCCGGTCAAGCATGGCATTTTTCATACGCTACAAAATTCCATTTCTATATACCACGCACAAGCTTGAAGCTTACGTGGGGATATCATCAAACAAAAAAAAAATTCTTCCATTATTAATAAGAGCAAATGACATTAACTTGTGCTCGGTATTTAATTTACTAAATATATTTATTTACTGTGAAGTAAGGAACATAATTTTCTTTTTATTATTTAAAAAAAATTTATTTATTAATTTTTTATGATTAATTCACCTGATAAGGCTCAAAGCCTGCTGTGGAAATATGAAACTGAAATTTTGTAGCGTATGGAAAATGCTATCCCTGGCCGGGATTCGAGCCCGGATGAAAGACCGAAGCGCTACAACTCCAGGATCGACTATTCAAATTCTTAGAGATCAAATATTTTTTTTGTTTATGCAGGAATGAATAAAAACTGTGATTTTATAGTAGGATGAACATATCTATTTAAGATCTGCTTTTTTTATTAAAAACTTATTAATCCAGGCTATTGATGAACTCATGCAGGCGCACACACATAAAGTATAGTACAAGAAAGTATAGTGATCGCGAAAAATGTCGGTTTTCATATTTCAACAGAAATATCCATTTTGACCATCCCGGAATCCATTTTGACTAATTTCGGAATGAGGTCTATACGTACGTACGTACGTATGTATTTCACGTAACAGAAAAACTATTAGTAGGATGTTGAAACTTCAGATTTAAGATTGTTGTAACATCTACTTGTGCACCTCCCCTTTTGATCGCAATCGACTGGACTAAAACTGTCCAAAAAAGCTCAGATTCTCCTTTCATAATCTGGAAGTATTGTAAATTAACTTTGATGTTAACGATTGAACAAAAATAAATTCATATGTATTGATTGGATTATTTATTGCTTCAAGAGCATTGACGCATGAAGATACTTCGACAATAAATTTGGATAAATTATCCAAAGATTCTCCATTTATGGAATTTAGTTTTAAAATACAATCGGCATTATGAGATACATTTAAATATTTATTGTCTAACGTTTTTTTAAAAGACCTAATTTAATTGTATAATTTTCATTTGTAACTGGTAAATTTTTAATAGCTAACTCTTCGTTCTTCAAGGAGATATGTAAATTGTACACAGTTTTTGTAGATTACTAAAATCATTTCTATTTTTTTTAATGTTGCCAGTTAAGAACATTACCTCTGAAAAATGGTAAATTAATCGTTTTTAGTCGCAAAAGTCCAAAAAAGTTGGATTTTGGACTTATTTCTTAACTGCAGTAATAGGCCCTCATTGACAGCTTTTCAACGATATATCGTAAGTGGTACTGATTTTCATCGGTCTACAGTTATAGCCAAATAAAATTTTAATTAATGAATTATTTGTGTCCTACAAGGGATGGCATATCGGTTCAAATCCGAATTCATCTCCTTTTTTTAATTAAATATATTGATTTATTAATAATTATTAATATTGTTTATTGTTGATAATAACAATAATAATAAAAAATATATATGAGAAGTTATTAATGAAATAAAATTTTATATGTTTTATGTGTTTGTGTTTTCTTATAATATTGTATTATAAAATTTATTGTTTATGTACTTTATACTTCCTTGTAAGAGGTAAAGGAAGTATTGTAATCGCGAAAAATTTCGGTTTTCAGATTTCAATGGAAATATCCATTTTGACTAGTTTCGGCGTGACGTCTGTACGAACGTATGTATCTCGCATAACTCAAAAACGATTAGCCGTGGGATGTTAAAATTTTGGATTAAGGACTGTTGTAACATCTATTTGTGCACCTCCCATTTTGATTGCAATCGACTGGACCAAAAGTGTCCAAAGAGCCCAAAATCCAAGAAAAATTGGATTTTGGACTTTTTCTTAAATGCAATCATAAATCCTCATTGAGAGCTTTTCAACGATTTATCATAAGTGGTACTTATTTTAATCGGTTCCAGAGTTATAGCTAAATAAAATTTTAATTAATGAAACCGTATTTGGATCTTACACGGGGAAGGTACATCTGTTCGAATCTGACCTAATACCCTTTTTTTTAACTTTTTTCTTTTAATTTACTTAAAATTAAACTAAATTAATTTACTTAATTTTTTTTATTGACTTATTAATGATTATCAATCTGTAATTGTAAAAATAAAATTTCAATAAATAATAATTCAATAAGAAACTTTTTTTTTAAAGTTTTTTGGTTGATAGGTGACAATAACAACAATCATCAATTACAATCGCCATTTTATAAATAAGAGTTTCCAAAAAAAATTGTAGATAATTAATCTCTTAGATAATTTATATAAATCAATTGAACACGAAAAAACCTTTTCAGATCAAGTAGCCTTGGAACTGGTTATGTACGGCGTCAGTTTTAAAAAGATGTTAGAAAATCATTTTATATGGCATCTAAGTCGATTATTTTTTTTATATTCACAAAGGAATCAGTTTTATTACACAATTTGAACGTCGTTTATACGATGTAAAATGTTTTATTTAGACTAGAAAGAATATGACCATTCTTTTCTCAGAAATGTGCTTGTGTGTGTGTGTGTGTGTGTGTGTGTGTGTGACTTGTATATTATAATTTCTATGAGGTTACGGATTTATTTATTATTTATAAAAATAGCTTATCCTACTAGCAACATATCGATGTATTGAAACATATAATAAATTATGATTTACGGCACACACAAAAAAAAAAAAGAAGGAATTTGTGGTCATAAATACGTCACTTTTACTTGAGGTCTATAAATATCTTTTCAGACAAATGATATCGGTAAACATGTAACTCATATCGATTCATAATGAATAACAGTATACAGTAAAAATGGTTTTTTGTCAATCTGAATAGCCTTTTGAGTGGTGGGGATTTTTATAAAACGTAGTTTTCTGAATCTACTTTCACTTATACTAACATATGTTACTAATCGTTGAATTATGACACGGGGTTTTCATCATATTTTGCCCAATATTCAACCGATTTGCTTGAAAGTATTATTTTTAAAATCAGCAACTATGTTTCATAAACACAATGCAAAAAAAAAATCGCTAATAAAAAACACGGTAGAAATGCGCAAAAAAAATTCTGCAATTAAATTATCGTAATTTTTGTACTGTTTCAATTTTTTTGTTGTTAAAAGCATAAAAACTATCCAATCGTAACGGTTTTTTTGTTGTCAGAATCTGTTAAATCTCTTTAATATACTGTAATTTTTTGAAATTTTTTTCACAAGTGGGTAGGGTAGCATAAGACTATGAAGGGAGGCAATCAGATACCAACATATATTCGCGGACCGCTAATCAACCGCGGATCATTGTGATGGGAAAAGGTTAAAGAAATTTAACTTTTATTGAAAAATAAAGTGACTGTAATATGACAAAAAAATACTGTAATTTTGAACCAAAAGAAGAATCATTATGTATTGAAAAATATCTAGAAACAAAATCAATTTAAAAAAAGTAATTAAAAGCATTCAAGATACCTAATATACGATTATTAAAGGCTGATATAAATTCATTTTTATTTAATTATCAACAAATTAGTAAATTTCCTGATCGGAGGTTACGCGAAGAGAACACTAGAAGTTATCGTGATAAAAGAATGGAAAGAAAAACAGAAAAACACTTTAAACACCCTGCACCAAAGGTAAGTCTGTCTGGGCTGAGTGTATGTGTATTATTTTTTACCTAAGTTTTTCAATGAAGTTTCTTAAAAACATTTTCCATATCAGAATGATATCATGGTATAATAACTGTATAATTACTCTGTTATATGACGTGATGCTGATGAAAAAAACTTCAAATTATTTATATAGACGGTTAGGAAAAAATAATTCACTTAAAACAGGTGAAATATTACAGTAAGACCATCAGAAGAAAGACCTCTAAAAAATTTAAATAAAAATTTAATTCTAACCGTTTGGTGAAGAAATCTTTTTAATTCGGCTCTTATTATTTTGCAAAAATGTTTATAGTTTTGCAGTCTAGAAAAGCCTGTTATAAAAATGAATTTGTTTTTACGACTTCGCTTTATTCCATAATACATTTTTTTTTTAGTAATATAAAATGTATATTGGAGTTTCTAGTATTTTAAAAAAAATAATTTTTATATCCCGCACTTTTTTTTTGCTGAATTTTATTAAAAATTATGGGTTATTTTTCTTTCAATGAAAATTTTCTTTCCTGTAAAAATTAAAATGTTATATCATGTGTATATCACAGGTAGCGTGGCCGAGTGGTCTAAGGCGCTGGTTTTAGGCACCAGTCTCTGCGGAGGCGTGGGTTCGAATCCCACCGCTGCCAGTATTTTTTTACCCTGCAATAGCTTTTATATTACACTGTTATATAATATTTATAAGAAAATAAAATTCTGTTAGTAATGAAACAAGAAGAATTATTTTTACAAAATGTTTTCTTATCATTAAATATGTATATATATAATTTCGATTATATTACAAACAAAAAATTTGTCTTGTATTTGTTATTGTTACTTGTCTATGTTTATTCTTTATTGTTTTGTTCATTTTCTGTTATTTCTCACAATGTAGTGTTACTTTAATGACGTTAAAGAACAATTTAGATAGTACAAGGTGAAAAGATAAAGATACTACGATTTGCTGATATAGTAATTCTAGCTGTGAGTAAAAGAGATTTAGAAGAAACAATGAACGACACGGATGAAATCGTACGCAAGAACTATCACATGTAAATAAAAAGAACAAAAGAAAGTAATGAAATATGTTAGAAGTAATATAGGTGAACCACTGAATAAAAAATAGGAGGAGAAAAGATTACGGAAGTAGAAGAATTTTGTTATTTGGGAAGTAGAATTACTACAGATGGGCGAAGCAGGAGAGATATAAATACCGAATAGCATAGGCGACACGAGCCATCATTCAGAAATATAATTATTTAACATCAAAAATTAATTTAAACGTCAGGAAAACATTTTTGAAAATATATGTTTGGAGCGTAGCTTTATATCGAAGTGAAACTTAGATGATCGGAGTACCTGAGAGCTTTTGAAATGCGGCACTATAGGAGATTGTTAAAAATCAGACAGATGGATAAAGTGACAAATTAAGAGGTGTTGCGGTAAATCGATGAAGAAAGAAGCATTTGGAAAAATATAGTTAAAAGGACAGACTTACAGGCCACATATTATGGCATCCTGGAATAGTCGATTTAATATTGGAGGGACAGGTAAATGGGAAAAATTGCGCAGGCGGGGAACGTTTGAAATGTAGGTTGTAGGGTATATACAGAAATGCAACGACTGGCACTATTTTAAGGAATCTTGGAGAGCTGTATCAACCAGTCAAATGATTGAAGACAAAAAAAGTATGTTACTTTAGTCGCTAATGAGTGTAATTGTTGATGCAACTATAAATAAAAGCAATAAAAAAAAACACAAAAAAAACAGGAACATGGTAGTTAAATGATGTATTATAATTTTAACCTGAAATAAATATCATTTCATGTTTGAAAATATCTAATCGTATCATTTTTTTTTTTACAATAATTTTTTCAAATATTGTAAAATGTAGTTGACACGGTCTATCGAGACCGATGTCAACGGTCTATCGAGGTGTTTGCAAGCTCGAGTACTTTCAGCCGACGATCATTTAATCAGAAATCTTGAATTTTTATGACAATTTAATCGATTGTATAAATTTTTGGACGTCCTGCGTGCTCAACATTTTGAATGGTATGTGTTCTGCTTCTTTTGTTGCAGATACCAACAGCCACCACAAAAACAAATGGTTTCTTCACAGCGGCCACGCGGTCCCCCCAGCCCCTTCTCAGACACACGTGTGTCTGAAGGTTAATAATTACGTGGAGTGAATAATTTCTGTTTACTTCTTTTAAGAAAATCTTCGCCCCAAAATCGCGATCGCGAATAGGTATCACCATTGTAAGTTCCCTATTACCTTCCTTTCCTTTCAAGAAAGAAGAAAGAGGGAACGAGCCCAGCAGCCATCAGCCCAGCAGTCACAAGCCCAGCAGCCACCTGCCCAGCAGCCACTGACAGCACAGAAGAACGAAGAAACCTGCACTTTCCCCCGTTCAACCCTTCGGGGCTTCGGGAATTCCAAGGTTAATGGTATGTAACTTCGGTTACTACCAATTCTTGGAAATTGCAGGCCAAAGAAGAACGAAGAGGTCTTCGGAAGAAGAAGAGGGAGAAGATGAAGAAGAAGGAAGACCAGCCACTCGTCTCAACATCACGGACTGGAGTCCGGAACAGAGCCCAGCAGAGATGCGTCCTGAAGGGCAGCCATACCAGAAGCGGATGAAGAGCTTCTACACAACCTCTCCTTTTTAAAACTTACAGTAAGACAAAATAACCCAGCAATTGCGACTCCTCCGGAAAAGGGGACGCATTGCTCCCTCCTTATAGCTAGTGCCCCGTTGTGGCGTATTCCTGCTAGCCTATTAAGAGTTGGCACCGAAAGGACTTCAGTGGACGGTCTGAAGGGGAATTACGTCGGGAGGACAGGCTTTATAAGCCTAGCCTTCCGCGGTCGGCCCATGAAATGGGTTCGATAACGCTGGTTCAACAACGGATTGGAATGCAATTAAATCCGTCTTAAATTCACTAAAACAACACAAAACTTGAAAAATTAGACCCGAGATATAAAATAACCCTTTTAAAAAACCAAGCCCGATTAGAATCATCCAGCAGCAAGGGACTCTGTCCAGGTTCTGCGATAAAGTAGGGAGTAATAAACTCCTGCCAACTTTGCATTCCATTCCATTCCACTCCATTTTGAATGAATGTTTGAGTACGTCTACATTGAGCAGTTTACATTTTACCGTTGGAAACGAATGGAAAAATGCCTTAAAGTGGAATGTAACTGTTTTTTATGTCGGGGGTTAAACCTTAAAAAAAACTACTTTTTAACAGCGAAATCCAATTTACCCATTTTTTTAGAAAATATCAAAACTTGTTTGCTTTACCCTACCATCATAATCAAAATGCGTTTAAACGCACGTTATCTAAATTATATTTGGAAAATATTGTAGTTAGTTGTTTGGTCATAGTTGCGTAAAATCTGTTCTGGCCGAGAATTTTCCGAACGATGTTGGTGCACAGTTGTAAGTAATAGCAAAATTTATACTTTTCCACTGATATTTAGCAACTGTCGGTACGCAGATTATTCGTCACGAAAGAACTTTTATTTATACCGTTATTTCTATCAAATCATTCCATCGATAAAAATAAAGTTAACTTTTTATCATACTCCTCCCGAAGTGTCGGCGTCTCGACCTAGTAGTTCAAAGGTTCTTGGTTCGAATCTCAGTTACACATAAACTTTTTTTCACGTACTAAAAAAAAATATTTTATTATCTTCAATTGGCGTATAAAAAAATGCTGCTAACCGTAATAAAATGTAATATGGAGAAGTTAATTGGTTTTTGTTTTTGTTTTTTCTTCAAGCACCAACTATTCATTCATTGTTCTCAGGGAGCAGATTGCAGATATTTAATTGTACTTAAAAGAAATTGAAATTTTCTCTTATTATTTTTTGCATAGTTGTTGATAATTTCAAATTATTTGAATAAAATTATCAGGAATTACGGAACGTTTGATAACTTTGAAAATCTCTTTTAAATAAAAAACATCTGATGTGGACACCACACGACTTCCTTGTACGCCTATTAAATTGCATAAACATTTATTTTTTTAATGAAAAAAACATATTACTAATAAGATCTGATTTTTCCTTTTCTTTTTTTTCTTATTATTGAATTATTATTAATTGATTTTTTTTTTTTTTACAATTAGAGATTGATAATTATTAAAACACAATAACAAAAATTAAGTAAATTAATTTAGTTTAATTTTAAGTAAATTAAAAGAAAAAAGTTAAAAAAGGGAATTAGGTCAGATTCGAACAGATGTACCTTCCCCGTGTAAGATCCAAATACGGTTTCATTAATTAAAATTTTATTTAGCTATAACTCTGGAACCGATGAAAATAAGTACCACTTATGATAAATCATTGAAAAGCTCTCAATGAGGATTTATGATTGCATTTAAGAAAAAGTCCAAAATCCAATTTTTCTTGGATTTTGGGCTCTTTGGACACTTTTGGTCCAGTCGATTGCAATCAAAATGGGAGGTGCACAAATAGATGTTACAACCGTCCTTTATCCAAAATTTTAACATCTTACGAGTTATGCGAGATACATACATACGTACACCGTAACTAGTCAAAATAAACCGTTGAAATCTGAAAACCGAAATTTTTCGCGATCACAATACTTCCTTTACCTCTTACAAGGAAGTATAAAGTACATAAACAATAAATTTTATAATAAAATATAATAAGAAAAATATATTTAACTTTTATGGACAGTAAAAAAGTGAAAAACAAAAAAGTTTATCTTTCCAAAAGAAAAGCTAAAAATACCTAGAAATTTCATGAAATTGAAAAATTTAAAGGGATTAAGTATTAAAGTAGAAAAAAAATTTTCGCCTAAATACTTTTAGAAATAAAATTGAAGTTTTCAAGGAAAACCAAGAGGAAAAGAGGAAGAAAATGTTCTTTCCCTTTTCCTCTTATTAAACAAAAAAGAATAAATGAAATGAAATTTGGCAGAAAGGAAATAAAATGCAAAGTAAAGTTTTTTTTTTTTTTAATACGATACACAGATATTCCAAACGACAATAAAAATGATAACCTTTTGAACGATTAAAATTAAATATATAAATTTTACTAAACCGATTATCCTGTTTATGATTCTTTTGATAATTTTTTGCATATTTAATTGCTATTCTGCGCATTAAATTAAAATAATTAACACCTGATATATCTCACATGAAAAAAAATATATTTTTCTTCTTTTATATTGTATTAACTTTTTTTTCTTCTACATTAATAACGTCAGCCGGATTTAATTTCTCTTTTATTCGGCGATCAAGTGAGATTTACCCAACGTTGAAATTTACATATAGATAAGTTTAAATTAATACGTAAGTAATTATTGTTTAGTCGCATAATATTTATTTTAAATAAATAAAATACATATATGAAAATAATATACAACCTTAGAGTTCTAAAATATTTTGAAACGATTTTAACGAGGGCAGGGCATTTATGTAAGTATTTTTAAAGGATTATAAGGGTTAGAAGAAAACAGCATGCTTCCTTCAATTATTGTTTTCTATTTGTTATCATTATGTTCTCTTTTAAAATCCTGTTTACCTTCATGTAATTGTAGGATAAAACAGGCAAAACTATATCTTGCACCCGTTCCATTAATTTTAGAAAATTGTTTTTACAGTTTTATATTTTATAGCCTTTTTGTAAAAATTAATAGTAATTACCCCTCTTAGTACAACTATATATATGTATATTTAAAATCATTTTTCTAGCATCACTACTTTATATAGATACTTTCTATTTCGGTGGACGAAAAACGCTTACCCACCGGGTTGGTCTAGTGGTGAACGCGTCTTCCCAAATCAGCTGATTTGGAAGTGGACAGTTCTAGCGTTCGTCCTAGTAAAGCCAGTTATTTTTACACGGACTTGAATACTAGATGGTGGATACCGGTGTTCTTTGGTGGTTGGGTTTCAATTAATCACACATCTCAGGAATGCTCGAACTGAGAATGTACAAGACTACACTTCATTTACACTCATACATATCATCCTCATTCATCCTCTGAAGAATTATCTAAACGGTAGTTACTGGAGGCTAAACAGGAAAAAGAAAAGAAAAGAAAAGCGTGAGATGAATGAAAATTTTTGTAGCGTCTGAAAATGCCATGCCTGACCGGGGTTCGAATCCGGGACCTCCGCATGAAAGGCCGAGATGCTACCATTTGCGCCACGGAGGCTGACGCCTACGCCAAAACCGATCTAAGCCAAATTTAATTGGGAAGATTTTCTGATATTTTTTCGCTTTTCCTTGATCAATTCCCATCATTAAAAAAAAAAAACTTTAAACAAGAGTTAATTTTGGATACCTAATAATCCCCTTCTGAGACGCCACCCGCCCGGACAGCCTAACTACTGCGGAGGCGTGCCTACGGCACGCCCTTCAGCTAAATTATATATATATATATATATATATCAGGTGTCCAAAAAGTCGCTTGATCGAGAAATCTAGCGTTCAAGTCCTAGTAAAGCCAGTTATTTTTACACGGATTTGAATACTAGATCGGGATACCGGTGTTCTTTGGTGGTTGGGTTTCAATTAATCACACATCTCAGGAATGCTCGAACTGAGAATGTACAAGACTACACTTCATTTACACTCATACATATCATCCTCATTCATCCTCTGAAGAATTATCTAAACGGTAGTTACCGGAGGCTAAACATGAAAAAGAAAGAAAAAAGAAAGGGTTGTAACCAAATAAAATTTTAATTAATGTAATATTTGGGTATTACAAGGGGTTGGCACATTGGTTATAATGAGACTTCAACTCCTTTTTTTAACTTTTTTTTTTTTAATTTAACTATATTGATATATTAATAATATATTAATTTAAAAGCGCACTTATAAACGGGTTAATATATTAACCCGTTAATATATTATTAATTATTCATTAAGTGAATATTAGTCAAATGAATTTTATGTACTTTTAAAAGTGTATAATGTAATAGGAATTATTACATATGTATGTATGTAATAGATTTGGGGAAACAACTTATTAAATTATTATTTAATATTACTTGAAAATTATAATTTAGAATCGTATTATTTTTTGATTTTCTAGTTTAATTTCTATTTAAATTTATTTAATTATTCTTGAATTTTTGTTTAATTTCATCTAAGTTAGTTAACTACAGAGTGACTGAAAAATAGAACCTTTCAGGAACATACATACCGAAACATACATGCCCGATCTTTAATAAATTGCTTAAGATTCTAAACGTTTAGTTCATTACTCCTCTGATGTTGTCAGACAATATTCTCCCTAAGTCGGAGTTGATTATAAATTTGTTTGTTTTTTGTTGCCAATCATTTAATCGCTCTTTGGTTCGATATAATTCCTCTGATCTTAATTAGCGCACACGTTCTCTAGTTTTCAACGTTAATCTCTCTTCATCATCGTCTCTTAATCTTTTTACTTTTAATATTAATAATCTTTAAATTCATTCGAAAAAATATAAAGCAAATATATTTAATAAAACTTTCATTAAACCTAACATGTAATTAAAAAGCTTCAAAAAGGAGCTTAGTACTTTAACTTTCGTAAAAAATTTTTTTTTTTTAATTTTTATCTTTTTGTTGGGAATATAACTCAGAAAAAAGTAATTAAGGTGATAAATAAGAATTAAAAAAAGTTTTACGTGAAATAAATACTGCAGTTTTGAATGAAAGTTTTCAATAAAGTAGAAAATAAAAATAAAATCCCGTTAAAATACTAGTGCAATTCAACTAGTAAAGTTGTTTAATGAAAGTATAAAACTTAATTATTAGGTGGTTGAGTTAGTGATCTGATTGAGGCCGGATGTATTGTAGTGTAAGTTTACGCCAGCATTTATACATATAATCGAATACTATCTTTTAACTTATTTTCCGTTTATTAATCTATATTTATTTAAAAAACATTTTCATTAATATTGATAATATTAAATTTCTATTTCTACCAATATTATAATCATATAGAATACTGATAAAAAATAGCAGTAATAAATTTGTATTTATTCTATTTTTGATTCTTTGTACGAAGTATTGCGAAAAATTTGGGTTACAACATTTCATCGGAAATATCCATTTTGACCATCCCTGAATTCATTCTGAGTAGTTTCGACGGTACGTCTGTACGTACGTATGTATCTCGCATAACTCAAAAGCGATTAGGCGTAGGATGTTGAAATTTTGGATTAACGACTGTTGTAAAATCTAGTTGTGCACCTCCCCTTTTGATTGCAATTGACTGAACCAAAAGTGTCCAAAAAAAGCCCAAAATCCCAAAACATTTGGATTTTAGACTTTTTCTTAACTGCAGTGATAAGCTTTCACTGAGAGCTTTTCGACGAAATATCATAAATGGTACTTATTTTAATTGAATCCAGAGTTATAGCCAAACCCACCGGGTTGGTCTAGTGGTGAACGCGTCTTCCCAAATCAGCTGATTTGGAAGTCGAGAGTTCCAGCGTTCAAGTCCTAGTAAAGCCGGTTATTTTTACACGGATTTGAATACTAGATCGTGGATACCGGTGTTCTTTGGTGGTTGGGTTTTCAATTACCCACACATCTCAGGAATGGTCGAACTGAGAATGTACAAGACTACACTTCATTTACGCTCATACATATCATCCTCATTCATCCTCTGAAGTATTATCTCAACGGTAGTTACCGGAGGCTAAACAGAGAAAAGAAAGCTAAGACTTATAGCCAAATAAAATTTTAATTAATGAAATATCTGTATCTTACAAGGGAAGACACATCGGTTCGAATCCGACTTTACTTTTTTAACTTTTTTTTTTTTTAATTTCATTGATTGATTTTTAATAATTATTTTATTGATGAATTATATTAATTTATTTTATTTTATAAATTGTTATTGATTTTTTAATAATTATTAACCTCTAATTGTAAATAAAAAAAAAAAAAAACATTACGAAGAATATTAGCTCAATAGCAAAAAAAAAAATAAATAACAAAATATCAGACGTTTTTAATGAAATAAAATTTATGTACTTTTAATTTTAAAAAATGTGTAAATGTAATTTAATAGGCGTACAAGGAAGTCTTGTGATGTCCACATCAGATTTTTTATCGTTAATTAATATAATGTCAGATTTAAAATGGCTGTCAGATCATTTTGAAAAAAAAAATTATAAAATTAATGAGAATACTAAGCAAGTCGTCAGATGAAACATAAATATTTTGTCTTTTGAAAAACAACATATAATCATAAATAAAACCGATCTCCGGCATGAGACGGTAACATTTCGTTCTTTCATCCGGAAATCCCGGGTTCGAATCTCGTTCAGGGATGTCATTTACATACGCTACAAAATTTCCATATTTTCAAGTACAAGCTTCTTTTTCAGCTTCTATGGTGAATTAATCTATCGGTCAAAAAACATCGATAGAAGTTGTTAAAATAAAATAAATTTGTATCTATGTTTTAAGAAAATAGGTAGCATCTCGGAATTTCGTGCGGGTTCCCGGGTTTGAATCCCGTCAAGCATGGCATCTTCCGTACGCTAGATTTTTTTATCTACAGATACTTATCGGAAAATTAGTATAATAGGGTTTCGGATTTGAATTTAACAAATTCAAATTTGGAAATTAATTATGGGAGAAGAATACGAATTAAATACCGTGCAAACCAACTGATCGAACCGTCATCTGTATCTAATCTAAAAATCTAACAATTTTAACTCCACTACTAGTGGACGATCTGTAATATTACATTTTGTTATCGGAAAGTAATTTGAGTTTATATTAAATATTTTCCATAGTTATTCAGTAAAGGCATTATTATAATTATGATTGTTATTATTTTATAATAAATTAATTATTACTACTATAATATTTTAACAACTATAATTTGAACAAGTATTAAAGTTTACTTCCATTATCTAGTACACTATAATTAAAAAAAATTTGTTCGTGTAAACAAACTTCAATCATAACTTTATAAATTAAAGAGCAGGATCAACTTATAAAATATAAATATTTAATTATGAAATATAAGTTATAAATATAAAATTACTAATAGTAATTTTAGAAGGAATAGAACTTTTTAATTTGATACTAAATTTAATAAGCGATTAAATAATTTTTGTTTAATTGTTTCGTTTTTAATAAAGTTTTCCCACTATCTACTGATGATGACGATCAAAATAATAATCTAATTTTAAATTTTAAGTGAATTGTTTTTATAATTCTAAATTTATCATACGATAATAAGTATTTTAATTTTTATAAGCTTATTATCATATCAGCCCGTTATGTAGATATTTGAATGTAAAGGATTACACTTGAACGTTAAAATCTGTTTTAATGAGCTTTACAAAATGTATTAATTTTAATCGGAAATAATTTTCAATTAAAAATAGATTTTCAATTTACTTATTCAAGATGAAATAATAAAATAATTTAAAAAAACTGAAAACACAGTTGCAGGATTCTACACACACAATTTAGCACGTCAGTGTTACACAAGCGCTCCTTATGGTGACAGGGTCTACTATTGACGCCTAGAGAAAAGTTCCCTAGAACGTAGGGAATTTTTCAAACATATTTGCAATTTTTTTTGGTTTTAAAAAAAATTTAATATCTTCACGAACTTTTTTCTAAATTAATTTTAAAAAGCGCAGCTTAAATGTATTCGGAAAGACGCTTCCTTTTTAAAAAAAAGCTTCAATTCGTTAATTATCGCTGGATATATAACAGATCAAACTTGACTGCCAATGAGTAACTTTTGGTATAAATTAATACTGATAAATTAATAGACCGATATTTAGCAATAATTCGGGTTTAGCTGTATGATAATTGAACTTTTTAACTTACAAGACATAGATTAAAAAAAAAAAAAACAATTTTGTTTGTTAAAATTGCAAGTATATTTGTAAAAATTCCCTAGGCTCTCCTAATTAACCGATTTAAAATTTTCAAAATCAATTTAAAAGTTTGAGTGCTGTTTTACATGATTAAATTTTCAAGTATCTAGAGACTTTATTCAGGATCTACACAACTTGAAAAAATCTGTTTTTTTTTTTTTTATTTATTGAAAAGGATAAATTGCAAAGTTATTGTGCAAAAACTGCCAGACCGATTTTGTTGAAATTAGGGTGTTGCTTTATCATATTAAAACGTTTTTTGAGGCAAAATCTGAAGGTCCTATCTATAAGTACTCGAAAAGAATTACCAAAAAATCTTCTTTTTTTTCACCTTTTCGACAGTTATTGCTATTTTTGATCAATATAATTTGTTTTTCGATTTGTAACCGATGAAATTCTGTGCAAAATTTAATAAAAGACTTTTTTCTCTTTTCATATTTTCTCTAAAATGAAGAATTATCGAGTTATCTTGAGAAAGGGAAGAAAAAAAATGGATAATTTTGCGATTTTTTTAAATTTTGTTTAATAAAAATTTAACCAAACCTTTATCAAGTGACGCATAACGAAGTAATCATTTCTCATGATATTCCGGAGATGCTTAAGCAAAAATAAGCAAAAAATACAAATATGCCCATTTTAAAACAGATACCGCTTGGAATATAATGTGCCTAAGAAAAATAAGATCCAAATGAAACGTTTCATTAATCGCTTCGTTAACGCTAAGTTTAACTTTCCACACAGCAGTCTCCGCTGCTTATTAAATGCCTAGTTCTTGATATTCTTGTTTTAATTTCCACTGTGCAAGTCAGTTCATCGGTTATAAAGATCCGTAAGTACTGAAATTTGTTCAACTTAATTAATAAATTATTTAACGACAATAAAATAATAATAAGACCTTAATTAGGTGAAATCTCAAGATACTGAGAGTGACCTTGCTGTACAGTCTCATTTCCTTAAACTTTTAAGTTGAAAATTTAATGGCATCAATGTCCCATATATAGAAGCAATCTGACCAAGTTTGGTCAAAATCGGTCCAGTAGTTCTAAAGATATAAGGGTATGTAGAGTGCAACACCAAACACACACGTATACTAACATTCGGAACATTTCTATCCGGTTTTTTGGAGTTCCTTAGGTGCCAAAAAGTGAAGATCCGGTGTAAACCGCATATGTCCAAACTGGACCGAATACAATACTTTCCATTCTACAGCTATAACGCTATCTAGAGGAGAGAATAAAAATTAAATTTAAAATAAAAACACATTAAACTCGAATTCAGTGAATTATTTTTATTCTTCTCCAAGATGCATCATTATAAACAAAACTTTCAAAAGAGTAAAAAAAAATATTTAAAAAAAATAAAATAATTCCTATAGAAGTGAACACACTACTCTAGCCGAGCATAACTTTAACATATGAAACATATTTCACTTCATAATAACGTAAAGAAAAACTAGAAATATTGTATTATTTTATGTAATTCCTTTATTTGTAACAATATTATTTCAATATCATTTCTACAAAAAAAAAAAAAAAAAACGTAAAGAAAAGCATATTTTTACACAACTTTTTTTAAAATCTTACTCGATTTTATAATGCATTATGAAAGGGAATAAAAAAGAAAAAAGATTACATATAGGAATTCGTTTTCGTATAAATAGCGAAAATAAAGGATTAAAATAAAAGTTAGATTTGAAAAGGATAAATTGGGTTTCACAGAAATTAAACTTATATATGCATAATTATTTTATTGTACAGAAGTCAAACTAAAAGAAATTATATTAGTTTAAGAGAGGTTTATTATCCTTAATTAAAAAAAAGATCTTATTTTTAGACATATTTGGCAAAAATTATCGCCACTTTCAAACAAGACTTAGATCATCAAACTAAACTTATTTATAACTAAATAGTCAACACATAATTCCAATTTTTATATTTTCTAAATTTTCTAATTTTTAATCAATACGTCAAATGCTAAAAATGTAATTGATCTTGATGGAATAATTGTTTACTTTTCGTACAACTCTATTCAATTTAAATAAGGAAAGTACATACATCGGTTCAAAATTTTGATATTGGGTTTTTTACTAATATCGATTGTTCACGATCCCCTAATTCCAAGAAACGTACAAAAGAGATCGTAAAAATTTCCGGAAAATCTACACCTAAAAACGTGAATTGAAATGTATTTTGATTGATATCTATGGACTGGTTTAACATAAATTCTTGTTCAAAGATTTTTTTACTTTTGGGGAATTAATGGTATTAAAGTTTTAACAAAACGAAAAAAGGGAAGGAGTAATTTTCACCGTTTTGAATTTTTGTATAGTGGTCTTAGAAAATTGAGCTTTAGTATGATGAAAGTATATATTAAATACCTTAAAATTACAAAATTTTAAGTCAATCGGAGATTTACAGAGGAAGGACATATCATATTAATTGTCAACAGTTTTTACCTCATAACTCGAAAACCCATCGACTAAAAAAGTTTAAAATTAGCACAAACATTTGTCTATATATATATATATCGCAGTATTGACCTGATCTACGACCCATCGGTCAACGGGCCTTAACGATAATTGTGGTAATCAACTCAATTTAAAAATAAAAATATATTAATTTAATTTTTAACAAAAAAGGTTTCGGTCAACCCAAATATTTTTATTTTTTCCCAATGCGACTTCTAGGAAACGTTGACTAACTTTAAGGGGCTGATTCAGAGCATCAAATCAAAATAAACAAAAAACTTCTTATATATGAATGTCCTATGTAGTTTTATTTCCCCTTACTTTGTAATTTTGTGTTTTACTTCCTTGTACGAAGTAAAGGAAGTATTGTGATTGCGAAAAATTTCGGTTTCCAGATTTCAACGGATATATCCATTTTGACCATCCCTGAATCCATTTTTACTAGTTTCGACGTGACGTCTGTACGTGTGTATCTCGCATAACTGAAAAACGATTAGCTGTAGGATGTTGAAATTTTAGATTTAGTACTGTTGTAACATCTAGTTGTGAACCTCTTCTTTTGATTGTAATCGACTGGACCAAAAGTATCCAAAAAAGCCCAAAATGAAATAAAATTGAATTTTTAACTTTTTCTTAACTGCAGTAATAAGCCCTCATTTAGAGCTTTTCAACGATATATTATAAGTGGTACTTATTTTCATTGGTTCCAGAGATATACCCAAATAAAATTTTAATTAATGCAATATTTGTATCTTACAAGGTGAAAGAACATCGGTTCGAAACAGGCTTCATCTCCTTTTTTTAGTTTTTCTTTTAATGTAAATATATTGATTTATTAATAATTAATGATTAACCTCTGATTGTAAAAACATTTCACAGTAAATAATTATTCTATAATAACAATAAAAAAAATATATATATATATATATATTTTGTTTTATATATATAATGAAAAAAATCTGAAGTTATTCGTGAAATAAAATTTCATGTACTTTTAATTTTTATTAAAAACGTTTTACAGAGGTTAATACATCGTTTTAATAAATCAATATATTTAAATTAAAAAAAAAAGTTAAAAAAAATATATGTACATGAAGTCGGATTCGAACCGATGTGCCCATGGTTTGGACCGACACTTTCTCACTTACACAACATAACTACTTGAGCGACGTGAAACAAAATTTACATATAAAGTAAGATGATGCGGACACCAGAAAAACATGTGATGCAATGTGGTGTCCATCACAATGCCATTGTGTAACTGTAAAATTTATTGAAGAATTGGAGAAGTATCTCATTTTTCAAATGAAATAAGTTTAAATATAGTGCAGCAAATAATGTGAATATGTAATTTAATACGCGAACAAGGAAGTCATGAGACGTTTACATCAGATTTTTCAATAAATATTTATTTATATGTTTAGAACCGACTGAGATATTTTAATGAAATGTAGTGTGTGTGTGTGTGTGTGTGCATAGAGCAAAAATATTGTCAACGAAGTAAATAAATTTTAAAATTTTGATCTACTCGTTTCATTTTCCTCCGTCCACTATTCTCCTTCCCATCAGCAATAGATATGCGGAGCGGCCTGGAATGTGTGGACCAAAATGAATGGATTGATTTGAAGGATTAAAATAAACAAAAAAACATGCAGATTAATTTTATTTTCCCTTAGGTTCGCCGTTTATGTTTTTTCTTCAATAAAAAATTTATATATTAAGAATGGATTGTGGTATTTTAATGAAACTTTTTATACTCGTACATGTATACAACAAACATCTTCTACACTACTGTAATCGATTACATTTCTAATTATTAACAGCTCTGCAAATATTGTCTTGTATAAAAATAATACTTTATTACATAAATTTTTAAGTCTTTTATTATGAACAAAATGACATTTATTCAAATCGATTGACATACAACTCCGATATGATTGAAGCTGCTAAAGTTTGCAAAAATTATGCGTAAACACTCATAAATTTTCAGTTTGCACCTCTATAGACGAGAAGTTAAGCTGATACCCGATATCCCTATGATTAATTGTCTATCGTTAAACAAATATTATATTAATTAGCACGATTTAATTAAAATATTAACTTATAAGAGAAAAAATATACAACTGGTTATTAACTTTTGTATGAGGTCAACATTGCAACACTCGGTACCAGGTAGCTAAATATCGCCAGAACCTTAAGGAACACTGTAGAAACCTATAACTGTTTACGAAATTTTTTATTTAATTTATTTAAATCGTAATTTTTTGAATCGATTTAAGTAAAATTAACAAAATCATTAATATTTAAACACCCAATGGTGTATTTCAAGTAATAAAAGATGTCAAGAGCGCATCCAGAAAAGTGGTTTAAAAAGTCTATTACTGCTTTTTAAGTTAATTTTATAAGAAAGCTACTTATTGTAATAGGTATCAAGATTTGACTACAGAAAATTTCAACATATCTTTGCGTTTCACATCCCCCAGACTCTAAAACCACCGTCAATTCAAAAGTTTATATATATATATATATATATATATATTTCACTTTCTTGTGGACACAATAACAATCGTAATTTTGCGCCAGTTACTTTCAAATTGATACATAAAAAAAAAAGATCCAAAGCTCGGTCGAGTTCGTTAATGGGAAAATCAAACAATGGAGGAGAGGATTTTTCGAAAAAAAAATACCGCTATAACTTTCTTATTAAGTAAAATATCAAATCGTTTAAAGTTCCTACTATTCTTTGGATGAGGGCCTGAAACACTGCTAAGTAAAGTCTTTTGATATCACCAACCATTGGCCCAGGGAGTGGAAAAAATGGAATTTGAAGACAAAAAATCATATCTCCCTTAATAGGCACAGTATCAAATCGGTTTAAAGTGATCATTAGTCCTCTAAACATTACCTAAAACTTTTGTCTGAAACAATTTTTGATATGACCAATCCTTACGGCAAGGGATGACTAAAATATTGTTGGAATTGTAAGAAGAGACTGGTCGCATGCTAAACATGTGAAATTTTTTTCACATGCAACCAATGTCGTATTGAATAAATTTGAAGTTTTTCTTAATTTTAAGGTGGAAATACTTTTCATCCCCTACTTAGCACCGGTGAAATCTACCTCCGCCTTCTGTCATGCCGAAAGGGATTTTTTTATCATTTGAATTAAGATACGATATTCCCTTAAAAAATTATTATTTAATATTATTTATAAAATATTATTTATTTATTTATTTATTACTGTTAAGGTTTTGATTCCATATTTCTTTTCGAATAATGGAAAATAATTAGTATGCAAGGAGTGATAAAGAATATTTTCTTTTTCATATAAAATTCTTGAACATTTATTTTTAGATAATATCTTATAACATAAATTAGGAACAAAATTGTAAATAACTGGGGTAATATATATATATATAAAACAAAAAAAACAGAAAAAAAAAATTTTAAATTTTAAAACCAACTTACTGTATTAATATTATTTGTTAGCGTGATGCAATTGCATCCAACAAACTTTTGACAAGAAACATATATATACAATCTAACCTAGTTGTTTTATAATATTAATAATAACATGAATACTAAATGTGTTTTGTTAAGATACTATCTCTCTCTCTCTCTTTCTCTCTCTCTCCCCCTCTATCTCTCTCTATCTGTATATAAATATATATATATATATATGTGTGTGTGTGTGTGTGTGAGCAACACACCAATATATTTAGTATTATACCAACCGAATAGTTTTATGGTAATCAGACGGATTTAATGCAATTAACTTTATAGATTTATATCACTGCAACGGTATAATTTACGCCAGTGGAATCAACATCTACCACGTTCTCATAACTCAACCTAAATACTACCCCCCAGTTTCTGACACCATATTGTATAACAAATTGTTTTTCTATCTTGAATTTTTATCATAATTTTAAACCACGATAATATCTGTAATGTTATGTCTTTATAACATTACAAATGTAAAAATACTAGTTGTTCCCCCGAGCCTCTCTGACATGGATTTTGGATTTATACTTAAAATAAATTAAAAAAAAAAGATATTAGTTTTTTTTTTAATCATGTTTTAAAGGTTGATGTTTTTGTGGGAATTTTTTCAAATTTGTATATTTACGTTTAAATTGTCTAACTCTTTGTGAAGCGACAAAGTATAAATACTTCGTATCGAATTTGAATGTTAAAACAATGAAAAAATTGAACCGGAGACATCTCATTAAATACGATCATTATTGATTACATACTGTTAAGATTTAGAATTTTTATATAAAATTTTTTACCGTCCAAGTCTCACTACCAAATTCGAGTTTTTAAAAGCAGTGTAAAGGAATCAATTTTTTTTTTAAATTTAGAAACCGATTTTCATGACAACACTTTCGGATTCTTATTGTATTATGAAAAATATTCCCCCATCCGTAAAATTAGATATTTTAAAAATAGTGAAATACGTATAATTATATTTTCAAAGGCGTTTCTAAGAACCAATTATCACGATAGTCACATTTTCGGCTTTTGTATTATAAAATTTTTATAAAAAATGTCTCCTTTTTCATCTCCTTTTTTCCAAAAACTTATTGGCTGCCTACGTTTTGAAAACAATTTATTCTCTGAACTTCACTTTCCTACGTTAAGAGGTCTCAGCTGTACGTTTATGAATCGGTCATTCTTAATCAGGATACTTTGATTTTTATATATACATAGATTTGTGCGGTCCAAACGATCAATCTGTTGAATAACATCTTTCATCATATATCCTGAACAGGTCAATCAAATCGAAGTTTTCCAAAAAAAAAAAAACATAAGCCGGTTGCTTGATCAATTCAAAAAAATTTGAAAAAAGTTGAAACTTACCCACTTGTTTCCTGCCAGGCTCTTAAAACCATTTTATTTATTTTTTATTTAACCAGTTTACCTGTGGTGGCCCTTTTTGTTACGATGCGGACACCTATTTTTGTGACTGTAAGGGTTACTGAAAAAAATCATAACTAAAAAATGTTTGGTCCTTGAAAGATGAAACAAAAAGTAATCTAATCATATTTTTTCAACGTAAAAGATCGGTCAGGTGGTTTATTTACCTATCTCTCTTCTTTCTATGAGAAAATTACCGATGAATTTGAATATGAAAAAATGTGTAATTTCATTTTTAGTAATTTTTTTCAAGAGGATGTTATACATAGTTTGAATTGAAAAAACATTTTTATATGTAGGTATATGTTAGTAATTTTACCATAAACAATATTAATGGTGGTATACTTACACCTAAAGTTTGAAGAATTTTTGAAAACAATATTTATTTAAAAATTACAATTTTGGTTACAGTCATGGTAATAACAAAGGACCGACTCCCGGCCGACCGTGGGCACCTCCGTGGGGCACGGCACAGTCGGATCCTGCGGAGTTCCCGGGAGGCTTGAGGCAAGATACCCGCTGAGGTTGCGGAATGCTAGAAAGCAGGACCAACCTCAGCAGTAAAGGGCGGTGAGACAGCAGTTTTAGTCGGTGGAGTGGGGACACTCATTGGCTCTTAACACCATCTAGCCGAACCCGTGCGAGTCCGACACTTCACCACTTGTGGGGGTACGTAAATCGTATTTCTTCGACTCATCGAAAACAAAACAAAAGAAGGGATGGGAAAACTGGATATTTCCATTGAAATTTGCAAACCGAAATTTCTCCCGATCACAATACATTCTTTACTTCGTACAAAAAAGTAAAAGAGTTTAAAACAGTATAGAGAGTTAATGCACCTACTTCAAATACTTCGAAATATTGTTTAAGTAATCTTGTTCTGTTAAAGCACATTTTCATCCGGCCGTTTCAATTTATAAGCATTAACGGTCTCCAGTTTACGATTAAAAATTTCGATAGCTTTATCATAGGTCTTAACACAATCAAAACGTAATTGTTCGGTATGCTTTGTCATCGTCTAACATCAACAGTTCGTATTTCTTTGAATATCATCAAGTGGACATAACAATAGTAAATTCAGATTTATAAATAGACAAGACAAACAAATTTTTGACCTTCAAAAGGAATTTTACGGCTAATCAAGAAAACTTGTGGTTTCATAACGTATGGATAGATTAAATATGGCCGCTACCAGCAGTAGGTTTAACAGGGAATGTCATTTTACGATTTGGAGATGTGAAGTGGACGTCTAATTTATGTGGCATTTTTACTCCAAATATTTTTCTTTAAGGTTGCTTACACTGTAAAATAGCTGTATTAAATGTAAATAACATTAATAAAATTTTGTCGCGGAGTTTACGCTGCAGCAAACATCATGAAAAAAATTTACTACCGCTTATAATGTTGAGTTTAACATGTGAAAGTCATAATTTTGAAGAATTAAGTTTTCAAATATGATTCTTTTATTATAATTTAAAATTTCAATTCTTTGAAGACTGTTTATACGCTATTAAAGTTTTTTAAGTACTTATATTAATAGTTAAAAATTAATAATAGTTATAAAGTCAACTTATTTTGATACAAATTTAAAAACATTTGAAAAAAAAAATTGTTTTAATTTAAGGGTCCGGCATATAAATCTGACGGTTTTGTAGTAATTGTTATGTTGGCACCACTGTCAATGAGAAGGCGGGAGTGGTGTTCATCGAAAGGTCTATTCATGCTATTTCAGTGGCCAGTACGTCGTGGTCGGGTGAACAACGACCGTTTGTGATCGAAGTCTATTTTAAAAATAATGACACGGTTTTTGTAACACAGCGTTTATTTCGCAGACATTTCAATTTAAATCGACACGCGTCTGTTCCTAGTAGGAATACGATATTGTTGTAGGTGAAGAATTTTAGGAACAGATTGTCTGCTTTAAAAATGAAACCGACAGGACGAAAACGGACTGTGAGAACGCCTGAAAACATTAACGGTGTAAGGTTAGCTGTTACGCGGTCCCCACGACGTTCAGCAGCGAAACATGCTGCTGCGCTAGCCATTTCTGATCGAAGTGTACGACGAATTATTCATGCCCACCTGAAATTCCATCCGTATAAAATTATGTTAGTGCAGCAACTTAATGCAAATGATCGGGCGTCTCGCAAAGCAGCTTGCGAGGGGTCATCCTCAAAAATGTTCACCAGGATGCCGTTATTCTTTTAAGTGACGAGGGACATTTTCATCTGTCAGGATTTGTGAATAAACAAAATTGCCGTTATTGGGCTTCGCATAATCCACGGCAAATTCTTGAAAAACCACTTCACAGTCAATATGTTAGTGTAGTGTGCGGTTTTAAAGTTCGGCATAATCGGCCCATATTTTTTTCAGGAGTTAAATCGCAGAGTAACATCTCATCGATACGTAAACATGTTGAATGAATTTCTGTGACCGACACTGAATGACTTTCAAGGACATGAAATTTGGTTTCAACAGGATTCCATTGCGATTCTCGCCGTATGGCGAGAATCACCATACGATATGTTGTGTGAGAAACCTTTCCTGGACGTTTGATTTCCCGATTTGGCGACATTCCTTGGCCAGAGCGTTCACCTGATCTGGCTGTTTGTGATATTTTTCTGTGGGGGTATCTCAAACATAAAGTCCTTCAGTAGTCGACCATAGTCAATTACAGAATTCACGGAGGCCATTCAACGAGAAATTGAAGCGGTTCCACAAGTGATGATTGAGCGAACAATGTCAAATTTTAGAATGAGGTTAAGCGAGTGTGTGAGGAGTAATGGAAAACATTTGGACGACATAATATTCAAATAAAAAAAAATCTATGTAAGTAATTCACTATAAATTGATATTAATTTGATATATTAAATGTTTTAATGGTACGAAACACAGTTTAATTATCATCCCTCAAAAATCGTCAGGTTTTTATGCCGGACCCTACATGAAATTTTATTAAGTTTTGTAAAATATCTCTAAAAGTATTGAGTGTAAAACGAAATCTGAAAACACAGTTTTGTAGGAGTTTGGGTCAGGAGGATTTTTAAGTAGATTTCATAGCTACCTATTGTAATAGGTACCATAATTCAACCTCCGGAAAATTTCGACAAATCTTCACGTTTCACAACCCGAAGACCCCAAAACCACCGTCAGCTCAAAAGTTTATATGAACATTTATATATATAAAATTATACATTTCACTTTCTTGTGGACACGATAACTGCCGTAATTTTGTGCCAATCACTTTCAAATTGTTCCTTAAAAAAAATTCGTACCAAAATCTCGGTCGAGTTCGAGTACGGCCAAAATCGGATTATGGAGGTCGAAATGAAGGTGGAGCTTCCTCGAAAAAAAAAATATCGCTATAATATTCTTATCGAATTTGTTTAAAGTTCTTACTATTGTTTGAATAAGGACCTAAAACTTGTAAGTAAGGTTTTTTGATATCACTAACCATTACCCCACGGGGTGGAAAAAATGAGATTTTGAAGACAAAAAAATCATACCTTCCTTAAAAGGCACAATATCGAATCGGTTTAAAGTGGTCGTTAGTCCTCTAAACATTACCTAAAAATTTTGTCTGCGATAATTTTTGATATGACCAACCCTTTCGGCAAGGGATGACCAAATTTTTGCTGGAATTGTAAGAAGATGGGGTTTGTCGTACGCTAATCACGGGAAAATTTTTTTCATATGCATTTAACATTATGGTGGAAATGTTTTTTATCCCCTATTTAGCACCGGTAATATCTACCTCCGCCTTCCGGCGTGCCGAAAGGGATTTTTTTTGATGCACAGCTTACACAAACACTTGATTTAAAATATTTATCAATTTATTTAAATACTGAAGAGAACTTAAAGCTGAGAAGAGAAAGAGAAAAGCTGAGAAAACTTAAAGAGAAGTAAAGCTGGATTATAAAACCACTTAATTGAATCGATACTGCTTCTCATTAATCTTGAAAAATCGCTGATAGTGTTATCCAATATATTGAATGCCGATACAAATTTCATTTCTTTTCGCTGTTAACTTTTAAGTTACAAACCACTAGTCTTTCAATTTTAATTAACACTTTGTAATTTACTGTAACGTTATAATAAAGAAACAAAAATTTAAATACAAAATTTTTCTTTAACAGCTGTACGTCAGTGCTACACTAGCGCTCCTTATGGTAATAAGGGATATTATTGACGTAGTTTATCCTTGAAAAAATCTCAATGAAGGCTTTTTACTGCAGTTAGAGAAGAAAAAGTCCAAAATCTGATGTGCACAATTAGATGTTACAACAGTGCTAAATCCAAAATTTCAACATCCTAAGACTAATCGTTTTTGAATTATGCGAGATACATACGTACACAGTCACGCCGAAACTAGTCAAAATGGACTCACGGATGGTCAGAATCAATACTACCGTTGAAATCTGAAATTCGAAATTTTTCACGATCACAGTACTTAGTATAAGGAAATAATATAGTTCACCCGAAATAATATAGTTTTATAATATAAATAAATATTTTGTTTACAAATTTTTCAACAGATTTCGTAATATTTAAATATGTTAATTTAAAAAATAAAATACGTAATTTAAAATTGTAATACGGCCCTAATTTTTTGAATTCCTTATTTTTACTTAAAACAAAAATATTACTATAAATTTTATTTATCCAAAAAATAAATAAATAAATAAGAAATTTATTAAGATGTATCAATTAAATGAAAGTGTAAATTAGATAAATATTTATTAATAAATTCCACTAAACACGCAATTTAATCAATTGAAAAACAACAATTTTGTTGACAGAAATTATCCTTTCAGTAAAGCGACATATTTTGTGCTTTATACTTTGTAAAACGCAGATTTTGACTAATAGACCCTTTGTAAAATGTCAAACAAACATGTTGTTTATATTAAAGTATTATATACTGGTCGGTACACTTGAACCCGTATGAAAGTTTCCGTCGTGTATCTTGTTTTAAAGCGCCATATAGTTTTCCTCTAAATTTACTTCTTTTAGTTCAGTCTTTTCATATTATATAAAATAAATAACATGAAATATAAAAATTAACAAAAAATTCATAATATTTTAGGTCGATTACTTTATTTATGTATTTTATACTATAAAATATTTCCTGAGTGGTTATTAGATTTAAATTTAATAAAAATTTACTATTTATGTTTTTAACAAATTTTTAACAATTAGCGCTTTCGATGACTAGTCATCATATTCAGTATTATATAATTAAAATAATATTTAAATATAAAACTATATATATATACTCGTGTGTGTGTGTGTGTATATATATTTTATTATTATTATTATGCTTTTACGGCCAACATGGGACCACTTAAGTCAATTTTAGTTGGATCTTTTCTGAGAAAAGCGTGTTATTTTACTCTTTCGAGCTGCCCAGTATTTCTTCATCCGTTCAGATCTTGCTTTCTTTTCTTCATCCGTAAACACCCTCTTCGTTGTATTTTGTCGTTTGTCTGTCTTTTGTTTAAATCTAATGCTTTTATCTTTTAGCTTTGTAATTTTTCCAGTTTTATTCTGTAGGTCAGTCAGGGAAATTCCCAATTCTTTCATATCTTCTCTAATTTCTTTGATCTAGCTTCTAGCTTTTGGAACCAGAGCTTTTCAATGATATTTCTTGACAGTCTTGTTTGCGGTGTCCTTATGAGATGACCGAAGAAAGAGATTCTTTTTTTCCGTATAGTATCAGTAACAGGCTCTATTTCTCGATACACCAACTCATTTGGCACAATCCACTATTGGCCCTCTTTTTGGTGTTTTTTATTGATACACGTTCTGACAATTCTCCTCTCTATTTTCAGAATTTTTTCAATTCGGTTTTTCTGAGTGATTTTGAAAACGGTCTCGCTTCCGTAGGTGACTTCTGGCTGTACTACAGTTTTATAATGTTTAAGTTTTGTTTTAGCAGAAAGGCATTTTTTGTTATATGTTGACCAAGTTAATTTTTGGGATTTAATCATTTTATTTGTCCTGTTTTGCCATGTCACTTTTTCATTTAAATTATAAGTTATTATTTCCCCTAGATATTTAAATTGTTTTACTATTTTAATTTTCTGATTGTTTACCGTAATGTGCTCTATTACCAGAGGATCTATGGCCATTAGTTCAGTTTTTTCGAAAGAGATATGAAGCCCTATCTTTTGTGCTAGGTTTTGAAGGCTCATGATTTGTGTTTTGGCTTCTTGAATATTATTTGCTAAAAGAGCGAGGTCATCTGCAAATCCTAGGCAATTTAGTGTGATGGAGTTTTTCTTAGTACCCATTTTTATATTTTTGGGATTTATTTCATACCATTTTCTCATGACAAATTCAAGGGCGCAGTTAAAAAGGAGTGGTGAGAGGCCGTCTCCTTGCCTCAATCCAGTTTTTATGTAGAAGGGTTGAGAGAGTTCACCTCTGAATTTCACTCTGGACTGGGTATCGGTTAATGTTAATTTTATCATGTTTACGAGTTTAGGGTGAAGGCCCAGGTTTCTCAGAATATTCAGCATGGATGGTCGGTGTATACAATTATAGGCCCTTTTAAAGTCGACGAAGGTGATTATTAGTTGTTTTTTCCGTCTTTTATATAAGTCCATCATAAGTTTTAGGGATATTATTTGCTCCGGGCAACCTCTCCATGGCCTAAATCCCCCTTGGTATTCCCCAAGTTCCAGTTCAAGTTGGTCTTTGCATCGGTTGTATATGATTCTCGACAGGATTTTGTATGTGCAATCCAGGAGAGATATGCCTCTGTAGTTTTCAGGATTAGTTTTATCCCCTTTTTTATGTAATGGATGGATGAGGGCTGTGGTCCAGTGTTCTGGAAGTTTTTCTTCGTTCCATATTTTCACGAGGCATAGATGTAGGGAAGTTTTGACTGAATAAACTGATGAGTGTTTCCAGAGTTCTGCGAAAAGTTGGTCTTCTCCGCTTGCTTTGTAGTTTTTTATTTCATTTAAGGCTGCGAGAACTTCTTGAATTGTTGGCGGGTTGATATTTATATTGTATATATATATATATATATATATATATGTTACGGTAAAATCCCGAATACCGGTAAATCTTAAGTTTTACCCGGTAAATTCTAACATTTACCAAGTCACTTGGTAATGGTTTGAAAAAATCTTAAAAACACATTTATTTCGGACTTTTACCAAATAGTTTTGGTCATTATTGACATTTACCATAGGCTGTTGGTAAAAGTTGACAATTCTGTAATGAAATCACTCATAAGTATTAATTTAAAAATGCTGTTCCCAATTTCGGATTTTCAGTGCACTGCGGGTGAAAAATGAAACAGGTTTTTTTCAAAAGATTACAAAAAACTTTATTTTGCTATATAATACTAAGACGAAGACATTTCAAAAACTTTACAAGTATTAATTCATATACTCTAATATTCACGAATGAATAATTTGCATCAAACTTCTACAATGATAAATATCAATATGTTCGTTGTTATAATTAAATGAATCCTTTCGAGACTACAAATTACAAAAAAACTCTATAATTAAAAATAATGCCCATCTTAAGTACTAGATAATAGTATGCAAGTAACATTTTCTCTTCATGTTAATTACTTTTTGAATGAAACATTTTGTTAAACTTAGTGTTCCAATTCTACGAAATTTTGAAATTCACACGTTATTATTTATTGGAGCAAGGTTGACTAATATGGCATTTAGAATTATAAAGTAATTTTGCAGATTTGCATAAACATCTGTTCGTCGTACACTTTTTCACGCAGTTGCGTTTTCTGAATCCCTGCCCACCAACTAAAAACAGTTTTTTCACAACTTCTCGTATGCTCACTGTCTTAGTTCTAACTTCCTCAACACTTAAGAAATTTTCTTTGCACAACGTAATCTGGTTTCTCGTATACATCGCTAGTAGTTTACCCACCTTTGTACCAAGTTTATAAAAATCATCGTTTTTAATACCAATTATGACAGTTACAATTGATTTTGGATCCAACTTTGCTCTATCTATATCTGGTACTTTCACTCTGATGTTTTGCCCGACCCAGGTAAAATTTAAAGACTATAAAATCAACTTATATAGTGAAGAATAAATATGAAATAATGATTTTGAAAGAGTAAATCCTTTTCAAAGGATAAAACCTGTAGAATACAATTACCATTAAGAATAATCGATTAACTTTTTTGTGTAAAAATTATTCTTAATAATATTAAATAAAATTCAATCGCATTTTCTTAGCAGCATGTTTTTTTTAATCACAGTGTTTTTTAAAAGGAAAGTCGAATTTTACGATAAACAGAAAACTGGAAGGCTATATTTTAAAAAACAGAATTTTTAGTTATATTTTTTAGGTTTTTTATATCTTTCCTTAAGTTTTAGAACGGTTAGAACGAACAAAATGACTCTCTTTAATGAAAAACGTTCGGTTGGTATTCAAAACTTTTTCCCGCAGCAAAAATTGAAAATAAATTGGGTTAAAAAACATTCCGGGTGTTAAACCCAGACTGTGTATTTAAGAGTTAACTATTAATTTATTATTCTCACGTTTGAAAATGATTTTGGGATTTCAGTTCAAAAATTCCATTTGAACTGAAATCCCAAAATTGAAAATGGCATTTTTAAATTCATGCTCTTTCCTATTTAGAATGCAGGCCAAAGAAGAACGAAGAGGTCTTCGGAAGAAGAAGAGGGAGAAGATGAAGAAGAAGGAAGACCAGCCACTCGTCTCAACATCACGGACTGGAGTCCGGAACAGAGCCCAGCAGAGATGCGTCCTGAAGGGCAGCTATACCAGAAGCGGATGAAGAGCTTCTACAACCTCTCCTTTTCAAAACTTACAAGTTAGATAAAATAACCCAGCAATTGCGACTCCTCCGGAAAAGGGGACGCATTGCTCCCTCCTTATAGCTAGTGCCCCGTTTTGGCGTATTCCTGCTAGCCTATTAAGCGTTAGCACCGAAAGGACTTCAGTGGACGGTCTGAAGGGGAATTACGTCGGGAGGACAGGCTTCATAAGCCTAGCCTTCCGCGGTCGGCCCATGAAATGGGTTCGATAACGCTGGTTCAACAACGGATTGGAATGCAATAAAATCCGTCTTAAATTCACTAAAATAATAATACACAAAACTTGAGAAAATTAGAACCGAGATTTAAAATAATTCTTTTAAAAACCAAGCCCGATTAGAATGATCCAGCAGCAAGGGACTCTGTCCAGGTTCTGCAATGTAGTAGGGAGTGATAGACTCCTGCCAACTTTGCATTCCATTCCATTTTAGAAGTGATTTCGTTACAGAATTGTCAACTTTTACCAACAGAATATGGTAATTGTCAACAATGACCAAAACGATTTGGTAAAACTCCGAATTAAATGTGTTTTCAAGATTTTTTCAGACTTTTACCAAGTGACTTGGTAAATGTTAGAATTTACCGGTAAAACTTAAGATTTGCCGGTATTCGGGGGTTTACCTTAACATATATACCCACTCACGAGTTCTGTTCAGAAAATAACCAAACATTTTTAATTAAGCGCCAACGGAGTTACCGAGCATCATTGTGCTGCGCATAACCATAATTAGTTTTTATGTTATTGTTGTTTGAATGTAACATGTTTAAGTGTTAGTAGCGATTTTTTTAAAGCGCAAATTTTTGATGATTGAACTTTTGTGTCAATGTCGTAGCCGTAAACCCAGCTTTCGTCTCCCGTTAAGATTCTTTGCATGAATGTTTCACGTCATCGGCTTCTTCAAGAAGATGCCGGCAATTATCCATTCGATGTTCTTTCTGCTATTCCGTCATCAAACGAAGAACAAACTTTGCTACAACTCGATGCACGTTCAATTTTTCAGCCAAAATATTATGGCACGATCCAATCGAGATGCTAACCCTTTCTACAAGTTCTCTAACAGTAAATCGGCAATTTTCAAGTTCCAGATTGTTGATTTTCTGAACGTCAGTGTCATCAGTTGAAGTCGAAGGCGTTCTTGGTCAAGGGTCATCTTCAATTAACTTAAGACCATTTTTAAATCTTGAAAACCATTTGCAGCATTTCGTACGACCCAGAGCATCATCTGTTTTTTTCAAAACTTGAAAAGTTTCTGTGAAAGTTTTCCCCAGTTTCACGCATAATTTTTCGTTGTATCGTTCGTTCCCGAATAACTCACATTACAAAAACCGATACTAACACTTAAATACGTTGCATTCGAATAACAATAACACGAAAACTAAACGAGATATCAACAAGCCAAGAACACGTCGTTACAGAGAAGATTACAATGCTGCCAACCGCACGTGACTATATACCTTCGTTAGTGAGTAATTAAAAAACTTCTTTATTAGAAAACTTATTTTCCGACCAGACGTCGTATACATTAAAAAAATAAAAATAAGATAAAAATGTAGTATATTAATGCCTTGTATTTCAAACAATACCTTTACAAACATGATTCTATATAATCATAATCCCGTAACTGTAGAACTTCTGTATTTTCTGAACGAAAACTATATGGGAATTTTTTCCTTTTATGAAACCGGTATTATATACTGTTAAGAAATTTTCTGTAGAGAACGACACAAATGAAAATCGTAAACAAAAATCAACGAAAGTAAGAATATTTTTAAGTAAATAAATGTTTCATCCGGAGGTCCCGGGTTCGAATCCCGGTAATGCATGGCATTTTCACAAAAAGTACAAATCGTTCATCTCATCCTCTTAAGTAATATCTAATGGTGGTCCTGGAGATTAAACAAAAAAATTTGAAATAAACATTTTATGAATAAATTGTTTTTTTAAAGGTATATTTTAACTTCAATTAGTATTACTAAGTTTTCTTCTATTAAACGTACTACAATTTTTTCGATTTTTTTGTTGTTTAACTATTAAGAAGAAATTATGTTTATAGAATACAGTAAATCAACTAAATTTCTCTTCATTACATTTTGGTAAGTTTTTTTTAATAAGGTTTTGAAATGATATTTTTCATTAAACAGTAGGGCAGTGAATCTTCATTTTTTTCAAATAAATTTTGTAAATTCTGATTCTTTTATTAGTAAATTTCTACTGATTAGATTTTATTATAATGTATTACTTTATCTATTTTTTAATAAATTGTATGAATGTTCTGAGTACCTTTTTAATTATACTGAAATACATTTATTTTTTTATATTTTTGACTTTTATTAAATATGATACCTATTAAACATTAAAATAATACATCCAATACGTAAAATGAATATTTTTTTTATTTTCCAATTAACCGGATTCAGTCAAAAAATACTCAGCGATATGTCAGCTTTCCAAAATAAAAAAATATGTTCAGATTTGATTAATATTACAGAAAGAATAAGTAGAAACATTTTCCCTGATTATTTTGCGTTTGGTAAATGACCAAATATTATAAAATTTGTCCCAAAATGGCACGTTGATAAATATAAATAATAATATTTATTGAACAATATTTGTGAACAGGGTTCATATCGTTATTAATTCATATGTTCATCACATTTTCCAGAAAAAACAAATTTTGTAATTTTTTTTTACTTAAATAACGAGGTCTTGTGTATAAATAAATAAGCAATGCATACCAATTGAAATAATGGAATTTTAAAAAGGCAGAAATTGCTACCCTTGTATGTAACTATAAACACACACACAAACAACATTTTTGAACCTTTCACATATACTCTTGTAACACCATAAGCTTTTGTAATGTCCCACTTTCTAAAAATGTACGCTTACAATATTTATAATTTATTGCTTTGTTGTCTTTAACATTCAGTATTATTAGAATTTATATTTTCAACAACAAAATTGCAGTTTTTTTCGTATCTTCATTTTCGTTATTCTCTTTTCCTATTTCCCGTTATATCCTTTTTGTCTCTTTTTTTACTATACAACTTCTTTGTGTTTTCTAAAAAAAAAACGAATTGACAAACAGATAATTTTCTCTCTAAGATAAAAAACGAAATAAAATAAAGTTATATAAAAAAAGCGATAAAAACGTACTAAAATATAACAGTTTTTCATTAATTTTTAAAATATTTTAAAATAATTCTGTATTTTCTGGACAAAACTACGATAAGGGAATTTTTTCCCTTTATAAAGCCAGTATTATATACTGTTAGGAAACTTTCTGTAGAGAACAACACAAATGAAAATCGTAACCAAAAATCAACGAAAGTAAGAATATTTTTAAGTAAATGTTTCATCCGGAGGTTCCGTGTTCGAATCCCGGTAATGCATGGCATTTTCACAAAAGCCGCAAATTTTTCGTAATTTTTCCCAAATTCAGAAAATATGAATTATATTTATTTTTAGTTTTTCTTATAAAGTTATTCTTTTATTCTCCGGGACCACCGTCAGGTATTGTTTCATAGGATGAGATGAAATGGCAATTTTGTATCGTGTTAAAAAATGCCACGCCTGGCCGGGATTCGAACTACGAATGTAAAGCCGAGACCGCTACCACTCGCGCCACGAAGATCGGCTCAGTCATTTATTTAAAACAGATAAATCCCAACAAAAATGTTACTGTAAAAAAAAAATTAATAAAAGAAAAGGAAGGCGACGTTTTAATAATAAAATCGCATTCTGACTAAGACAATAACAAGGCTGAGAGATGCCTTTTACCGAAATGTTGAAGATAACCTCCGGTAAAGCCCATAAAGACTAAGTAGGAAAGGGGTGCGAGGCGACGAAACTGCCACACGGAGGCGGTTTCGGTCACACGTCAACCCATTCTAAGGGTTTCTCCACCTTCTAAATATAGAAGGTTTACTGGAATTAAAAAAAAATCCCATTCGGCACGACGCAAGGCGGAGGTAGATTTAACCGGTGCTAAATAGCGGATAAAAAAGATTTCCACCTTAAAATTAAGAAAAACTTATAATTTACTCAATACGATAACGGCTGCATGTGAAAAAAGTTTCACATGTTTCGCATACGCTAAGCCCCTCTTTTTACAATTCCAACAAAACTTTGCTCATCCCTTGCCGTAAAGGCTGGTCATATCAAAAACTGTTTCACATAAATGTATTAGGTAATTTTTAGAGGACAAAAGATCACTTTAAACCGATTCATTCTGTGCCTATTAAGGAAGGTATGATTTTTTGTCTTCGAAACCCTTTTTTTTTCACCCCCTGGGCAAATGGTTGGTGAGTTGATGGTATAAAAAATTTATTTAAATACGTTTTAGGCCCTTATCCAAAGAATAATAGCAACTTTAAACAAATTCGATAATTCGAAATTGATACGTAAAATATACGGAGGAAATGAATTAGAAAATGGTGTTATAGAGGAAGAAGAGGAAGTTGAGGAGGATGAAATGGGAGAAACAATACTGAGATCTGAATTTAAGAGAGCATTAAAAGATTTAAATGGCAGAAAGGCTCCTGGAATAGACGGAATACCTGTAGAATTACTGCGCAGTGCAGGTGAGGAAGCGATTGATAGATTATACAAACTGGTGTGTAATATTTATGAAAAAGGGGAATTTCCGTCAGACTTCAAAAAAAGTGTTATAGTCATGATACCAAAGAAAGCAGGGGCAGATAAATGTGAAGAATACAGAACAATTAGTTTAACTAGTCACGCATCAAAAATCGTAACTAGAATTCAATACAGAAGAATTGAGAGGAGAGTGGAAGAAGGGTTAGGAGAAGACCAATTTGGTTTCAGGAAAAGTATAGGGACAAGGGAAGCAATTTTAGGCCTCAGATTAATAGTAGAAGGAAGATTAAAGAAAAACAAACCAACATACTTGGCGTTTATAGACCTAGAAAAGGCTTTCGATAACGTAGACTGGAATAAAATGTTCAGCATTTTAAAAAAATTAGGGTTCAAATACAGAGATAGAAGAACAATTGCTAACATGTACAGGAACCAAACAGCAACAATAACAATTGAAGAACATAAGAAAGAAGCCCTAATCAGAAAGGGAGTCCGACAAGGATGTTCCCTATCTCCGTTACTTTTTAATCTTTACATGGAACTAGCAGTTAATGATGTTAAAGAACAATTTAGATTCGGAGTAACAGTACAAGGTGAAAAGATAAAGATGCTACGATTTGCTGATGATATAGTAATTCTAGCCGAGAGTAAAAAGGATTTAGAAGAAACAATGAACGGCATAGATGGAGTCCTACGCAAGAACTATCGCATGAAAATAAACAAGTACATAACAAAAGTAATGAAATGTATTAGAAATAACAAAGATGGACCGATGAATGTGAAAATAGGAGGAGAAAAGATTATGGAGGTAGAAGAAATTTGTTATTTGGGAAGTAGAATTACTTAAGATGGACGAAGCAGGAGCGATATAAAATGCCGAATAGCACAAGCGAAACGAGCCTTCAGTCAGAAATATAATTTGTTTACATCAAAAATTAATTTAAATGTCAGGAAAAATTTTTTGAAAGTATATGTTTGGAGTGTCGCTTTATGTGGAAGTGAAGCTTGGACAATCGGAGTATCTGAGAAGAAAAGATTAGAAGCTTTTGAAATGCGGTGCTATAGGAGAATGTTAAAAATCAGATGGGTGGATAAAGTGACAAATGAAGAGGTATTGCGGCAAATAGATGAAGAAAGAAGCATATGGAAAAATATAGTTAAAAGAAGAGACAGTCTTATAGGCCACATACTAAGGCATCCTGAAATAGTCGCTTTAATATTGGAAGGACAGGTAGAAGGAAAAAATTGTGTAGGCAGGCCACGTTTGGAATATGTAAAGCAAATTGTTAGGGATGTAGGATGTAGGGGGTATACTGAAATGAAACGACTAACACTAGATAGGGAATCTTGGAGAGCTGCATCAAACCAGTCAAATGACTGAAGACAAAAAAAAAAGAAAAAGTACTCCGATGGGAATGTCGATTGTGGAATTCGCATCGGTGGCATCTTTGTTGAGGCTAGACTCTGCTAAGTGTTTCTTAATGATACGATCGTAATGAGGCTAATGAGACTGCTCCCGTTATAGCCCATCAGGGCTAGGAACGGGGTTGGAGGGTGGTGTGGCAACCGGAAGCGTCACAAGGAAGGTGTTTCCCTTGATGGGATTGAGATGAAGCCTCTCCCTGGTAGAGCAAACCGGAGTCCATAAATGAAACCAAGTCACTGGTATGAACTGAAAGCAGTTCACTAAGAGAACTAGAAATAAATTTCGTTGTTGCGTATAACATTTTTGGTGGTATGTTATTTATTCAATTGCCTTGAATTTATATTTATTATGCTTTTACGGCCAACATGGGACCACTTAAGTCAATTTTAGTTGGATCTTTTCTGAGAAAAGTGTGTTATTTTACTCTTCCGAGCTGTCCAGTATTTCTTCATCCGTTCAGATCTTGCTTTCTTTTCTTCATCCGTAAACACCCTCTTCGTTGTATTTTGTCGTAGTTAAGATCAGTGTACTACTATCATAAATTCCCATCAATACAACTAGCCAAGTTTCAAACAAGACCGAATGACTTTCTAACAACGAAGGAACTGAACTCTACCTACCCGAAACGTAAACATGAGTTTGACACACAAGTGAATTATAAAACGAACACAAAAACACTAACAAAACATAATAATAACAATAAATAATGTAAAATAAAACATAAATAACAAAAAAATTTATAACCAAACGCAAACAAAAGAGCAACAGTTTAGCAAACCATAAAATAATATAGCAAAGAAGTAAATAAATACAAATATCTATTTATAGTAAATAAATAAACACAAAGAAGTAAAATCCAAGAAGAACATCACACCCCTTCAGCGATTCTTTCTTTCGGCAAATATGTAATAAATATTTCTAAGATCATCCAGTCCATTCGGGTCAGCTTTTCCAATTAACACGAAGATTAAGTGTCGACCCGATAATATCAAGCCGACAAATGGTATCCGTGCACATTAAGTCATACCTAGCACATTCATATATCACATGATAAGCATCGTCCAATAATCCGCATTGCGGGAAAATGCCAGAGTCCGCCAGGCCGAATTTCCGTAGTCTGTCCCGAAAAGCGCCATGCCCTGAAACAAATTGCGTCACGTACTTGTTCGGGTGTACCCAAGAGGGGTCTCACAAATCAACAACGAATTTTGTTTTGTCGCTTGAAATTTGTAGACCTGTTCTGATAGTGATTTATTACAATATTTCTATTTGTTTTTGTGTTGACTTCAGATCTTTGATTAGGATTGCTAAATTATCTGCGAAATTCTATTTAAATTTTTTTTTGTTCGGTATCCTAAACAGATTTTGTTAATTTTGAAGTTTCTAATTTATTTTTTTTATTTTAAATCTAGTCTCATTGTTATTAAAATTTTTTCGTTGACTTAGAATCATATAAAGAAAAATTCTGCATTCATTTCCCTTTTTTTCGGCGTTTTTCCTTGTCTTTCATTATTTATTTTTACTTTCTTTTTTTTGAACAGACGTTTTTCTCCTTTTAACAGAAATCTATTTACAAAATTTCAATACTTTAAAAGAAACCCTTGAAATCTTGTCCAGGTTTTTTGAATGCCGTTCAATTTTGTACTATTTGTTCTGATATTTTAATCCCTTTAGGTCTTTTTGAACCGCTGAGATCCACTGATCTTCTTTCTTTTTGTTGTATATGCGGTTAAAGATTCTCATAAGGTGGCTGAATTATTTGTGCTTTCTTTTTCCTGATGAAATCAGGAAACATTTTCTCAGTTTCATTATACTCGTAAAAATTTGTATTACTTTGGAATTTGTATTTATTTTCACCTATTTTTATTAATCCAAGAATTTATCTCATATTGTATCTTTCCTTATCTCTATCGCATTTATTTCATCTGATTTCAAACCGAAGGTACATTCTAATGCGTACAGGTCTTACGTTTTATTACCGTATTTTAATGCCTGATTCAATTTTATTAGTTTATTACAGGAACAGATGAAATTCGGCGCTGATTCTTAATAATTAAAGTCATAAGTCGGTGTTATTATCAATTCTTTATTATATTTGAATGTGCTTTTGTATGTATAAATTGAATGTTTAATGTACTTGAAATATTAAATGTTTATTGTAATTGAATTACGTACTGGAACTATTACTGAATGCTATTGTACAAGAATAATGTGATTGCCATTTGTAGACGATTGGCTGTAACTGGAACTGAACAAGAGTGACGACTGAAGAATGAATAATGAATGACCACAAGAACGACGATGAACTTGCTTAAATAATGTTATTAGAGCCGTTGCTTCGTCAGAAACCGAATATATACGAAAGGAGCCGAGTGTACTGTAAAAATCCGAATGAATCCGACCGAAGCCGAAGGTATTTAAATTTAAAAATCCTATTAAATACATTAAAGCTACAACATTTAAACCATTGATTCCCAAAGTGGTCCAGGTAGACCCCCAGGGGTCCACGGGAGACTCGACGGGGATCTACGTTGGCGTGACAAAAAAAATGGGGGTTTACAATTCGTAAGCGGGGGTCCACGAAAGTCATCTGGTTTCGATAGTGAAGAACTAAAATGTTGGCTTGACTTTGCGACTTTACTTTAGATTCACTTACTTGACTTTAAATTCACTTCAGATTGATTTACTTTATCAATCTAGGGAGTTAATGTTTTGAGAAGCTCAGAAACTGTTACTTGTAAAAACTTGCATATTCCATATTCAGTACAACGAACATGTCGAGACTTGCAAAGCGCCGCCGCTGCCGCCGTCCGCAACGCTTGTTCAGACGTGCAAAGGGACGAAATACGACTTGTGGTGTGTGTGCTAGCAATCTTGCATGAACTTGTTTGATTCTTCACTAATATAAATACGATTGCCAAGGATAAACGTTACTCATTTGTTTCCGGAATTTCGAAAAGAAAAGTAAAGTGAATAGATGTTAGCGTTTGCCAGTGTCGGAAAAAGTAGTAGAAAAAGTAGTAGTAGACCCCCTGCAGGGGGTCCACCGAAGCTAGTACACTAGCTGCAGGGGTTCCACCGGAATCAGCAAAATTTTGAAAGTGGTCTATGAGAAAAATAAGTTTGGGAACCTCTGATTTAAACGATAATAACAAAATATAAATATGTAAAGAATATTTAAAAATGAAAGAACCTAAGTCCGAACGGTTATTGATAATTTTTTGATCAATTATAAAATTACACAATATTTTAAAAATAGAAGTCAAATATATTATTAAATATAACCGATTTTCGGATTCAATTTACGCACGGCAAGTTTCTTTTAAATAGGGTTATTCTTAATTACATATAAAGTAAATTTTAATGGTGTATTCATTAAATTTATCATTAATTAAAAAATACCTAACAAACTACGTACAAAATAAAACAAATTTTAATCGAAACTATTGAAAGTATTTGCTAGAGGACAATTGAATTGGATTGTATTGTAGAGATAAGGGATGTCCGGCAACCAGCTGTTCATAAATTACATTCAACCATCCGTCCCTGTTGTATTGTATCCAATGTACAATACATTAGTTGGTTCGAAAAGATTGAAAAGTACAAAAAAAAAAAAACATTCAATAGCACAGGCCTATATTACTTCAGCAAGTTATAAATAGAGTTGTTTCGGAAGGTAACATTCAATTTCGTTTTTTTAATTTGTTTTTTCAATGTGAACATTTATTTAAATAAATATATAACTTGTTAAAGTAAAATAAAATAAAATGTAGTTGAAATTTTTTTACGAGTAAAACTTCACTAAACGATGAATTTTTTTAGAACCCTTCCAATTTGACGAGGCCCTTTACGAACAGCTTTCTTAATTTTATACAATATAATCCTGTAATTATGTTACTTAAATTTTAATTATCTTTTTAATTGTTTACTAATGAAAAGAAAACTTACAAATCACCGACGATAGTGTCATGATTAATTTACAAATAGTTGCTATAAATAATAGTAGTAATTTAATTATTTTTTTTTGTTTTAATTTTTTTATACTATTACTAATTGAAAACGGAATAAACATTAAGAATTTTAAGAAAATTTTTACCTAAACGTAAAAAGAGAAGAAAAGGTAATTATCATTATATTCTGTACTAGAATCAGGTACCGGTTGTAAAAGACATGTTTTAATTAAAAAAGGAATGGGAGAGGGATATATTCTTTTCTTTTTTTTTCAAATTGTATATGGAAGAAAAAATAGAAAGAATCGGAGAAATGTCACGGGTTCAAATCCCGGTCAGGTTTAGCATCTTTTCGAACGCTACCAATATCCACCGGGCTAATGACCGTAGCTGTTGATGCCCGCTTTTTCATAATAATAATAAAATTAATGAAAATTTAAACCTGAATGGCTTTTAAATTGTTAAAATATAGTCAGTAAATAATAGAGAAAAATGTATACCTATTTAAAAAAAATAAATAAGTAAATAATTATCTCACTTTTACCAATAACATTCTCTAAAATTGGATAAAAGCAGGAAGCCTTTAAAAGAGGGTGTTTCTGCCCAGAACAAATCCTGAGTCTAAAATAAATCCTCACATATTACGCTTCACGATGCAAGTCAATTTTTGTATCCTTTGTAGACTTTCAATAAACTCGGTGGATAGTGAAACATTTACCACTATACTGAAACATTACGGTGTTTACGAGAAAACAGTAAATTTATTCAAGTTCATGCCGAACGACAAAATTTCCATTGTGAATTCTTGGCAGAAATCAGTAAACCATTCCAAATTAAAATAAGTCTGACACAAGGCGATGTACTGTTTTAAATCTTATTAATCTTAGTTTCAGATATCATACAAAACTTATCGGAATGAATCTAAAAATCAGCTGCCTTGCCTACGCAGATGATCATCCAGCATTGCTAATAAAATCAGAAAAAAACGCAGTTTTCAAAATTAACGATCCTAAAGAAATAGCAACAAAGTAGTCTTACAGGATTCCTTCTCAAAAACAGAAATCATGACAAATCACAAAGATCATCCCAAAAACTCAATACAAACCAAATATGGAAAAATAAATGTAATTTTATCAAGTTAAAATATTTAGGAGAAATAATCCTTAAATGGTAAAACCGGGATAAAGAAACCAGCTTTGGAAATTCAAATTATAAAAATTAAATTTTTTAACCAAAAAAATTTAAAACAAAACGAATCTTTCTATAAACATTATATTCAAAAAGCTATTTGAAACAGTAAATCTGACTGGCCCAGAAAATACCTTCAAAATCGAAATAAAAATTCTAAGGAGGATTTATGGTTCCAGAAAAATAGAAGTAGAGTAATGACTTAAATCAAATAAGGAATTTTTTTTTTTCTCTTCAGTCATTTGACTGGTTTTATGCAGCTCTCCAAGATTCCCTATCTAGTGCTAGTCGTTTCATTTCAGTATACCCTCTACACCCTACATCCCTAACAATTTGTTTTACATATTCCAAACGTGGCCTGCCTACACAATTTTTCCCTTCTACCTGTCCTTCCAATATTAAAGCGACTATTCCAGGATGCCTTAGTATGTGGCCTATAAGTCTGTCTCTTCTTTTAACTATATTTTTCCAAATGCTTCTTTCTTCATCTATTTGCCGCAATACCTCTTCATTTGTCACTTTATCCACCCGTCTGATTTTTAACATTCTCCTATAGCACCGCATTTCAAAAGCTTCTAATCTTTTCTTCTCAGATACTCCATCGTCCAAGTTTCACTTCCATATAAAGGAAATTTATAAAACCCAAAATGATTTGAAAACCGGAAACGAGAAAAATATTAAATTTAGTCACAACCCGATTTCGGTTAAAAGGGGTTTGAAAATCTTGAAATTTAAATTAAAAAAGTTAAACTTCCAAACCAAAATAATTGAAGTCAAAAAAATTCTTCTATACACCCAAAATTGAGGCGTTACAGTATGGTAATTAAGACCAGTGACTTTTTTTACGGATACTGTTACAGCAGAATCTTAATGGTCTACATAATATTTTCAAAACCGTAATGAGTATCTGTAATCCAAGAAAAACATAAAGAGGCTATAGGTTAAAGTCAAATAAAGAAATTTATAAAACCCAAGAAGATTTGAAAACTGTAATTAGAAATAGAAGATGGAAATTCCTCGGATACATGATTCGAAACAGTCGAAAAAGATTAAACAAACAAATTTTGGAAAAACTTTAGAAACTCAAAAGCCATACAAAAAAAATAATAAAATAGATAAAAGAGAAACTTCATATTCTAAGGATAAAAAATCTGATATGGACAACACATGACTTCCTTGTACGCCTATTAAATTAGATATTTTTTATTACGTTTTATTTTTTGTTAATATTGAATCATTATTTGTTGTAAAAATTTTTTTTCTATCAGAGGTTAATAATTATTAATAAATCAATATATTAAACTTAAAAAAAATTAAAGAAAAAGGAGATGAAGTCTGATTCGAAGCCTTTTCCTTGCAAGATCCAAATATTTCATTAATTAAAATTTTATTGGGCTATAACTCTGGAACCAATGAAAATAAGTGCAATTTATGATATATCGTTAAAATTTCTCAATGAGGACTTATTATTGCAGTTAAGATAAAGTCCAAAAACCTATTTTTTTGGATTTTGGGCTTTTTTGGACACTTTTGGTCCAGCCGATATGAATGAAAAAGAGAAGTGCACAACTAAATCCAAAATATCAACCTTCTGCGGCTAATCTTTTTTGAGTTATGCGAGATATATACGTACATACGTACTACAGACGTCACGCCGAATCACTTCAAAATGGATCCAGGGATGGTCGAAATGGTTATTTCCGTTGAAATCTGAAAACCTGAAAAAATACTTCATTGTAAAATTGCTAATTTTAGCAATTTTAATCTGAAAATTTGATTTAGTTATGGAGTCACGATAATAAATAAGACGAAATTACCGTCATATCGTATCGGTTGTTTGTCGCCGGATTTTTATGACTAAGGAGTATAGTCCAAATATATAATATATATATATTTGGGGTAAAAAAAAGCTTCATAATTTTTATAATACAATACAATTTCATAAATCTAATAATTCCGTAGAAATTTAAGATTGAAAAATTGAACCGGCCGCCATTTTGAAATTTATCAACAAAGAGTATCGTTATTTTTTCCTATTAAAAAATGTTAGTTTAAAATAAAGAATAACATTTTATTGCGTTATCTCCAACCGTCCTTGAAAAATAACATTTTTCTTGTAAAACATAAAATGGCGGACAGACAGAAAAAATATGCGTTTTCGGACCTTTGGTCACTGGATATTTTTTCTTCAGTATGGTAAGAACAATCACTTCCTAGAGTTTGGCCTCACCTTTAAAGGGCACTCTGTATATACGAGGGTTATTCAGATAGTAAGGAACGTTTCCACCTGACGCCTCCAGGCGCACGCCGATATATATTGGTGTGCTCGTGCTCGGCACCTCAGTCAGCGACCAGCCGTGACAACGGGAACATCTCCCCACTGCCCGTTTTTTTATATACAAATTTGAAATGTGTGCTGCAACCGAAAATCCCGCCAGTTGTGAGGTGCGGTCTGCGATTCGTTTTTTTGTCGGCAAAAAACTTAAAACCGATAGAAATTCATCGGGAACTGTGTGAAGTGTACGGGAACAACGTAATGAGTGAAAGTTCTGTCAGAAAGTGGTGCATTCAGTTTAAAAATGACCGAATAAACGTTAACGATAAAGAGAAGAGTGGACATCCGAGCATTGTGACTGTCGATCTGGTTTCCAAAGTTGACGAAAAGATTCGTGAAAACCGCCGTTTCACAATAACTGAGCTTTCTCTATGTTTCCTACAAGTTTCACGGACTTTATTGTTTGAAATTGTTTCACAGAAGCTAGGCAACCACAAATTTTGTGCAAGATGGGTGCGTCACTGAGTGGTTGAGATCACAGGCGGCAGAATTCTATGACACAGGAATTTCAAAGCTTGTCCACCGCTATGATAAGTGCCTGAATTTGTATGGTGATTATGTTGAAAAGTAGTATTTTAGTCCCTCTTTCACATGTATATAATAAAAAGTTTTTCTTTTACTTGGTTTTTAAAATTCCAAAACGTTCCTTACTTTCTGAATAGCTCTCGTATAAGAAAGTTTGTGTATCCGTTTGCCTTTTATACAGATCCTGATGAACTCTGGCACACTAACAGTTCAAAACGAGAGAAAATTTGGTATCTACGTTTAAAATTGAAAAACCTATCCCCACGCCTTTTTCCTCTTAAGTAGCTTTCTGAAATATTTCGAGGAACGTGAGGAAATTGACCGATCTGAAAGGTGATTTGCTGAAAGATCAAATGGACGTCGAAGAGTTTAAGTAAATGTCAAAAAATATTCTTGTGGATGAAATCAAAAAGAACACCAGTAGAGGAAGTACCGATGCATTATGAAAAAAACAAAGGAAATATAGAATAGAAGGAACCAAGTGAAAAAGAAAGTGATATTGGCGCAGCATTCAGCAAGGTATTTGGAAAAAAAAATCAAATCGTGGACAAAAGTATCATAAAAATATATTAATTGACAAATTAACAGTATTTACGAAACACGCTATAAAACGTATCAGTTTATAAGGTCTTTTACAACAAGATTAAAAAATATAAACAATTTTTTTTTCGTTTCAGGCAATCCCTATAAAAAGTAAAAAATTTAATTTAAAATCATTAAAACTACTTAACCCAACAGTTCAGACTGGCCACAATAACTTGGTTAACAAAAATATTTTGGCCAAAGTTCTCAATTCTAAAAATATCAAACAGTTCTTAAATTTTGTTCATCGATAGGGATATTTGTTTGATCGGTTTACGATCGATAAGCATATATTATTTTTATTACGCTGATGATAATTTCTATATATCCGACCGAAACGAGACATTTGTATTAAATCGTTGTGAGCAATCTTAATTGGAGCTTTAAATGGTTTACATGTTTTTAAGAAGCTATCTTTACTTACTTAGTCGGGATTACCTGAAACGAAAACAGTTATTAAAATTGTTTACTTTTGACTCTTATACTTATTTTAAAAATCCTGCTAAATACGTTAATTTATAATGTTTCGTAAGAACTATTTAGTTGTAAATTAACTTTTTTTGCCGACCTCCGTTCCAGAGTGATCTTTAATCGGAAGGTTCTGGGCTCGAGTCCCAATCAGGTTGGAATTATTTCACACGCTATACAAAATTTATTTCATTATTATCCATCGGTAGCTGTTAAAGGGCGCCAGTCATAATAAAGCTGAATATAGAGGAATTAATGGTCGGCCTCTCTTTTCATTCTTCGGAGATTGTAGATATTTAAACGAGTAAAAAAAATTTGTCATTCTTCTTTTCCTAGAGTATCTATTTTTTCTAAATGGTTTTTGAGCGTGAATTTACTCAAAAACTTATTTCAGTAACCATTTCAAATATATATTTGTATGAATATACTGTTTTGTGTTCATATTAGGCTTTATTACAATTAATTTTTAATTTTAAGCTTAACTGGAGCTGTTTTAGAAGTTCGAATTATAAAAGTATGGAAGAATTTTTTTACACCTTTCAGAAAAACTGTTGCCTTATTTATGAGAATAATCGGCCGGGTTCACTGCCTTTAGCCTCCAGAACCACCGTAAGGTATTACTTCAGAGGATGATAAGTATGAATGTAAATGAAGTGTAGTCTAGCACAGTATCAGATCGACCGTTCCTGAGATGTGTGGTTAATTCAAACCCAACGACCAAAGATATAATTATAATATAATTAACCCAACGACCAAAATATATAAGAATAATTTTGAAAAATTCTCCTTTTTAGTTTTAAAAGAGAAAAATGATACTGAAAGACGTACGGGGTACTAATAAAGACTGAAGTAATTGTACAACTAGGATATTCATGAGTATTGTCTCTTTATGAAACCTACGACCGCGAGTAGGCGTTACGAGATCGGACTGGGAATGTAAAGACCGAGACCCGGCTTCGTAGTTGGCGGTTGGGAACGACATAGTCGGGCCTGGCCTACCTTCTGCGGGTAGGCATACCTTCTGTGGGGACGGCATAGTCGGACTCGGTTCCTGCCCTGGGGATTTGAGGCAGGCAATGCAGAGAAAATAAAAAGAAAAGATCCGACCGGGGGGGCTGACCTACCGTGCCGGACATACAGTCGGTGGGTGGGGAGGCCTCCTTTGAGTAAAAGGACACTTCCTCGGGCTGCGTATACTTAAATGGATAACCGGCCCGAGGGAGTAGCGGAAAAAAAAAAAAAAAAAAAAGCGACCCAAGAGCACCGAAATCCACGTTCCAGTATTCAAAACCGTATAAAAGTAACCGCCTTTACTAGGATTTGAACCATAGAATTCTCGACTTCAAAATCAGCTGATCTTCGATGATGAGAACTACTAGACCAATCCGGTGGCAACCAGCCGGATGAGGCTACTTAAAAAAAATCAGCTGATTTCGAAGTCGAGAATTTTGAGGTTCAAATCCTAGTAAAGATAGTTTTATATGGATTTGAGTACCAGACTGTGGATAGCGGTGTTTTTTGATGGTTCCAATTAACCACATTGGGAAGCCAATAGCAAACCACCCGTAAAATCTGCCAGGAAAATTCCAAGGAATTGGAATCCCCAAGGGTCAAATAAAACTGAATCGGTAAATTTATTATTTTTTATTTATGAAAATAAATATATCTTTGCTATTAACTATTTTTATAACGTTATAAAGAAATAGTTGAAGATGTACATTTTATATTGTAATTTACTCAAATAAGTAGAATATTTTTAATGCAGAACGGATAAAAAATTAATAAATTGAAATATCGTATTTTTTAACAATATACAAGTGGTATACGTTACGAGAGATAACATTAATATAGATGAAAATTTATGAGACATAGTTTATAGGTTTTTAAAATGTTTAATTTTCAATTATTTATCTCATGTTTGTTATTACTATTATTGTTTTGTGTGAGTGTATGTGTTTTCTTTTAATATTATTGGTGTCTATATAAATTATTTATTACCGTTATAAATAACTAATTAATCCAAGCGTTCCGTATAAAATGTACGGGTATATTTTCCACTACAGTTGAATAAATTTGATAGTTAATGTAAATAGCAGTCAACCTTTACCAAAATGTGGATAGAGAATGTTAAAAATACCTTCAAATAACGCTTAATTTAATTTTACATTTTTGATATATCTTTTGTGTTTTATTCTTGTTTTTATACAGGTTTATTCAAACGCAGTAGTTTTTTTTTTTTGTCAACCGTTAACAACAATAAATTACTTCTGATTATTATTTTTTTAACATCACTTTGTTTCTGGTTTATTTTTAAACCAATTTCTCTGTATACGAGATTTTTTAAAAAAAGACCTAACTTTTTTAATTACATGCCAACAGAGATATTTAGTGACGTGCCGTTGCCAGCATTTTGTTTCGTATAACCTCCGCTGTAATCACGTGTTCTTGGATTGTCGATATCTCGCTTAGTTTTCGTGTTATTGTTGTTTGAATGTAACATGTTTAAGTGTTAGTAACGAACGGTTTTTTGATGATTGAACTTTTGTCTCCATCCCTTAGCCGTAAACCCAGGTTTCATCTTCGTTACGATCCTTTGCATGAATATTTCATCGTCATCTGCCGGTTCAAAGAGTTGCCGGCAATTGTCCACTCGATGTTGTTTCTGCTGTTCGGTCGCCAAACAAGGAACAAACTTTGCTGCAACTCGATGCTTGTTCAATTTTTCAGTCAGAATGTCATGGCACGATCCAATCGAAACGATAATCCTTTCTGCAAGTTATCTGATAGTCAATCGGCGATTTGTACGCAACAGACGGTTGAATTTCTGAACGTGTGTGTTATCAGTTGAAGTCGAAGGTCTTCTTAGACTGAAGACAGCTTTTAAATCGCGAAAACCATTCGCAGCATTGCGTACGACCCGGAGAATCATCTTCACTAACTCATAAACATGTTACATTCGAATGACAATAACATGAAAATTAAACGAGACATCAACAATACAAGAACACGTGGTCACAGAGCAAGTTATGCGGAATATAATGCTACCAACCGCACGTCACTAAATATCTCAGTTGGGGCGTAATTAAAAAAGTTCGGTTTTTTTAACAAACCTCGTATGTCTATACACTAGAGGATTCCGGACCTGTAATACTTTTACCCAGAGGGTTACATGGTACCGTATTTGTAGTACACGGAACAAAATATTCACGATTTAGATGAATTTTCCAGCCATTTAAATTGAGCTTAAAATATAATCTTATTTTTACAAAAATTTAATTGAAAAATTATTGCTTTGTTTATTTCATATTTATTATTTTTTTATGGAAACTTCAATGGCCATTATAACTGACTTTCAAGTAAAACAACAAATAATTTTGTCTTATTTCACTTCTTCAAAATCATATAGTTATAATTTGAAATTTTTAAAATATTATACATGTTTTCTACATAAAATTGTATTACTGCTTTATTTGGTTCACTCTACATATACGTTTAAAATTTTTTTGGGGAAGAATTTTGTGCGCAAATAATTTATCATATTGCTTTTTTACGGATTTTATCAGAACATCATCAATTTTCCCCATAAAACTTCCTTAATTTATTTCTTCTTCCTAATTTATTTTACATCAATCGTTTATGATCCTTTTTCAAAAATATAATAAACACATTTAAGCAACACAAAGTAAGCACGTCAATAATTCTCTACCATGCGGAAGAATAAATATTTCCCATGAAAATACAATTTTTCGAATAATAATACTTTAAATTCTGAGAACTTGCACTTACTTGCTTATGTTTATCAAGTAAGTCACTTATACTCGCTTAGCCTTAAGCGTGTCATTACATTCAGTATCGTGTGAAAAGAGAGAGGCATTCCCCATTGAATACCAAACCAAAAAAATCTAATCAGTTGTTTCCTAGTAGATAAATGGATATCCTTCTACTTTAAGTAAATCGTCGAGATCTGTGGAAAAAAATTTAGTGCTGTTCACCCACCCGATTTCGAGTTACCCATATAATTACATCACACATTCGGCAATCCTGATTAAATGACGTGAATAAACGATTCCAATCTGCGATACAGTGCAACAAAAATTATTTTCGAAGGCAAATCCGGTCCGAAATCGATGCAGGATTCGAATACGGCCGGCCTTATGTCAATGCAGTATACCGGCTTCAACTGATTCATCTTTTCTGTAATCGGTGACCGACCACTAGGACCTGAATCTGCCAGCGGCTATCCAGTCGGTGGAAACTTGCGTCAGCCTGTAGGGATGCGTGATAGAAGCTTAAAGTAGACCACCCTAAGATTCTCGAAACAAGAGATTAACCGAACAAAGAAGAGCTCGAAACGAGTTTGTAAGGGAAAACTTCCTTCCGGCTCTAAGCGATAAGAACCGAACTTCCACGAATCCAAATCCCAGTTTCCAACGAATGATTCGATCTCGTATCAATGTTAATACGAGCTAACGGACGTACGAGTTATCGAACACTCAGATTAGATTTCACAACGGATTATACATCTACACAGTCGAGGTCCCGTACTTTGAGAATATCGAACTTGTACATAACTGTGCTGCAAATAGATCAGGTAAATATATGAACAAAGTAATAAAGTATAATCAGTGTGTGACTACCGCCTACAAAGATATTTTACTGTTGTTACGATAACAATTACCCAAGTTTTTGTTAATTTCTTTAGGGAGCTGAATACGGCGTCTCTGAAACGTAATGACGTAATAATATTGTAACTCGAAACAACACAAACTACTTAATAGGTTAAACGTTTATAAAAGAAATCAGATCTACCGGTTTAAATTCTTATCGTAATTTTCTACATAACCGTATCAAGTTATTACGAGTGTGATACAGCATTACACGACAATTATCCGAGTAAAATGTTACGTAAATATAAAGGGTTAGGGTCTTTGGAATATTCAGGGTGTCCCATATAAAACGCAACCCAACCTTATATTGGTATTGAAACAATAAAAAGGAATGAGTAATTGTAAATGTAATTTTTATTATTACCATCCATTAGCTTACATTTAGAATAACTGTTGGAAGTGGCCGCCATCTTTTTGAATACAAGCTTCAATTCATTTTACAGCGTTTCTTGCAACTTTTTTCAAAGTTTGTGGCTGGATATTTAATACAGCCTGTTCAATATTGACTTTCAATCGTTGAAGTGTTCGTGGTTTGTTGCTGTAGGTTTTTTCTTTGAGGTAACCCCGTAGAAAAAAATCCGCCGCAGTCAAATCTGGAGATCTTCGTGGCCACAAGCCTCGACCGATAACACTATTACCAAAGAATTCCTCGACGAAATCGGAAGTTGAACCTGCGTAGTGCGATGTCGCACCGTATGTTGTAGCCAGCAGTGTCTGTCTTCCTCTTACAAGAGTGCGATGAACTGAAATCAAATATCTTGATATCTTTCTGCATTAATGGTGTACTAGAAAAAAAATAGGACCGATTATTTTCTTCCGCGATATCGCGTACCACACGCCCAACTTCTGCGGGTATAATTGTTTTTGGTGATACACGTGGGGATTTTCAACACTCCAAATTCTACTGTTTTAGCTGTTCACGTAGCCATCCAAATGAAACCGTGCTTGATGTGTGAAAAATAACGAATCCATAACATTAATTCCCTCACGCAGAAATCGACGGAACCGTTGACAATATTGTATCTGTTTTTCTTTGTCGGGCTCAAGAAGTCGATGAACCGTTTGAATGCGATAAGGTCGTAATTGTAATCGTTTGGTCGCCCGATGAACAGTTGATTTAGACAAATTAATTTCAGCAGACACACGTCTGATCGATTTATTTTGCGAGGCGAGTAATCGGTCTTCGATTTCAGTGACTGTATCTGTATTCAACACTGACGCAGATCTTTTGTGTTGCTTGTCATTAACAGAACCGGTCTCTCTAAATTTTACAAACTAACCTTAATACTGATGTTTTGTTAGGAGCTGGTTTATCTGGGTACTTATGGCGAAACAAATCTTGCACTGCAACCGCTGATTTCGTACTGAAGTACGACACAACAATGAAAACACGTTCATCTTCGCTAGATGAACACCATCTTGTTTCTAGCAATACACTGAACGTTATGATTGCATTGTTGTTACTATCGGTAGTTTCTACTGCGTCGCCGCGATGTTCAGATGTTGGACATTTCAGTAACGAGTAAGGGAATAAGCTTGACTTTTGAAATTTCATGGATGAGTGATTAATGAGTTGCGTTTTATATAGACACCCTGTATTAAGCCGGTTTAGTCTAGAATTTAATTTAAAATACGGTTATTTTCATTTCAAAATTTCCTTAGAAATCGGTTACGTCGTTCTTCGTGATTCTAAAGCTAACAGAGATATTATATTATAATTTTATCCAATTTTAAAATAACGAAACGCAAATATATTATAATAAAGAAAAGAATATAATGCGTAATGTAAAGACAAAAGTTAGATGTAATTATAACTATCGAATAAACCTTTATTAAGTTAAACATCTAACAAAGCGTTAAAAATATTTTTAAACTTTGTTTGAAAGTTAATAAATATTCATTATTACGTTAATAATTAATTTATCGAACTAAAAATAGATTAAAGGTGATTTTAAAAAAAATTCAAGTTTTAACTTCATAAAAAAATGTAAATTAAAGCTTCTAATTTTTTTCACGTAAGCCGTCATTAAATTTATTCGTATTCAAACACCTTTTTTAATATTCAAATATTTTTATTTTTATAACATTAATAAGAAAAAAATAAAATTCTTTTTTTAAAATAAAGCGAGAATTTTGAGTGATTTATCATGTATATATGTATTTAAAAAAAAAAAAAAATACGGGTTAGATGAGATATAAAAGTCAAGATATACGAAGGGTGGCTAAAACGTAATACACAGTCCCTCATCTCGCAAATGAAAAGAGATAGTCAAATGAAACAAAATGTCATATAAAAGTATATTTTATTTTCTACAAAAACTTAAATTTATATTTCCATGCAGTCACTACTTTTAGCGACACGTTTCTAATAAAAACGAACCGGTTTTCTCTTTTCATCGATGAAGAATCCCGGCTGTCTTTTCTTATTTCACCTCATTGGGTCCTTCAGTTCATCATCCGAGGTGAAATGAATATCTCGCTTTATAATTAAGATACAAAAAAACCGGTTACTAACAATTGAATTCGACGTGTTCAAGCGCTTTCGGAATAAAATTCCATCTTCAGGAATTCTCATTTTCGTCCTATTTATAACTTTACATATAAATTGTAAGAAAATCGTGATATTTGCGTAAAAACATAACACTTGGTAGTCATATGTTTTAAAATTATGACAACGTAAACGTCCTGTCTATTTGGCGGTCTAAACTGTTGTCTAAATTGACAGGACGTTTACGTTGACATAATTTTAAAACATATGACTACCAACTGTTACGTTTTTACGCAAATATCACAATTTTCTTACAGTTTACGAGTAAAGTTTTTTTTATTAAAGTTATACATAGGACGAATATGAGAGTTCCTAAAGGCTGAATTTAATTTCGAAAGCGGTTGAACGCGTCGAATTCAATTGTTGGTAAGCGGAATTTTGTACATTAACTGTAATTTTATACTTATACCGATGGGCCATGTTTAACAAAATTATAATCTCTCCTTAATTCCGGAAAAAAGGAAAATTGTTCGTCATTAAATTTCATACAGAATTTAGAGTCAACTCGACTTACAAGTAGTCAGTCACATACCATTTAGTCAAAATAGTCATACCAGTAGGTTTAAAATCGATAGTCAAGAGTATTTATTTTTTATGCGGAAAATTGTATTTTGAATTTTTTTTATTGTGGCGAATCATAGGGCCTACATTTTATTTCACTAATTTTATTTTATTTTAATTTGTTGTTATTGAATTATTATTTATTGTAAAAGTTTTTTTTACGACCAGAGGTTAATAATTGTTAATAAGTCAATATATTTAAATTATAAAAGAAAAAAGTTAAAAAAAGAACAGAAATGAAGTCGGATTAGAATTGATATGCCCTTCCCCTTGTAAGATCAAAATATTTCATTAGGCTTTAACTCTGTAACCGATGAAAATAACTAACACTTATGATATATTGTTGAAAAGCTCTCAATGAGGGCTTATTTCTGCAGTTAAGAATAAATCCAAAATCCAAGAAATTTGGATTTTGGGCTTTTTGGGACTTTTTCGTCAAGTCGATTACAGTCAAAACGGTAGGTGCACAAACGATCACAATACTTCCTCTACTTCGTACAATGTAAGGATGTAAAAACTCCGTTACATTAAACAGTACCCTGCTTTTGATCGGGTAGTGGTTGAAAAGAGTAGATTTAAGATTAAAAGTGTAGCCTACTCTTATCATAATGAAAAACCTATTTTATAATTATCCTCATTATAATATATGTCCATCGGCGTAATTCAAACGTTATAATGTAGTCGAAGAAAAAATATTTTACATCATAAAAGGTTCGGTTTCACACACGTGGTCGAGCTAATCTAAGCTACAATTTACATTTTCCTTGCTTAATTTAACGGTTTTCTGTTCTGCTTTAGTAAAATTTTGTTATGGTGTTGTGTAAACCGACTTTTTTTTTAAAGAAAGCGTTTAGATTCTTACTTCCCTATAATGCAGTGTTTCTAAAATTGTCGGCTGGGTATACTTTTTCGGATTGTGCTTGTAAAACTAAACAATAAGTATCTTTAGGAAAAATGGCAATTTCTCATTCTTTCTCCCCCTGTCCACTACAAGTAAAAATATTATAAAATAATATTTTTACTTTTTTCCCTGTTTAGCGTTCAGGAACCACCGTCAGTATTAATTCAGACGATATGTATTGCTGTAAGGGAAGTACAGTCTTGTATAGTCTCGGTCGACAATTCCTGAGACGTGTAGTTAATTGAAAATCAACCGCCAAAGAACACCGGTATTCACGATCTAGTATTCAAATCCGTATATAAGTAACTGTCTTCACTAGGATTTGAACGTTGGAACTCTCGACTTCAAAATCAACTGATTTGCGAAGACGTGTTCACCACTAGACCGACCCGGTGGGTAAAAGGGGACTAGAGCCTAGACAAAACTAACTATCGATCTATAAAAGCTGGCCAAAATCGAGAAATGAATTAATTAAACTCTTTTATTTAATAAACAAAGCATTTTATAATCGTTATAGAAAAATGGGAGTAATTTATGAAAAGTACAGTTGCTAATAATGTTGACGAGTTCGCAATGGATTAAAACAAAGACATATATATAAAATGAATATGAGTCTCAGAGTCGATGAATACACATGTATTATGTAATATATTCTCGTCGCACCGCTATGTTTTATTTGAATCGGTAAGTAGTAGACGAATCGGTAACTAGAATTACAACCAGATATGCATAAATGATGACAACGCAAATCCGTTATCCGGATAGGCTAAACGTTTTAAGAGAAAAAAAACCTACTCAGAACCAAGGAACTATATATATTTTTTTATTTTCCTAATGTTTACGTTACAATCAGCTGAACTAGAGAACAATAAGCAACCCCTTCCTACGACCCGATGGATGAGGATGATATGTACGACATGTAAATAAGGTGTAGTCTTGTATAGACTTAGGCCGACCATTCCTGATACGTGTGGTTAATTGAATCCCAACCACCAAAATACACCGGTATCCACTGCCTAGTATTCAAATCCGTATAAAAGCAACTAACTCTTATTAAATAACTTCAGAACCTTTAACTTCGAAAATCAGTTTTTAAACAATTATTATGATTTTTTTTATCTTGAACGATCTCGATTAAACAGTTCGTATAATTTCCATAATTTTTTACTGTGTGTCTACGTAATAATCTACCTGAAAATCTCTAAACAACGAGTTAATTTGCCTACTAAATAATACAGTGAGCAACATAAAACCGAATCCATAATGAAACCGCTACCCAACACTATTCGTGAAAGACTCTCACACAACGAGCGCGACTAGTGAATGTATATGTAACTACCGATTGTTGCTGCCGTTTGTCAGGTGGTTACGTGTCAGTGTAGTGCAAAATTGTGAGTGCAGATGTGTTTGTGTGTAATGCCTTATTCGATCCAGGAGAGGATAGCTGTAATTGAGGCCTATATTCTTTCTGGATCGTTTGAAGAATCACGTCAAATATTTGTACGAAAAATTTCCGAATAACTATATCCCAACGAAGAGTAGCTTACATAATTTAGTTGAAAAATAGCGTACAAAACAGGTTCAGTTTCAAATCAAAAACGAAATAGGCAAACTTCCGTTAGGACTCCACGGACTATTGCCGATATTGAAAGGAGAATTACTGGAATTCAAAAAATCATTGCCCAAGTTATCCCAATAATTTGGTGTTAAATACACGTCTTGTCGTAAAATTCTTCGTGAATTAAAATTGAAACCGTACCGCGTTACAACTGAAGGAGACAGACAAACCGAAACGACTTCATTATTGCAACTGGCTTCTCGAAAATACTGTTGGTGGACAGATAGACTTGTCTAATTGTGATTTTTTTCCTTTGGGGCTACTTAAATGACAGAGTTTATGCATCTAAGCCCCGCAATATAGAAGAATTGAAAGAGAACATTCAACAAGAAATTAACGCAATTGACAACAACGTTTTGCGTCAGACGACTCTGAATGTGATCAGTCGAGTACAAAGTGTATCGATGCCCAGGGTAGTGATTTTGGACATCGTTTGTGACAAGGTACATAAATGCAACAATTTAAATTACTTTTTATGTTTTTCTTATTTAATTTATTCGTATCATTCATAAAATTTCACTCCAACATAACCTACTGATTCTGCAACGGTTACATTACGGGTTAGGTTTTATTTTGCTCACTCTGTATAAGAGAGATTAGATTATTCTACCATGAGAATATTTTTTAAGAAAAAATAAAGTAAAAACAAATAAAATAATTTTTTTAGCATTTTCTGATGATCTGGTAATTTTACCAAAATTAGAGAGGCGAAAATCAAAATTCAATAATTAAGTAAAATGTTCGAAAGAAACCGGTTTAAAAATTTCATATGAAAAAACAAAATGCATTTCCAATAATAAAGGTAGAATCCAAACAATAGATTTTGTACAAATCAATCAAAAGAGTCCAGAAATTTAAATATTTAGTGAAATAATCAGCTTATAAGAAACATTAACAATAAAGATGTGTAATCATTTGTAAACATTTACAAAGACGTGTAATTAAAACAGTACAAAACTGCTGTTTTACCGAAAGGCTTATAGAATGCGAAAGACCTAATGAATTCCCCCAAAAAACTAATAAAAGTTGAATAAAATTTTTTAAGAAAAGTGCACACCCCAAAACTCGAAGATAATATTTATGAATAAAGAAAATGAAAAGAAATTTACAAAAAAAAATATGTTCTTATATATAAATTGTTCTTTTAACAAAAAAAAAAAAAAAAAAAAATTACGGATGAATTCTAAAAAGGAGAGAAAAGTTATGGGAAACAATTAAAGAAGCTTGGAAGGGAAAGAAGGAAGGACCATCGTAACCGAACAGAAGAGAACTTGATAAAGTAGAATATGAAGAAAGAGAACACTGAAAAAACGGAACAGCAAAGAACAGAACAGTGAAGAACCAAAACAAGGAAAAAACAGATCATATCTTAATTACATTCGACTAATTTCAATTGTTTAAAAAAAATACAGTATTTTTTTTTTTTTTTTTTTACTATCGAAGGGAATTATAGAGAAATACTTATTCATATAATTATTAAATTTTGTAATGAAATTTATTTAGGATTCCTGACACAAAACATGTGTTTAAATAAAATAAAGAACATATAAGTAATATTATATTATCTATTTGTTATTAAAGTAAAGTAGTTTATTTATTAATTTTGTAGTAAATAATTAATATTTATCCCATAATGGCAGAATAGGGAAGAACAAATATCCATTATTAATTGTATTTTGTCATTTTAGTTCGTGTTTGAATAAATACTAAATTAACGGTCTGATGTCTTAAAATATATCAGTAGTATCATTTCAGTGAATCTGAAATTGTTATTCTATAAAAAACAATATTTACATTAACTATATAATTTTTAAGCTATATATGGGATATTGATGCCATTAAATTATCAACTTAAAAGGTCACGGGGATAAGGCTGTACAGCAAGATCATCCTCAGTATCTTCAGATTTCACCTAATTAAGGTCTTTTTATTATTTTATTGTGGTTAAAAATGTATTAATTAAGTTGAACAAATTTCAGTACTTACGGATCTTTATAACTAACTGATGAACTGACTTGCACGTGGAAATTAAAACAAGAAGTAGGCATTTAATAAGCAGCGGAGACTGCTGTGTGGAAAGTTAAACTTAGCGTTAAGGAAGAGATTAATAAAATGTTTCATTTGGAATGTGATGCTCTATGGAGCTGAAACATGGACGAATAGAAAGACAAACAGAAAACGAATTGAGGCTTACGTCGATGGCAAAACCGTGTAAAAAATGAAGTATTAAGGAGAATCGGAGAGAAGAGAAAAATTATAAATCTGATCGAATATAGGGAAACGAACTGACTAGGACAATGTACAAGAACGGAAGGAAAGGAAGAGATTTAAAATGATGGATAGGATTATGGATAAAGGAAAATATATTGACCCAAAGAGGTTAGTAAAGAACAGAACAAGGTGAGGAGACCTGCCCGAATGGCAGAACACTATGAATCAACTTAATCTCAAATGACTGTTATCTTTTTGGGGTTTCGTGATGAAGTCACTACGTTCAATTATCTTCATTACAGTTGAGTGAGGATGGAAAAGTTGAGTAACGAATTTGGTCACCGACTGAGTTTTATGCGGTTGATTTTGCTAACGATAAATAGATAGTAACTGAGAAGTGATTTCGCGTTTAAAAGGAGGCACGGTAGCTGCTAACCAATCTAGACGCCTGACGACAGGCGCTATTTAAATGTGTAAAATGTAATAATTAATCTATCGCTAGTTAAATTTCTATCCACTAACGCCTTGGTATAGTCCATCTGTAAAAACAATAATTTCTAAAGTTATGTACTGTTTAGCATATATATTTTAACTGTATGATTAATTATCAAAACTTATTTAAATTCGATAATAGCTATCTCTCTCGTACTGCTTTTAAAAGTATTTTATTTACTAGTTAGTTATTTGAAATAAACTAAATTGCTAGTATTATTCAAAAAAGACCTTCGACCTTGTCTTAGGACCTGCATGCAGTTTTTTTGATGACGTCACCAGATTTTTTTTGCAGGAATTTTTTGGGGCGAATTTTTTTTTTTACCTTTGACCTTATCCCAGAATCGGAATACCTATACTACTGTTATATATTGATATGAATATATATATATCACTTTCTTTTGGAAACGATAACTGCCATAATTTTGCGTCAATCACTTTTAAAATCACCAATTGATACATAAAATATAACGACCCATAATCTCGAGTTCGTTAATGGGAAAAATCTAACTAGGAAGTCGAAATTGGGTCGAAAAAAAAACATCGCTACAACTTTCTCATTAAGAAAAATATCGAACTCGTTTAAGGTTCCTACTATTCTTTGGATAAGGGCCTAAAACTTATCTAGGTAAAGATTTTTGATATCACCAACAATTGGCCCAGGGGGTGGAAAAAATGGGATTTCGAAGACAAAAAAATCATATCTCCCTTAATAAGCACAGCATCGAATCGGTATAAAATGGTCGTTAGTCTTCTAAACATTACCTAAAATGAAACAATTTTTGATGTGACTAACCCTTACGGCAAGGGATGACCGAAATGTTGCTGGAATTGTAAGAAGATGGCGCTTGACGTATGCTAAACATTTTTCACATGCAACCATTGTATTGAGTAAATTTGAATTTTTTTCTTAACTTTAATGTGGACATTTTTTTTATACCCTACTTAGCACCGGTGAAATCTATCTCTGCCTTCCGGCGTTCCGAAAGCGTTTTTCATATGCGTTTGTGCAGCGAATCACAGTGATGAGCGAATTTAAACTTGGTGATTGTGTGTAGGGTTTGTCTAACTGATGTAGTGTATTGTACTCTGAAAATCAGTGCGTTTCTGACTGTGAAACAGTGACGGCGTCGGAAATGAAAAGTCGGTCTTCTTTAGCAGAATTGCGAAAGAGTTTTTTATATTTTACTCTTTATATATATATATATATATATATATATATATATAGAATGTGGGATAATCACAGTTTAATGTAGTTGGAAAAAATTGGGAATTGAATGTATGGCAAAACTACGAAGACACTGCGTAAAATCCTCTCCACTGGTAACACTAAGCTTAACCATATTCTGCACGATAATACATCATCTCCTCCTATAAACTGTGTTTCCTTTGAACTAATTTTGCTTTAATTTTACATTAACTTAACTAAAGCATCTTTAAGTAATATTTAGCCTCAACCCTTATAAAGTCAAATGCATTTCGGTTAAAAAAAATTGAAATGCGGTACATTTGACTGCAGTAATAACGTCTAACTAAACTAATTCATTTTCAAAAGACTTTTCTACACAAATTAATCTGTTAAAATAACTTCATATAGCCTCAGAGTTATATAAAGTTAAAGACACTACGTATATTTCACATGTCAATATTATTGTAATTATACTAATGTCATTTATACGTACTTGTTAAATGAATAAAATGCAGAATGATATATCACCTACCTGAAACAATGAAAGATATAACGATAGCACAAAGAAAAAAAATTAATAGCATCTAATCAACAAATTTATAACCAAGCAGTAAAACTAGGATAATTATTTTATCTTTTGTACTGTTTGCCTTTCTTAGCTTCATTGTTATATATTGCCGCGTTTCAATACGTTTCTACAATAGAGTTATTCCGAAAAGCGTAAACATATTATCAAGGAATAAAGCTAAGAAAGGTAATCAGAACTGAAAATTGAAGTCAGTGTTCTTAGCAGAAAATATAATAATAATAATTACCTTAATAACAATTTTAGGATATTTATAATAAAAAAAATTCGGATGTGCAATAATTCCTCTATATTTAAAAAAACTCATGTTGATGCAAAAGAATAACGAGGAACTGCATACAAACACACGTATTAAACACTATTAAAGAGTACGTTGACAAAACTGATGTTTTCAATAATAATTATATATTTCATCGTATTTTAGTTTTATTCTTTATGAGTGTAACATTTTTAGGAAAGAATCGTATTCTGATATAATAAGCTTTATTACACTACTTCCCAAAAAGCATTGTAATGTATTTAGATCTATGTATGCATGTTTGTTCCACTATAGCAGCTAAACAGCTGAACCGATTTACTTGTATGACTTTTCGATATGTTTTTTCACAATCGTGTATGGTTTTCAACGAAATTGAAAATATTGTGTTCAGTGATCATAGATGATGATTACATCAATGTTTGAAGAATTCAATTTTCTACAAGTTTTGTAGAAAACGTTTATGCATTAATGACCTATTTAAGAAAGTTGTAGTAATGAACTAATTTTGGGTTTTAAGTCAGATATGTTAAAAACTAACACAGATACAGTTGTGGGACTTATTTTATTGAATTTCTAAGGTCAAAAACCATAGAAAACTATTAATTTCACCTCTCAATTACGACCAAAAAATTCAGTACGACCTCATTTCAATGGGGAGCTGAGATCCAGGTGAAATCTTTCGCTAGCCGTAACTCGCTAATGGAGCGTTTCCAAACCTATGTATATATGTTATTTTTTCATTGTTTTAATATGCGGAATATCCCTGTAAAGTATTGCGGATTCCTCGTGAAACCCTCGTGTATATATATATATATATATATATATATATATATATATATATATATACGGGGGTTTATTATTTAATATATAAAATAATTGACTTACCCTCGTGTTTATATATATATATATATAGTGCTCTCTAAAGGTGAGGCCAAACTCTAGGAAGTGATTCTACTTAACATAATGAAGAAAAAATGTCCAATGAACATAGGTCCGAAAACGCATATTTTTATAATAAATGTAAGTAAATTCCTTTAAAAAAAATAAACTCACTGTACTTTTCAGGCAATATAGTTATACTAACACGACCAATATATAAGTACAGTATAAGGGAAATTATACTAATCTGATCAGATTTTCACATTTAGTTATTTAAATCTTAACATTTCATGATCTCCTCTAACCAAAATTCCAGAAAAATTTATAAAAGTACTCAAGTATGTACATATGTTGGTCTATTATTTGTTTTATATCTCAAGACTGAATCTGGATGAAATTTGGCACCTTTATATAGTATATTAGTATTATTTAATTTTAGTTACGGTCCACTAAAGGGACGGAGAGATACGATCCTTATTGCGTCTTTATCTCAAAATTTATTTTACTCAAACGAGAAGAAGATTATTCACATAATTTAATGCTACTTTGGTCGCTTAAGTACTTTTATTTTAAAAGAAGATGTTCGACGTTATTCAAACCCGTAAAAAATGGAGAGAAAAATCCTTTTTTTTAATGTTTCTGGATTTAAAATCACATTCTTCTACTAATTAGATGATTCTAATACATTAGTATGCCAATTTGGTCATGTATTTGGAAAATTTCATTCTAGATCGGGGAATAAGTATAAGCTTATTCTTTTTATCTGCTTTGTTTCGTCATCTTCACCCTGGATGTCAGCCAATCCCACCAGATGACTACGCCGGCGGACAAAATATTAGGAATTGTAAGTAAAAATCCCCAATTCGATAATGTATTTCAACTGCGTGGTATAATCCCTCTGACTTAATCCCAATAAATACTCTTAAGAATTAAAAACTGAAAGTCTTAAAACTTAATTTAGTCTTAAGACTAAATTCTGTTAAAGAGAATTTAATCTTAAGACTAAATTCTCTTAAAGAGAATTTCTGGTTCAATAATGGAAAATGTGTAACGGTATATTAAATAGTTTTTTAATTAGGTAAACTGAATTAGAACATAAACCGATAAAGACTATCACTAATATGATTACGTGGCGTATTTTTTTTTTCTTTAAGGTTTCTTGGATAATCAAGGTCGAACAAAATAAGAAAAATACGACATATCAATTTTATTCTTTCTTACTTCCTTGTACTTGTACTTTTCGAGATTACAATACTCGTAATCGCAATGTAATACTTGTATCCTTGTACTTCCTACAAGGAAAGAGTATAATCGCGAAAAATTTCGTTTTCAGATTTCAACGGAAATAACTACTTTGATCATCCGTGAATCCATTTTACTAGTTTCGGCGTGACGTCTGTACATACGTACATATGTATCTCGCATATCTAAAAAACGATTAGACGTAGAAGATAGAAATTTCGGATTTAGGACTTTTGCAATATTTACTTCTGCACCTCCCCTTTTGACTGCAATCGACTGGATCAAAAATGTTTAAAAAAAATCCAAAATTGAAAAAAATTGGATTTTGAACTAAAATTTTTATCTTAGGAAGGCAAATCGGCGGGAATCCTACTGCATTTCCTTGTTTTTTTTTAATTTAAATATGTTGATTGATAAATAATTATTAATCCGTGATTGTAAAAAAGTTTTACCGTAAATAATAATTCAATAAAAAAAAAAAACATGAAAAAAAGTCATAAAAAAAAATAAATACATAAAAATATATGTAATTTAATAGGCGTACAAAGGAAGTCATGTAACGTCCACATCAGATTTTTAGGTAGATTTCATAAGAAAGCTATCAACTATGGTTACTATGATTCGACTTCCGGTTTTACATCCTCTAGACTTCAAAACCACCGTCAGTTCAAAAGTTTATATATATATATTTCACTTTATTGTGGAGACGATAACTGCCGTAATTTTTCGCAAATCATTTTCAAATTGTTACATAAAATATAACGACCCAAAATCTCTGTCCAGTTTGTTAAGGTGGAAAATCGGAACATGAGGGGGAATTTTCTCCCCTACTTTCTTATCAAGTAAAATATCAAATTCGTTTAAAGTTCCTACTATTCTTTGATAAGAGCCTAAAACTTACCTAAGTAAATTCTTTTGATATCACCAACCATTGACCCAGGAGGTGGAAAAAATGATGTTTCGAAGACAAAAAACATCATACCTCCCTTAATAGGCACAGTATCGAATCGGTTTTAATTGGTCCTTAGTCTTCTAATCATTACCTAAACCCTTTGTCTAAAACAGTTTTTGATATGACCAACCCTTATGGAAAGGGATGACCAAATTGTTGCTGGAATTGTAAGATGGGGCTTGCCGTATGCTAAACATGTGAAACTTTTTTCACATGCAACCGTTGTCGTATTGAGTAAATATTTGAAGTTTTTCTTAACTTTAAGGTGGAAATCTTTTTATCCTCTACTTAGCACCGGTTAAATATACCTCCAATTTCCGGCGCGCCGAAAGGGATTTTTTTTATAAATTTGTGAAACGCTCTAACTGCGATTCTTATATATTTAGTTAGCGACCAAGACAATAACCACGGTTCAAATCATTTGCTGTAAGTCAGTATGGCTTAAATGCTTATGAAATAATTTATAATAAAGATATAAAAGAAAGTTATTATACAAATTATAAGAAAATTCAAATTTATGTTAGTTTTACGTGAAAAATTAAATAAATAATAAGAAAAATTAAAGTTTTTGTTTATATAGAACGCTGTATTTTTATTTTATTTATTTATGTAAGACTATTTATTTCAATTTCAAGATAAATATTTTTAATGTTGCAGACAAAAGTTTATTTAATTTAACGATATTATTTTAATTTATTATTTTACTTTAATTCTACTTCAATAATTCTTTCGTTTAATAAATTAAATTAAAAAAAAACAACTTTTATAAACTTTCTCTAAGATGATTTACTTCATTCAATATGAAACGTGTTTATAAAAGTGACAATATGCTGATCCACGTTTAAAAAGTTTCTATAGTCTATTATACGTAAACATAAGCATAATGCAACAAGACAAGTTTTTATAATAAATTATGATTACTCTTCTGTATTACATCGTGTCACGAAACGTTAAGTCTTAGAGTGATGGCGATGGTGGGGATGAAGTTTGGTATTTCTGATGTCATTCTTTTAGGCGAGGAGGTAAAAACCTCTTTTTCACCCCCTCTTTCCACTTCAAACCCTACCCTTCCTTTCCGAAGAAAAAAACCACGTAGTCTAACAATTCTGTACTCCCCTAACCGTTGTACGTATATATCCTTTTTTCTCTGTCTATTCCTATTTGTATTTATTTTATATAAAATACCATTGTCTCGGTGATATCTGCACCAGGTTGTATAATCCGCGTATTTTATATCGTAACATTGACGCAGTTATAAAAGTAAACATATATAACTCGAATTTTCTTACAACAGTATTTATTTATAAGTCGAATTTTTACTAAGAATTCGTTTTTATATATTTAATACGTAAAATATTGAAAACATGATCTCCATGGCGAGTGGCAGCGTCTCAGCATTTCATCCAAAGGTCTCGGTTTCGAATCCAGGTCAGGCATGACGTTTTTCATACGGTAAAAATTTCCATTCTCTACGGAAAAATGATCAAAGCATTTGATGATCGCCATCTCAAAAAAAAAAAAAATAATAATAAATAAATAAAAAATTCCTTAATACGGGCTCGGATTGTACGAGCCCGTATCAAACATTCTTTCCATGTTTTCTCATTAGACTACCAACTGTTGTTAAATTTATCAATACTTCCTTATGATTCCTGCGCCTATTATGGGAGCTACGATTTTTTGTCTTAGAAATACAATTTTTTCCACCCCCTGAGCCAACGGTTGGTGATATCAAAAAACTTTACTTATATAAGTTTTAGACCCTTATCCAAAAAATAGTAGGAAATTTAAACGAATTCGACATTTTACTTAAGAAAGTTATAGCGATATTTTTTTTCGAAAAAGCACTCCATTTCCACCCCCATGGTCCGATTTTGCTCATTAATGAAATTGACCGAGATTTTTAGTCGTTATATTTTGTGTATCAATTTGTAAGTGATTGGCGCAAAATGATGGCAGTTATCTTGTTCACAAGAAAGAGAAATATATATATAAACTTTTGAACTGATGGTGGTTTTGGGGTCTGGGGGATGTGAAACGCAAAGATGTCGAATCATTACAGTAGGTAGCTTTCTTATGAAATCTACCTAATAACACGATATAAATATGTAAAAGAAAAGTAATAATCGATAAACAAATATTAAACTTGCACAATTACAAGTTTTTTTTAAATTATAAAGGCAGCACTTTTACTATTGTTATTACATTTTCCTGGTTTTTTTTTGTCTTCAGTCATTTGACTGGTTTGATGCAGCTCTCCAAGATTCCCTATCTAGTGCTAGTCGTTTCATTTCAGTATACCCTCTACATCCTACATCCCCAACAATTTGTTTTACATACTCCAAACGTGGCCTGCCTACACAATTTTTCCCTTCTACCTGTCCTTCCAATATTAAAGCGACTATTCCAGGATGCCTTAGTATGTGGCCTATAAGTCTGTCTCTTCTTTTAACTATATTTTTCCAAACGGTTCTTTCTTCATCTATTTGCCGCAATACCTCTTCATTTGTCACTTTATCCACCCATCTGATTTTTAACATTCTCCTATAGCACCGCATTTCAAAAGCTTCTAATCTTTTCTTCTCAGATACTCCGATTGTCCAAGTTTCAATTCCATATAAAGCGACACTCCAAACATACACTTTCAAAAATCTTTGCCTGAGATTTAAATTAATTTTTGATGTAAACAAATTATATTTCTTACTGAAGGCTCGTTTAGCTTGTGCTATTCGGCATTTTATATCGCTCCTGCTTCGTCCATCTTTAGTAATTTTACTTCCCAAATAACAAAATTCTTCTACCTCCATAATGTTTTCTCCTCCTATTTTCACATTCAGCGGTCCATCTTTGTTATTTCTACTACATTTCATTACTTTTGTTTTGTTCTTGTTTATTTTCATGCGATAGTTCTTGCGTAGGAATTCATCTATGCCGTTCATTGTTTCTTCTAAATCCTTTTTACTCTCGGCTAGAATTACTATATCATCAGCAAATCGTAGCATCTTTATCTTTTCCCCTTGTACTGTTACTCCGAATCTAAATTGTTCTTTAACATCATTAACCGCTAGTTCCATGTAAAGATTAAAAAGTAACGGAGATAGGGAACATCCTTGTCGGACTCCCTTTCTTATTAGGGCTTCTTTCTTATGTTCTTCAATTGTTATTGTTGCTGTTTGGTTCCTGTACATGTTAGCAATTGTTCTTCTATCTCTGTATTTGAACCCTAATTTTTTTAAAATGCTGAACATTTTATTCCAATCTACGTTATCGAAAGCCTTTTCTAGGTCTATAAACGCCAAGTATGTCGGTTTGTTTTTCTTTAATCTTCCTTCTACTATTAATCTGAGGCCTAAAATTGCTTCCCTTGTCCCTATACTTTTCCTGAAACCAAATTGGTCTTCTCCTAACACTTCTTCCACTCTCCTCTCAATTCTTCTGTATAAAATTCTAGTTATGATTTTTGATGCATGACTAGTTAAACTAATTGTTCTATATTCTTCACATTTATCTGCCCCTGCTTTCTTTGGTATCATAACTATAACACTTTTTTTGAAGTCTAACGGAAATTCCCCTTTTTCATAAATATTACACACCGGTTTGTATAATCTATCAATCGCTTCCTCACCTGCACTGCGCAGTAATTCTACAGGTATTCCGTCTATTCCAGTAGCCTTTCTGCCATTTAAATCTTTTAATGCTCTCTTAAATTTAGATCTCAGTATTGTTTCTCCCATTTCATCCTCCTCAACTTCCTCTTCTTCCTGTATAACACCATTTTCTAATTCATTTCCTCCGTATAACTCTTCAATATATTCCACCCATCTATCGACTTTACCTTTCGTATTATATATTGGTGTACCATCTTTGTTTAACACATTATTAGATTTTAATTTATGTACCCCAAAATTTTCCTTAACTTTCCTGTATGCTCCGTCTATTTTACCAATGTTCATTTCTCTTTCCACTTCTGATTTTCCTGGTATAAGGAAAAAATAAGCCGATGGAATATTTACACAAAATAATATGAACCGAATAAAAAGACCACTACAGATACTTTGGTACCGTGTTATCAGAAGACAGATTAGATTAAACCAAACAATCGAAGGATATAGAAAAAAAAGGGCCGATGAACTTTTTCATAATTTTTCAGCGTAAGCACATTAACATTCTTCAGACATGAAATTCTTCTACTGCAGTTACAACTTAATTTCTCATTTAACTATAAGATTCTAAATATAACACTTTACATACCTTATATTTTGTATACTGGAACATGATGAACAGTTATTTCGCAAAGCATACTTAGAATCTGATATAGTGTGAACTTTTGAAAAATCTGATTCAATAAGGACACCGCAAATAAAACGGTTTGAGAATCACTGCTTCACCACTGTATGGTAATAAAAAATCATTATAAAATTATATATTTTTTTAAAAAAGTGTTTAATTTTTTTTAATCATATGTTTCTATTTTTTTATGAAAATATTTGTAATTTTATTGTCTAGATTATAAGCCTTAAAATATTTTTTGCTTTTTTTTCGTCAGTTACCGTTTTGCTTTATATCTTGTCTCGATGTCAGCCAATCCCACCCTCAGACAAAGTATTACGAATTGTAGGTAAAAACCCCCCTTCATCATACTTGATAATGTATATCAACTGCGACATTATAATTTATTTTATTTTTATTTTACAGTTTTTAAATTTGCAGTTTGGTTCGTTTGGTTTTAATTTTCTTGTTAAAAAGAATGTTATTTTTGTTTTGTTTATTTAATTGTAAAAAAATCAATACTTAGATGAGTGTGTGTGCGTGTATACACCGGTATATATATATATATATATACTTTTGGAACATCCGATATATATACTGGGTATCCCAAAAGTCATTTGGCCGAGAAATAGAATATTTTAAAAGCTGAAAACAATACTTGTGCTATTAAATCAACAATAACATTAATTATATAATTTTTTAAATCTTACAAGAGTTGCTCAAAATGCTGCCCATGTATCTTCAGTACATTTTCTACAGCGGTTTATTACACTTGTAACCCATTTTTTTTACACAAATCTTTGTTTGCGTTTAACTGTTCAAATTCATCTTTGATTATTTGTGTTACTGCTCAAATCACTAGGATTACGAGAGAAAACATTATTTTAAGAAAAATCACAAACTAAAATTCCAAGGTGTAAGATCGCATGATCATGGTGGCTAATCGGTTGTACTAACTGGCGGAAGTCGTCCTCCGATTCACTCTGAAAGTTGCTGCCGATACATTCTCTTACTGATAAACTGTATTGCGGTGGAGCAACATCCTGTTGTCAAATTACATTAATAATTTTTTCAACAAAGAATTATTTTATAGATCAGGTAAAAATATTTCTTGTAACACTCCAAAGTAAGAATCACCACTTACAGAGCCGGTGGAAAAGTATGCATCGACAATGCCACCGCCCGATACACCAGCCCACATACTGATGCCTGGAACATTTAGTTTTTGTTCATGTACCTCGAGCGGATTTGTGTCACTCCAGTATATACAGTTATGACGATCTACACAATCGTTTTCTTTAAAAAATTCACTTTTGAAAGTTAGACTCTGCCTCACAGCGTATCACAAACCGTTTGCAGAACTCAAGACGTTTGTCGAAATCATCTTTCGTTACGGTTTGATGCGGTTGTGGACGATAAGCTTTTAGTTTGAACGCTTTCAAAATACGAACACTATTGGGAGCAATATCCAACTCAGCAGGGCTTTGACAAATAGATTTCTCGATCAAGCGACTTTTTGGACACCTGATATATATATATATATATATATATTAAGTGAAGGGCGTGCCGTAGGCACGCCTCCGCAGTAGTTAGGCCCTCCGGGCGGGTGGCGTCTCGAAAGGGGATTATTAGGTATCCAAAATTTACTCTTGTTTAAATTTTTTTTTTTTTTTTGATGGGAATTGATCAAGGAAAAGCGAAAAAATATCAGAAAATCTTCCCAATTAAATTTGGTTTAGACCGGTTTTGGCATAGGCGTCAGCCACCGTGGCGCAAGTGGTAGCATCTCGGCCTTTCATGCGGAGGTCCCGGATTCGAATCCCGGTCAGGCATGCATTTTTAGACGCTACAAAAATTTTCATTCATCTCACGCTTTTCTTTTCTTTTCTTTTTCCTGTTTAGCCTCCGGTAACTACAGTTTAGATAATTCTTCAGAGGATGAATGAGGATGATATGTATGAGTGTAAATGAAGTGTAGTCTTGTACATTCTCAGTTCGACCATTCCTGAGATGTGTGGTTAATTGAAACCCAACCACCAAAGAACACCGGTATACACGATCTAGTATTCAAGTCCGTATAAAAATAACTGGCTTTACTAGGAATTGAACGCTGGAACTCTCGGCTTCCAAATCAGCTGATTTAGGAAGACGCGTTCACCACTAGACCAACCCGGTGGGTTCAACTCACCCTGTGCAGTTAAAACCTAACGGTAGTCCCGGAGGTTTAAAAAAAAGGCATATGCGTTGGAGTTAAAATTTTCAAAATACATATGTACGATTCTAAATGGATAATCGATAGTATTTTTAGTATCGATTTATTTATCGAAAACAGTTGTTTTAAGATTTGTTACGACATAGAATGAATGAATTACGGCAGTAAAAATTATTCTATAGTTATTATTGTTGTTATTTATTGTTTATAAACGTTAAAGAAAAAATCTTATGATTATTTGACGGGCAGTATGTTGAATCTGTAAGCGTGTTTTCTTTTTGCTCTTATTTGTTAGTGTTGCTTCTTCTTACTTATTGTTTATAAACATTTAAGACAAAAAAATATGATTTATTTTTTGACGGGCGGTATATTCGATCATGTAAGCATGTGTCTCTCAGCTAAGAGAGACGGACCAATGCCGGCCTCAATGGCGCGAGTAATAGCGTCTCGGCCTTTCATCCAGAAGTCTCGGGTTCGAATCCCGGTTAGACATGGTATTTTCACCCACGCTACAAATCATTTATCTCATCCTCTGAAGCAATACCTAACGGTGGTGCCGGAGGTTAAACAAAAAAAAAAAAAAATGGGGGGACGAACACACATACAAGTGCCCTTTAGTATAGTAGTATATATATATATTTTTTTTCAAATCACAACAAACAAATATAATCGTAAAAATTCTATTGGTATTTTAAAATAGACGACTAAAAGTAATAGTATCTATATAAGTGAAAATATAAACGTTCGTTTGTTCAATCTCTTAAATCTCTGAAAGTTGTTCTCTGAAATTTTGAAACAACGTTCCATTCGTATACGCGTGGGGTTTTATATACCTACTATTTATATACCTAAGATTTCACACCTGTGACAGGTATAAACATGTCTTTTTAAAAAAAAAACAGCGTAAAAGCAATAGACGCTACACTAAATATTTCACGATTGCATTTCAATGATTCTGATATGTGTGTCCGCTATAGACTAAAAAACTAAAGGACCGATTTATGCGCGGGGAAAAAGGGAGAAAGGGAAAATTCAGAAAAGGAAAAAAGGAAAAAGGGAAGAAGATAAGGAAAATGGAAAAAGAAAAAAGATAAAAGGGAAAAACGGGAAAAGGAAGTGGAAAGGGGAAAGGAGAAAAATAAAATGGGAAAGAGGAACGGGAAATGCAAATAAGGGAAATAGAAATGGGGAAGGAAAGGGAAAGAGGGAAGAAAATGTGAAATTGGGGAAAGGGAATATGATAAAAATGAAAATGTGAAAAAGGAAAATGGGTAAAGGAAAATAAGGAAAGGGGTGAAAGGGAAAGGTTAAATTTTGTGAAGTTCCATTATGTTCATTTTGTTAATGTTTTATTAAACTTTCAATTGTGTTCATTTAATCTATATATATATATATATATATACTCAAATGTAGCAATGGCGAAGCACTGCCGGGCCTGCTAGTTTAAAATATACTTAAAAATATTTTAAATTTATACAACTAAAAAATCATAATTTTATTAGGTAGTTATTTCAATAACGCTTCATTTAATATCACCCGTTTTACTTCCTCCGTCTCTGATAACTACCAAGGAAAAAAAAAGTTGCATTCCTACCATGTGGCCGAAATTAGAGCGCCATTAAATACAAGTTACTATTACTTTACCTAATTTAGTTGCAGTATATATTTTTCTGAACTGTTTGAATTCAATCATTCACAACATCATTACGATAAAAATATCGTAATGTTATTTTATTCCCTAATTACTCGTCTTTTAGTTTCTGTCATTTCATTTTAATATTGACATAAAAAAAAGTATAATTAATAGAAAACTTAATACACTAACACCATAAATAAATATAATTTTTAAAAAAAATTATAAAAATTGAATGTATACGATTTTTTTACGGTATTAATGACCGGGAATATATTTACCACAAAAAAAAAAAAACAGCGTTCTTTGTTTTCCATAATTTCTAAACCGATCGATCGTTTTCGATGCGATTTTAAAATAACATGCTGTTACTTAAGTAGGAGATTTAACGATAAAATAATAAAAAACATGTATATCTGCTTTTTAATTAATTTTTAAATTCCAATGAGAGATTCTCCTGCGAACACAAGTGTTTATTTGTTTTTAACGTTGGTTGTAACGAATAAGTATTCATTCCTGCACGAATGAAAACAGCTTCTTACGTACCCACATTTTTACTACGAGTAATTATAAAAGTTTTAATTTCTCCTTGTTAATTACTCTTAAATATTTATCCACATTATGACGGGTATGAAATACACTAAAATAATTTTGAAATTTAGAATTATTAACCAACTGATTTTTTCATTATTCTTGTCCCTTTCGACGATAGTAAAAAAAAAATTGATATAGACACCACATGACTTCGTTGTACGCCTATTAAATTAAATTTTGTAATTTAATTTTTCTATAATAATTTTTAATTCTAAATACACATTTAGATAGGTTTCATAAGAAAGCTACCTATTGTTACGGGTTCCATGATTCGACTTCCGGAAAATTTTGACATTTCTTCGCGTTTCACATTCTCCAGACCTCATAACCACCGTCAGCTCAACAGTTCAAAGATTATATATATATATATATAATTTTCTTGTGGACACGATAACTGCCGTAATTTGCGCCAATCGCTTTAAATTGATACATAAAATATAACTACCTAAAATCTTGGTCGAGTTCGTTATTGGGCAAAGTTGAACCATGGGGGGACTTTTTTGAAAAACAAAATATTGCTATCGCTTTTCTATTAAGTAAAATATCGAATTCGTTTAAAGTTCCTACTATTCTTTGGATAAGGGTCTAAAACCTTTGTAAATAAGGGTTTTGATGCCGGGTAAGCATATGTTAGAATCGGCAGGACGTATAGCCGAAAAATGAGCAATTTGGTCGCCGGTGGATATGGATTGGCACTGTTCAGTACTGAGTATAGTGACCCCTGACGGCCTTTGCCCTTTGGGTCACATATTTAACATGTTCTCCTAAGGTAAGCCGTTTATCCAGGACTACTCCCAGGTACTTGAGTGTTTTCCCAAAGGGGATTTTCTCTCCTGAGATTTCCAGCTGCCTGGCTGGAGCACGTGTCTTGTATGTGAACATCACTGCCACCGATTTTTCACCGTTGACCTTGATTCTCCACATATCGAACCACGGCTCTACTAGATCCAATTCCCGTTGGAGTCTCTCGATCGCGTAATCTACACTTCCGGATTCATAATAATATGTCGTGTCGTCTGCGTATAGAGCTGTTTAGACTCCTTCCGACTGCGGCATATCGTTGACGTAGGCCGTGTACAAGAACGGCGAAAGCACTGCTCCTTCGGGGACTCCAGCGGCTACGTTTCTAGTAGAAGAGATAGTTCCCCCTACACGTACAGTCTGTCTAGTAAATAAGACCGTATCAATATGTCATAGCGACAGGGAATCGTTCTATGTGCGAGTTTACACAGCAAGCCGCTATGCCAAACTTTGTCAAAGGCTTTAGCCACATCTAGAAAAACGGTTGCAGTTACCGTTTTTCTATATAAATGTGTATATATATATATATATATATATATAAATTTAACTGCAACTATAATAAACATTACTTTCGGATAAAATAAAAATAGAAGAATAATTATTTTTTTATTTTTAATGTTAATCATAGAGATTTATAAGGGAACTATTATTTTTATTAATATTTTATATCTAATATAAATTATGAAAAAATCAGACTGTAAAAGTTAAATTGAAAATATTAATAATCTATAAAAAATTGTTTGTACCCGTAAATAAAGAATTTTATATTTCAAAAAAAGATAACTTAAATAACCACGATAAGTTTTAATTAGTAAGTTTTAGTATAAAAAAAACATCGTTATTCAAATATCATGTAACAAAATTTTATGTTTTATCATAAAATGAAATGTAAAAATAAAAAAAAATGATTATACAATTTGTACCTTACAAAAAAGAGAAGCCTTATTCATTACATTTAATCGGGTAATGAAACAACCTTCATTTGTACCAAAAGGATACACACACACACGCGCGCACGCACACACAGACACACACGTATGGAAAAGATAATTAGCCCTTCAAAAGAGAAAGACCAAAAAAGAATTCGTAAACGAATAGAGTAGCTTCAAAATAAGAAAAAAAAAAGACTAAAACTAACTTGAAAGAGGTAACAGTAATTAAGGTCTATACTAAATAAGGGTTAAATTCAAGAGAGAGAAGAAACGTTATTTTTCTTTATTTATTTTGTAAATAATAAATTTGATTTGAAGTTAAAATAAATAGAAAAAAAGATACTGATGTATTAAGAAAAAAGTCAATAACCTACTTTTTCTAATATTAAATTATCTTCACTATATATTTAATTTAATATATACAAGAGGAGTTCAAAAAATGTACTCAGTTTGCTAGTCTATATCTCGTGACAAATTTGACTTGACGTGCCAATTTTTGACAATGAGAGAGGGTTATGGTATGTGCTCGAAATGATCACCAGCAGCTTCTATACAACGCCCATGGTGTTGAACTGCACACCAAACTACGTTTTTTAGCGTATTTGGTGTAATGGCAGCACATGAATACGTTTTTTTTTTTCACGTAGTTCGTCGATTGTTGATGGTTTTTTTATACAAGTCATTCTTGACAGTCCCCCAGAGGTATCAAATGAAAGAGGCCTAGGTGGATACTCAACAGCAACTCTTCGACACACCGTCCGGATAGAGTTTTATAGAGGTACAACCTGATATCTCGATGGTAATGAGGCGGTGCTTTGTCTTGTTGTACGAAAAAACATTCATCACCACGTAGATTTTGGATGGTAGTAGGCAAAATCCTTGTCTGAATCATGTCAAGATACGCGTCACCAGTTACGGTATCCTGGAAAAAAGAAGGAATTGATAGACCACACCACATAGCAACCCTTGATAAATTCACTGTCCTGTTCACATGAGCGTGAATTTTCAGGAGTCCAGTAGACGCAATTGTGGCGGTTCACAGTACCGTTAAGTTTGAATTGCGCCTCGTCCAGACAAACGTCTCTGCAAATTTCTCATCCTCGCCAACCATGTGCTGAAACCGTTTACAGTACTCCATCCTTCGATCTAGGTCGTCCTCATTTGTCGTGTGTAGCAGTCTTGGAATACCCTCTCCACTTTGCACTCTTCAGAATGGGTCTTACAGTTGACCGGTACATCCCACTTTCTCACGCTCCATGCTTCACTGATTTTTTCGGGTGAAATGTTGCAACACCGCAGCACTGGACTCCGGCTTCAGTGCTGTTGCCGTTGTACTTCGTAAATGTTTTCGTACTTCAATTTCCACGTCAGTACAGCCTTGTTTTCAACAAACGATAAGCAAACCTCAGCCATTGCTGCTACTCGACTATCTTCTGCTGCATCGGCTAATATAACTTGCTCGTTTCACCACCAACCACCCGTGCATGCGCGGCATAAATTGCCAGCTCCGCCTACCACGACAAATTTAATACCTTACACTACACTACATATTAGATTTGTGAATGTAACTCTTTTTGTTTAGATATTATTTAATTGCAAGTAGTGAGTGCATTAATATGGACCCCAGCTGATGTATAAGAACTGTCTCGTACGTTTGCCGTTATTGCAGTTTTTAATTCGTCAATCGTGCGTGGTTTGTTGCGATAAACTGCTTGTCCCCCCAATAGAAAGTAATCTGGGAGAGCGAGATTGGGTGGTGATGGTAAAAGCCAAAGACCTTTCGTAAAAGAGTCATCGGCTTGTTAGCTGTGTTCGCTGTAGCGCCATCTTGTTTGAAACAAGCAAGATTAATTTCCAGTTCTGTTAACCGACTAATGAAGTCAGTTAAAACAGTACAATTTGTTTATCCTGTAAGGAAAAATTAATTACGGGTCCGGCTTCGGGGGGAAAACAGAAATGAACTCAAAAAAAAAAGAAAGAAAAAGGTAGACGTACAATTCTTACTCATGACACCAAACCGTCGTCGAGACAGGTGTTCTGTTAAACGTACAAAATCATCAGGATCCCAAGCGTTCCTGAAGATGTTGTGCAACAACTAGGAGAAAGCTATTCCCTCAGAGAAAATCCGAAGAAATCGACTCGACGTGCGTAACATGTGCCTGGTATTCCAGAAAAGAATTTCTGGCGCGTATTTCGTAAACGATTGCACTTAGGCCAAACAAAAGTAACCGTAGTTTCAACACGTTATAGATGACGACAAAGGTGTTTGGCTGCAGTTTTGTGTAGATTTGGCGGTTAGAATTGCAAACAACAATACATTTTTAGAAAAGAATCAACGTTTCACTTCAGAGGCAAGGTGAATTACCCAAAATTGCTGAATATGGGGTAGCGAAAACCCTAAAGAAACTTTGCAGCACATTCGTGATAGTTCTAAGGGCAATGTTTTTAGCGTCTTAAGCAAACAAAGACTGTACGGCTCGTTCTTCTTCCAGGAGACAACCGTAAACGGTTTCGTTTATCTGGACATCCTTTAAAAATTTCTAATTCGTCAGTTAGACACTGATTAGCAAGATGGACAACATTACTATCAAAAAATCGAAGCACCACCTGACTACCACCTAGAAGATCGAGATTTTCTTGATACTCGATTCCCAGGTTGGTACATCAGTCGCGAAGGTTCAATCGCATGGCCTCAGATTGATCCCACTAGATTTTTTTTCTTGTGCGGTTGATGTACCACCTTTGCCTGCTGATCTTATTTTGCTATGACTTCGAATTAACGGCTCAACTGCAGAAGTAACACCCGACTTACCGCATACATTTTGGAATGAAAAGGTCTTCAGGTGGGTCATATTACAAACGGAAGTCATATAGAAAAAAGTCAATGTTAGATGTCAAACCTCATGTGGTTTTCTATGAAATAAGACAACAACCGAATTTGTTAGGTATCTCAATAAATTTAAAATGCTTTTTAAGTTGTTCAGTCCTGTTTAAATCACACGGTATTTAAATCGTGTTGTGACGTTTATTTTTTTATACTTGGTCTCTGTTAATTTTTTAATTTTGTCATGATTTCTGTTTTACTAAATTTTATTGTTTAGATTTATATCAGTTTTTCTACAATCACGGCGGAGTACGGTAGTCTGTATCTTTCATCCGAAGGTTCCGCGTTCGAATCCCGGTTAGACAAGGTATTTTTACACTACAAACTTTATTATAATTTATCAGTAATTATTACCGGTCGACAAACAGTTGTTGCTATATAAATAAATAGGAAAATTACTTTAAAATTTATTTCCACACCAGAAGAATCAGTTTTTATGTCGATGTTAAGGTATAAACGAGTTTCGTTTTTGGAAAAGATAATATTGCCTAAATGTAAAATGTTTATTATTTAGATATAACCTAAACGTAGATAATAATCCACCGTCTTAAATCATTATGATATTTAAATTATTTTCTCTAAAAAATTTTGTAAATTGTAATAACTACGGTTAGTAATTTATTTGAATTAAACTAAGTAAAGTTTAAAATATGTTAAAATATAATATAAAATTCCCGCATAATACTGAATCTTAACTCATTAAGTCTCTTTACATCGTTTCCTTACGTTTATATTCTTATTTACATCAAGATCCAAGTTTCTACATTTTACTTTTCTTTCGAGCATTTTTTTTTTTATAAAAACGTAAAATAAAATTAAAAAAATAAATAAAATAACCTTTTATAAAAATATAAAACAGAATTAAAGAAATTATTCAAAGAATATAAATTTACTTTCCAATTTCTACTTTTTGAAGTCGGAGCGAAATTATGAGTTAGTGAGTTATTTTTAAATTATTTACTTTAGTGCTAATTTAAAAAAAAGTTTAAAATTACGTAAAAATTAAAATTTCTTAACTTTTTTAAAAATATATCTTTATTACAGGTAAATATTTTTGAAGGTAATTTTAATTTCAAATATTAACTTACAAGAATAAGAATTAAAGAAACCAATTTTGTTTAAGAAAATTCACTTTTGATACATTTTTTTTCTGAATTCTGATGATATAATTTTTCTTTCTAGAGCTAACCTAACCTAGAGCTAAATAACAAAGATGGACCACTGAATGTGAAAATAGGAGGAGAAAAGATTATGGAGGTAGAAGAATTTTGTTATTTGGGAAGTAGAATTACTAAAGATGGACGAAGCAGGAGCGATATAAAATGCCGAATAGCACAAGCTAAACGAGCCTTCAGTAAGAAATATAAGTTGTTTACATCAAAAATTAATTTAAATGTCAGGAAAAGATTTTTGAAAGTGTATGTTTGGAGTGTCGCTTTATATGGAAGTGAAACTTGGACAATCGGAGTATCTGAGAAGAAAAGGTTAGAAGCTTTTGAAATGTGGTGCTATAGGAGAATGTTAAAAATCAGATGGGTGGATAAAGTGACAAATGAGGAGGTATTGCGGCAAATAGATGAAGAAAGAAGCATTTGGAAAAATATAGTTAAAAGAAGAGACAGACTTATAGGCCACATACTAAGGCATCCTGGAATAGTCGCTTTAATTTTGGAAGGACAGGTAGAAGGGAAAAATTGTGTAGGTAGGCCACGTTTGGAATATGTAAAACAAATTGTTAGGGATGTAGGATGTAGAGGGTATACTGAAATGAAACGACTAGCACTAGATAGGGAATCTTGGAGAGCTGCATCAAACCAGTCAAATGACTGAAGACAAAAAAAAAAAAAAAGAGCTAACCTAACAGCTTGAGCGGACTAAGCGAGGTGTCATACACCACCGGCTAAAGTGTCCCAACCGCTCACTTGTCATATATTTACTAAAATGGATAGGCGCATCCCGTCAACTACTAAAAATATGTATGACAACCATAAATTGAAATTTAGTTCGTCTAGACAGCAATTCGTTGCCATGCCTAGGTCGCTGAACACCAGCAAGTACCTGTCCACCATATTAAAGCGCTGAGAGCCATATATCTGTAAGTTAGCTTCCCACAGCAGTGCGGTAGGAGTCTATCCCTTAAGTAAACTACTGATATCGGTTGAACAAAGCAAACGCATCAACGAACTCTCACACGGTCCGACAATGCGGCTCTCGTCGCTTGTGAGTGGCCAATTTTTCCCTTGACCTGTTAGTTCCAGGGTGGTTTGATCTCTGCACCCCCCACCACCCAAGAGCAGGGCAGTCAAACATCAGGTGTTAATTTGACTGAACCTCCCGGCAGACGCATAGCACATCGGCGGCCAGGCGGATATATAACAATATATCGCTATAACTTTCTTATTAAGTAAAATATCGAATTCGTTTAAAGTTACTGTTATTCTTTGGATAAGTGCCAGTGGACTGAAAAAATGGAGTTTCAACGACAAAAAATCACAGCTCCCTTACTACCCACAGGAATCGTAAGGAAGTGCTGATAAATTTAGCATTAGCTTCTAATCTACTGAGAAAACGTAGTGTCAGTAAAACGTGTAAAGTAATTTTTGATACGAGCTCATACAATCCGAGTTCGCCTATCACAGTTTTGCCCCGGTAAATCTACCTCCCGCCTTCCGGCGTGCCGAAAGAAATTATTATTTCTGTGATGAAACTAAAAAAAAAAAAAAACTGCATTCTTAAGGAAAAGAATTATGCCCTTATTTGCCATTAAAACATTTGAAATTAGAAAGGAAATTCGTAATAAATTTATAAAATATAAACACAGCAATTATTTGGATGCCCATTTTATAATTTATTTAAATTTAAATTCATTTAAAGGTAGAACAGAGTCTTAGTATTGAACAAATTTAATAAAAACTATAAAATTAATAAAAAATTACAAAAAAATCAGGTTTATAAAAAATATAAATGGCTTCTAGGAAAGTATCATTCTTTAAACATTTTACATAAAACGTATCCGTTTTTACTTCCTTGTACGAAATAAATAACGGAAATATCCATTTTGATCATCCCTGAATCTATTTTTACTAGTTTCGGGGTGACGTCTGTACGTACGTATGTATCTCGCATAACTCAAAAAATGATTAGCCGTAAGATGTTGAAATTTAGGATTTAGAACTGTTATAACATCTAGTTGTGTACTCCCCTTTTGGTTGCAAACGACTGAACCAAAAACCCCAAAATCCAAAAAAAAGAAAGAATTTTGGTCTTTTAGTTAACTGCAGTAATAACCCTCATTGTGAGGTTTTCAACGATATATCATAAGCGGTACTTATTAATGAAATATTTGGATCTAACAAGGGCAAATCAGTTCGAATCACACTTCAACTCCTTTTTATTTATTTATATATTTCTTTTAATTTAAATATATTGATTTATTAATAAATATATAAATTTTATAACCTCCGATTATAAAAAAAAAACGTTTATAATAAATAATAATGCAATAATAACAATAAAAAAATATCAAAAGTTAATAATGAAATAAAATTTTATGTACTTTTAAAAATGAGTATATGTAATTTAATAGATGCACGCATGAGATGCCACACATTTAATAGCCACATGAGATGTCCTGGTCTACATAAGATTTTCTTTTAGCGTTTATTTTATAATATTTGCTATTGATTTTTTGTACGTAGTTTTTATTATTTTTGAATATTTTTTATATTAGTAATATGTTTCTCCATTGAGAATAGGAACGAATTCACAAAGAACGTACAAGATTATTAAAGGATTCAAAAAGGAGAAATATCATAAATGGTCATAAGAAAGAAAAATTTGAAAATGAAGATGAATTAACAGAATAGGAAACCGTCCGGTAATTAAATATTAAACCTGGTTTTAGACCGATGATAATAAAAAAAATGACTTACGTGATAATAAAAAAGCTTTTAACTTAAAAGATTTAAAAAGCTTTTTAACTTTTGGAAATCAGCGGTACATTAATTATTAATAATCATTTATTTTTAAATTGGCGCACGCTTAAAAAAAAAAATTAAAAGTTTTATGTTTTTTTTCATTATTAAAGGGCAATTTGTAATTAATTTTTAAAAATCCACTTTAACTTTATACCGGATCTGAAATGATTAAAAATATTTTTTTTTTAAAACTTTTGGAAAAAAATCTTTAATAAATACAATATCGATATACGAATTATTTATCAGAACTTTAACAAAATTTATTGAACTATGTTAACAAGTTCATAGACCGAAAAAAGTCCTGTTTTATGTGGTTCATTTATATAAATAAATATTACAATAAAATATGAATAATAAAAAAAGAAATCTGTGAGAATTATTGTTAAAAATACATATATTTTAAACGAAATTAATAAGAAAAATATGCATCATTATATTTTACGAATGTATGTATCGCAATAAGATACTTCATACTCTCTAATGATCTTGGATGTTCGACAGAACGGAGCTTCTATTCAACGGTAGAACGTGTGCTTTGAACTGGAAAAAGTTATTAACCGACCACTATAAAGGAAGGCAGTTAAATTTAAATTAGATCTTCCTAACCATTCTAACCATTAGCTTTAGACATAAATACGATATTTTTATTTTGGACAATAGATAAGCTATCAAAAGAAAACAGCTCGACTTGGGCTTTACAATTGGGTAAAAATAGTCGATTCTAAAGCATCATATTATAGCAAAAATTATGATATTTTACAATATAATATTTAATCAAAATTATTTAAATAATAATACGTGAGTCTCTCTCTCTCTCTCTCTCTCTCTCTCAATCACTCTCTCTCTCTCTCTCTCTCTCTCTCTCGCTCTCTAACTCCCTCTCTCTCTCTCTCAATCTCTCTCACTCTCTCTCTCTCACCCTCTCTCTCTCTCAATCTCTCTCGCTCTCTCTCTCTCTCTCTCTCTCTCTCTCTCTCTCTCTCTCTCTCTCTCTCTCTCTCTCTCTCTCTGTGTGTGTGTGTGTGTGTGTGTGTGTGTGTGTGTGTGTGCGCGCGCGCGCGTGTAAAAATACTGAATAAATAAAAAACAAAGCTTAGAAAATAGATTTAAAAAACAGAAATACAAGATAGCGTTTCAACAATCTGAAAAGTTTGGGAATAATAAAAAAAAAAACAAAATCAAAATTGCTAAATAAAAAATTAAATTTTATAATCTACATAAATAAAATCGTAAATGTTCGTTTGTTCAAAATCTTAAATCTCCGAAAGTTCTTCACCGATTGCTTTGAAATTTTGAAACAACGTTACATTCAAATACGAGCGTGTTTTTATATACCTAAGATGTCACACCTGTGACAGGTAAAAACATGCTTTTTAAAAACATGCTTTTTTTGAAAAACAGCGTTATTTGTTCGACATAAAAGCAGCACACGTTATACTAAATATTTTACGATTCCATAACAATTTCCGATATGTATGTTTGCTATAGACTAAAAACTTATTGGACCGATTTACCCCCGAGGGAAAAGGGAGAAAGAGAATAACCGGAAAAGGTAAAAGGGAAGAAGTGGTTATTACTTTTCCCCGTTTCCGGGGAAAAGTAATAACTGGAAAAGTTAATGAAAAAGGAAAACGTAAAGGGGAAAGGGAAATAAAAGAAAGAGAAATGGGGGAATGAAAGAAAAAACGGGAATTTGTGCAAGGGAAAGGAAATATGGTAAATATGAAAATGAAAAAAGGGTAAAATGGGAAAAGGAAAATGGGGAAATGGAAAAGGGGAGAGGGAAAAGGTTAAAAAGGAAATGTTAAATTTTGTGAAGTTAGGTAATGTTCATTTTGTTAATGTTTTATCAAATTTTCAATTGTGTTCATTTAATCTATGTATATATCTTTATATATATATTTCTCGTGTGCGTGTGTATGAAAGTGAACTCCTCCTTAACGGCTGGACTGATTTTGATGAAATTTTGTGTGTGTATTCAAGGGGATTCGAGAATGATTTAGATTTACAATTTGGTCCACTGGAAAATGTTTTTTTAATTATTTTTTATTTATAAGTAGTTGTTGATTTTGGAATGTTTTACATTGGATCCGGCAGACTGCACTACCATCGCAGTATCGAATATTCAATAATATTATATTTTAATTTTAGTTTGTCCCGACAGTTGGTGCTGCGATCAAACTGAGAAAAATATTTCGTAATTTCGTGTTATTATTGTGTTACAAAAAATCGCGAGAAAACAGTTTTTTAATAAATAAGAGGCTAATAAATCAGATGGAAATGTAAACAAAGGAAAACCAATCAGATCAATGCAAGATGGCCGCTGTCAAACACAACGACCAATCACAAAGAGCTCGTATGGCCGTTGCCAATGTAAACAAAATCACAACTGATTAAGTAACAAGTAGGCAGCACTGCGATCGCGTTTAGAATTGTGCGCGTATTGAGAAATATTATATTATTATTTATTGAAATAACGTTTTAAAGTGTAATTAAAAAATATACATTGTGCAAATTTGTAAGAAACAGTATTGAAGTGAAAATGTTTTTTTAATTTATTTATGTGTTGTTGATCTTTCGATGGTTAAGGTTTACAATTGGGTCCGGTAGGCAGCGTGTGGGTCCGGTAGGCAGAGCTGCGATCGGGTTTTAGAAGTTTTTGTTTTTTAATTTTTGGTTTATCAGTCAAACCCGGTAGTTGCTGCGATCGCATTCTAGGAATTTCTTTTTATTTTGTTGCATTTTCGCATATCAGTTACTTGCGTCGTAGCTTAGTGTTGTTCTTAAATTAAAATTCGTATTTAGAGAATAGTTTGAATTAAATCCGATAGGTAGTGCTGTTCTGACAATTGGATTTATTTACACTCTGAATTTTATAAAGTTGGTGAAACTTTATAAGGTTCCGTAATGTTTTGCAAGTTTCTTAATGTTCAGTATTAATTGTTATGATTTTGCAGCCACAACACTTTTCGTTAAAAAATTATTTTTCACCGAATACTGTGATTAGAGAGCGGTGTGAATTAAATCCGATAGGTAGTGCTGTTGTTTTGCCATTTGGATTTATTTACATTCTGACTTTTATAAAGTGAAAGGTTAAATTTTGTTAAATTGCTAATGTTCAGTTTTTTAAGGTTTTATGATACTTTCAATTGTTGTCATTTAATCTGTATGTATACTCAGATCTAGCAATAGCGAAGCATTGCCGAGTCTGCTAGAATTACGCGCTTATTGAGAATATTAAATTATATTATTATTTATTGAAATAACGTTTTAAAGTTTAATTAAAAAATGTACATTGTGCCAATTTGTACGGTGCAGTATTGAAGTGAGTAGTTAACATGATTTTTCATGAATTTTAATGATGTATACACGTGCATTCAATAACAATCAACTTAACCTACAAATTTAAATTTATATTGTTTATAATGTTTTAGCTGATTAATTTTATAAAAAGTTTTCAAAAATTATTTTTAAGTTACAATTATCTAAAATTTGGTAAAATAGATGTTAAAGTAAAGAATGAGAAAAATGATAAAAATTTCTACTAAAATTTTAACTATGTTGCTATTTACAGTGCTTTAATTTTTTTATTAATTGATTAATTAAGCTGTTACTTGGTTATGAAATATCAAAATTATTAAATAAAAAAAATAATATGTAGGAGGTACTTTTTTTAGAATGATGTTAAGTGAAAATTAGTAGTAAATTGGATGAAAATTTATTAATTACACTAATTATTAATTTTACGACGTTTCGATTTTTTAATATATTTTCATCGGACATCTCAATATTTAGTGAAAATAAATATTAACCATATCATATTAATTATAAATATTAACAACAATCACAAACTGATAATATCATACTAATAGTCATTTTAATGAAATTTAGAACACATTCCTGCTAATTTTAACCTAATTAAGTTACTTATATTTATGTGTGTGCATTTATTACAGAATAATGCTGCGTCAGGACAACGTCTGTCGGGTCCGCTAGTATATATATATATATATATATATATATATATATACACACACTCAAATTTATTAATAGCGAAGCATTGCCGGGTCTGGTAATACAGTTAATAAAATCCGAAAGTTTATAAGCAAGTGACTGCTTAAAAATGATCAGGAATACGGAAAATATAGATAAGAATAAAAGGAGAATAAATAGAAAAATATTATAACCTGTAAAAGATAGAAATATATTTAAATTTAGAAGTAGCAATGAAATAAATTATATTAAAGTATTAAAAAAATCAACGAAAAAAGTGAACCGTAAATATTTTCCCGTTTAAAAGAGTTTTAAAGTAAAATTCCATAAACTGGAGTGAAGTTAAAAAAGACTTTAACGTAAAAAAAGAAAAATATTAAAAATAGAGACAACTTTAAATTACGTTAAAGGGCTTCCAAGAATAAAAAACCAGGAAAAATCTGAAAATAAAACAGTGGAATAATAACGGACGAAGAGAATGAAAAAGTACTGGTTGGGAAAATAGCAAAGAAGAAAAAGTAAAATAGGTTGGAAAATGGTCCTAAAGTGATCAAAATCGTAAAGAAAAATTTGTCTATATTTAAGTCTAAATTTTAAGTAATTTTTAGAAAAAAATTTTTTTTTCTAATTTTTATCATTATATATTGAACGATTGAAAAGTTATTCCCAATTTCAAAATACTATTATTTTATTTTTATAACTATTATACAAAGCGTTTAGCATGAGGTTCTCCTTAAAATTCGATATGGGGACCAAATTTCACTACAGGCTTCTCAAACCGCTCAGGAATATCAACTGATTTCACCAGTACTCTTGTATAATGAAAGACATAAATTCTCGTATTCGCCCTTTAACTTCTTCTAAAGTTTTTAATTTGGTTCAGCAAACTTGCTCCTTTAACCGACCCCAAAAAAAAAAAAACAGGCTCTTAAGTCTGATTAAAGGCCGGTCACTGGTATGGAGCACAACGACCCATCCATCTCCTAGGAAAGCGGGAATTCAGCCGTTCACGAATAACAATAGTTAAATGTGTTGAGGCTCCATCTCTTACGAAAATCAAATCTTCAAAATTCTTTCAACCACTGATAACGGTCCAGATTTCATCTTGGTAAGGTATCTTTCGGCATTGATGATACCGCGAACAACGTGCGGACCAGCAATCCTATCAGAAATAATCTCCCACACCTCACCGTTACTTTGGACCGACTTTACATTTTTTTCAGAGGTAAAAAGAGGATCTTCTCCTGCCCAATATTAGCAGTTGTAACGGTTCACAAACCCACCGATGTGACATATCGTTTCATCACTTCAAAGCATAATTTTAAAGAAATTTGATCAACCTTCATATAAGGCAAGGTATTCTCCCCAAACTCCATGAGAATGTTACAGTCTTCAATGGAGAGTAATTAACAGTAGTTTTCATTCATTAAAGATCGAATACAAAAAATTTGTGACAAGAATTATCATAAATAATTAATTTACATGTACTTTAAAATAGGGAGTTACTTTTAAATCACCAAAAATCCACTACCAAAAATGTAGTTTTGGTACATCCACTTAAAACATATTGCTACAAAAATATAAAATAATGTTATATATGTAAAATATATGTAACAGAGAATAGATATACAATAATAGATAATAAAAAATGTTTAAACGTTTCATATAATAAGCTAAAATAGAAAAAATTGTTACAAAACTCTTACTGGCCCGATTTCATTTAAAAAACAACGAATAAACACTAATAGATGATTGTCAAAATTTAACCAAAATTGTGGTAATGACTTTTCACTATCCCTGCTACTTATATGAGTTTGTTTAATAAATGAAATCGGGTCGGTAAGAGTTTTGTAACAAATTTTAAGTTTTGATAATAGAAACGTAGTCTCTTAACCTTTTTTGATATTAGTATTATTTTATTAAATTTTTGAGCGGAAGAAATGATTGCTTTTTTTCTTGTTTTTTGTCTCTAGGAATTACCGTCAGGTATTACGTCAGAGAATGAATGAGGATGATATCTATGATGTAAGTGAAGTGTAGTCTTGTACAGTCTCAGGTCGACCATTTCTGAGATAAAGAAACTAAACACCACCGGCATCCACGATCTAGTATTCAAATCCGTATAAAGTAACTGCTTTTATTAGGATTTGAACCTTGAACTCTCGACTTCGAAAACAGCTGTTATGCAAAGACGCGTTCACCACTAGACCAACTCGATGGGTCGTTCTTTGGCGGTTGGGTTTCAATTAACCAAACGTTTCAGGAACGGTCGACCTGAGACTGTTCAAGACTACACTTCATTTACATTCATTCATTCATCTTCTTAAGTAATACCTTACGGTGGTTCCAGAGGCTAAACGGAAAGAGAAAGAAGTATATACAACTAGCCAGTCGCTTAGATTAAAATCGCACTTCATTACCGAATTAAACAATGCCATATGTGCACGTTTAATAAACAATTGAGACAACCTATATAATCAATCTATTTGATTAACTGTTGCAAAAATAAATTATTTAAGACAAATATAGATAAGATAAAATTTATCATTATTACTTTTAAAGATGTCTAATTATTTTGACTTTTTTTTTAATTTAGATAATTATTTTTCTACAATATTTGACTGTTTTTTCATAATATTGAATTTTTTTTTGATACCTATTTAAAATCTGTCACATTTTGAAACTTCAAAATTTTTATGGTTGTGAATTGTTTCTGTGGACTTATTCATAGCATTTTACTCGGAATCAAACTCAATAAAAACAAATAAAAATTCAATAATAACAATAAAAAATAAAAAAAATATCAGATGTTATTAATGAAATAAAATTTTATGTTCTTAATTCAATAGGCGTACAAGGAAGTCACGCGGTGTCCACACCAGGTTTTTTTTTTCTAGGAATCATCAAATACTTAATTTTATAAGGTAAGAGAATAGTTTGAGAAAATCTTTTAAAATCAATCCGGTTTTAAACATAGCACCGTCTAAATATTTCTGAAACTTCTTTGATTTTTTTTTTTTTTAATTTAACGTAACAAATTCCTTTACTAAAACAAAAGGTAACAACATGATTTCATTATTTTTAACTATTTGTGAGAAATAAAACAAAATATAAGCATACATAAAACAGAATTTTTAAACCAAAATTTTGGATTCAGTCGATACCAAAACTTAGAGAATAAAAGCAAATTCGAAATGGGGCTCACTACTATACTGTAGAAATCGTAAGAGAAATAAACCGCAATCTAACGACAAACTTCAACATAACAAAAGTGTTACTGTCATTTTAACGTATTAGTTGAAAGAAGTTCGGTGTTATACAGAATTCATAATATGATATTGCGGTATAACTTTATATAAGTCTGTCATTGTTTCTCATTGTTTTTTGTACACCGTGCGCGCAACTATATTAATAAATAGTTTATAAGGAATGACAGTAAATCAGTTTTTATACGACGACATAAATCTAAAAAGGTAGAGTTGCACGGTTGCCAAATACGTTGTCATAAATATCCCTTCACTAGAGTACAAGACTACCCGGTACCGACCGTCTTAAGCACGTAATAGACATTGTTTCCCAACCACCGGCCTCTTCTGTATACTACATCCGACCACTAAGTTTATTCCCTTATCAAAACTCATCTCTCTCTATCTTTATCTCTCTCTTTTCGTGTACTCATTAAAACTCCATTAGAGAGTGCCAACTTAATAACAATAATGTATACCTATAATAATAATAATAATAAAAATAATATATATTTTTTTTTTAATAATAGTAAAATTTTCTAACCGTGATTATTCGAATTGTTTGTAATTAATTAGTGGAATATTTCTTATTAAAATAATAAGTTTAATAAAATTAACATATATAATTTTAATTTCCTTGCAATCCGTTAGATATTATACTTTTTATCAAAAATCTTATGTGGACATCACATAACCTCCTTGTAAGTCTGCTAAATAACACATATTCATTTAAAAAAAATGAAAAGTACATAATATTTTAAGTCATTACGATATTTTTCACTTTTTTTATTGTTATTATTGAATTATTATTTATTGTAAAAAGGTTTTTATAATGAGAGGTTAATAATGAGTAATAAGTCATGTATTTAAATAAAAACAAAAAAATAGTAAAAAAAGGAGAAGTCTGATTCGAACTGATGTGCCTTCCCCTTGTAAGATCCAGATATTTCATTAATTAAAATTTCTGGAACCGATGAAAATAAGGACCACTTATGATATATTGTTGAAAAGCTCTCAATGAGGAATTATTATTGCAGTTAAGAAACAGTCCGAAATCAATTTTTTTTATTTTGGGCTTTTTTGGATACTTTTAGTTCAGTCGATTGCAATCAAAAGCGGAGGTAACAAGTAGATGTTACAGCAGTCCTAATCCAAAATTTCAACATTATACGGTTAACCGTTTTTGAGTTACGCTAGATACATACATACGTACACACGTCACGCCGAAATTATGTTTCAGGGAGGTCAAAATGGATATTTCTATTGAAATCTGAAAACCGATATTTTTCGCGATCACAATACTTCCTTTACTTCGTACTAGGAAATAAAAAAAATCAATAAATAAAACCCTTGCATTTTTCGTCGGCTGTTCGTAGCGACTCTTTCGTCGGCTGTTTCACTCGTTGTTTCCTGCTTGAAGTATTGATTTTAAAAGAAATAATAAATTATTACCGATCTACCTTCTTTTTTACGTGTTTACCATCCGGGATTACCGTTCAGGTACTATTTCAGAGGATGAATGAGGATGATATGTATGATTGTAAATGAATTGTAGTCTTGTAAAGTCTCAGTTCGACCGTTCCTGAGATGTATGGTTAATTGAAACCCAACCACCAGAGAACACCGGTATCCACCATCTAGTATTCAAATCCGTATAAAAGTAACTACCTTTCCTAGGACTTGAACGCGGGTGGAATTCTCGACTTCCAAATCAACTGATTTGGGAAGACGCGTTCACCACTAGACCAACCCGGTGGGTTTCCGATCCACCACCTTCTGTCCTAAAAAATACAACCTAACGGAAAGTTTTTTTTAATCTATGTTGTTTTTTTTTTCATGTTATATTTTCTGTCCTATCTATTTATAGAGTGTCCCAGTAGGTGTTTGTAAAATTTAAGGGGCTGATGCAGGCAATCAAAATAAACGAAAAATGTTCAAGTTGACGAATGTCCGATTCCATTTCATTATCCCTCTGAACGCCACTGTGTGTGTGTTTTATATCAAAATGTTTATCTTAGGAATTTTAATTGAAAAATTTTAATAAAATAAATACAAAATAAATTTTAAAAGTTGCAGAATGGAAGCCATTAAATTTTTTTAATCATTAATAATTCCGTAAATATAAGTTTTATCAAATTTTTAAGAACTGTTACAAACAAAATTACACCTTATTTATTCAATACGATTGATAAAATGCTTAAATTATTAAAGTGAATCACAGAACTCATGAAATTGACAATTTGGTGCTTGTTGTTACGTAAAATATACATTTAATTTTTTTTAGCGGGAGCAATTTATTTTAATAATCGATAGACGATGCCTGTATTTGATAGAAATATATAATTAAAAGCTGGTAAATGAAAACAATATATATGCTTTTAATTTTCATAAATTTATTTAAACGTGACAGCTCTGACATCTACATAAATAAAAATGTAAATGTTAGTTTGTTCAAAATCTTAAATCTCCGAAAGTTCTTCACTAATTGCTTTTAAATTTTGACACAACGTTGCATTCGAATACACACGTGTATACCTACATGTATATACCTATTATTTATATACCTAAGATACCTGTGACAGGTAAAAACATGCTTTTTTTTTAAAAAACAGTGCTATCTGTTGGACGTAAAAGCAACATACGCTATAATACATATTTTACGATTCCATTTCAATATTTCCGATATGTGTGTGCGCTATAGACTAAAAAACTGCTGGACCGATTTAAGCGCGGGGAAAAAGGGAGAAAAGGAAAAATCGGAAAAGGGAAAAATCTAAACGGAAAAAGGGGAAGAAGGGAAAATTGTAAAAAAGGGAAAATGGGGAAAGGGGAAAGGAGAAAAAAGGTATTGGGAGAGGGGGCGAAGAGGAAAATGGAAAGGGTCATAAGAGAAAGAGAAATTGGGAAGGAAAGGAAAGGGAAATAGGAAAGCGTGAAAAGGTGAAGGGAGAAAGGGAAAGATTAAATTTTGTGAAGTTCCGTAATGAACATTTTGTTAATGTTTTATCAAACTTTTAATTGTGTTCATTTAATCAATCTATATATATATATATATATATATATATATATATATATATACATACATATACTCAAATCTAGCAATAGCGAAGTATTGCCGGGTCTGCTAGTTTTCATTTATCAATTTAGTTTACTTTTTTTATGGTTTGTTGAATAGCAGCCTGTGCAAAAGAAGATAATCCTATTAAAAGATTACGTTAAATAGCTTTTTAAATTTCCATCAATTGATTTCCTATAATGATGTAATAAAACAGCATATTAACACCAGGATTCAAAAAAAATTTCCTTAAAAACCAAAAAAATTGTTCGAATTACTGCGTCTAAATGCACCTACCAGTATTCAGAACTTATGCCGCTGGATCATTAACGTCTTTCAATAAATACCTTGTTAGTGTGATAAATTATATTTTTATTATATGAAATTTATAACAGATTTAGATACATTTAATTTATTTTAATATTGTATTATTAGAAACTTATTTCACATTAACTACATTATATAAATTTTAGAAAGTATTATATTAAAGTATTTTATTTAGATGTACATTTAAGTTACATCTTTAACTGAACTGAATTAATTAACCATAGAAAAAATATAAATTATAAAGACAAAATATATGTTATAAAACAGCCGCTGAACTTAACAAGATTAACATATTTATATGCCTTACATAAGTAAGAAGAAAAGAGTTACGTAATTTGTTTATCAATAATAAGGAGGAAATGAAACTGAAAATAACTACCCGTCAAAAATACTTAGGATTTTTCTTTTAAAATATTGTAATGAAATATTACAATAACATAAAATAATATTAATAATCTTTGTTTGAAATCTCGACAAGTTTAACAATATTATTATAAATATATATTCAAAGTAAGATAATCTTTTTTTTTCTTTGGGCGCCTAAGCAATGTCGGGCTTGCTAACAGGTTCCTCAGGATGTTATTAAGTTCGTATGTGTACCTGCGCACTACCGACTAAACTTCCACCCTTGGCAAACCTCCCCTCTGGAACAGCTAGTAGAACATTACTTCGGGAGGGGGGTTAACGTCCACACCCACCCACACACACACACACACACACACACACACACAAACAATTAGTCACCACAAGGAAACATCAAAGCCGTATCATCACTAAACACAGCACATCACAAAAGAATATCAAACGCAGTTCCAACGACGCACAAACACTCCCACAGGCACATGAGATCTCCTCAAACACTCACATCAGACGCCCACACACAAGGGTACAGATCCTGTCAACGCACAGGCACAGACATCGCAAGAACTCAAGTGGAGAGAAACACCAAGCACGAAAGGCACTCTCGAAAAAGGCGCCCATCAACCAGACACGCACTCGCCGCGCACACACACTCACACGCGCCTAGAAAACATGCACTCGACTCGCATACTTACCCATTACAGCCATCAGTCGTTGCTTCAGTGGTGAGGGCAACACGCACAGGCACCGGGACCGGAGTGTCCACGGCCTTAATGCGTCAAGGCGACACCCGCACCCAAAGAAAGATACTCTAAGATGCTGTACAATAACGTAATCGTGTTATTAATTGCTTGAAGAAAGGTTACAGCTGATAACATGAAATAAATGATTTTAAATGTACATTATACAATATGATATAAGAAAATAGATGTTAAAGTAAAAATATAACAACCGGGTGTTCGAAAAAGAACTTCCCGATATTAATTTTTTTTAATTTCATTTAAAGTTACAATGCCTACGATTTTCGAAAATACAAAATCTAATTTTTTTCATCTTAATTGAAATAAGAACCAAATAAAAGCTTTTTCAATTCAATATGAGCATCGTTTACAGCCCTGCGATGTCAAACCGTATTATCCGATGATTAAAATCATCTTATTCCATATTTCTGGGGAGCATGTCTAAAGGAATCGCTTCCATACCTTCTGTTATTCTTTGGCGCAGATAGTCGAGAAACTGGATGTTTTCTTGTATTCGATGTATTTCACCCCTAACAAAAAAATCGGGATCAAATTGGCACTTCGTAACGGCCACTATAATATGGTTATTACAAAACTGAGCCTTTGTGGATTATACTTAGGTTCAATTCCGTGAATTAGCTGTAATATATGAACGAAGTTTCAATCACCTGTGAACAGCATCGTGGATTTTGCTTTAACGAATATGTTGCAGACAAACATAGCATTACAAATTGAACGTTTTGGATTTCGTTGGAAAGATAGTCGAATTTTTTCTCTGTTTTCAGTATTTATTTTAGGCCTATATATTTCAGAGGCCTTTCAAAACGTTGCCGGTTTCCAATAACTATTCACCCCGTTGATGTATGCTTTTGTCATTCGAAAAAATTCTCGATAGACCCGCGTATAATTTCTTTGCAGGACAGTCACTCATTTTATTTCTGCAGACGGATGTAAGAACTGTTATTTCTCTTGTGATGACGTCATCGGTGTTAAAGCCCGGACTCAACGGTTTTACCTGTGTAACAGTCTAACGCAAGACTGTGACTTAACTCAAGAGTCCAGCGGCGCCTCGCACTGACGGTTTACCGTGGATGTCGTACCGTATCCATAGAGGTGGTGTTGGTGGTGACGGCCATCCCTCCTATCGACCTCCTCGCTTGTCAGAGGATGAAGAAAGGTGGCGGAATGGAAAAGAAGTAGTCACAAAAGCTTCTGATAAGTTGGTGAAAGACCACATGGGACAATTCAGGGACAGAAGCTTAGACAAGACGGTTGGTCCCGGTATTAAAACCGTTGGTGAAAGAGGGCACGGAAAGCCTGGTACGAGCCACCCAGTTCCTTACGGAGGCATGGGTGTTTCCGCCCGTACCTGAGGAGATTTATGAGAGCGGAGTCAGACCTGTGAATCTATTGCGAACAGGTTAATTCCGCGGAACCCACCGGGTTAATCTAGTGCTGAACTCGTCTTCGCAAATCAGCTGATTTTGAAGTCTAGAGTTCCAAAGTTAAAATCCTAGTAAAGGTACTTTTATACGGATTTGAATACTAGATCGTGGATACCGGTGTTCTTCGGTGGTTGGGTTTCAATTAACCACACATCACAGAAATGTCCGAACTGAGACTGTAGAAGACTAAATTTCACTTATACTCTTACATATCATCCTCATTCATCTTCTGAAGTAATACGTGACGGTGATTCTCGGAAGCTAAGAGAAAAAAAACAACGGAAAATCATTTTATTTCTGTATTTCAATAGTAAGCCTGGCATAGGATGTTTCTTAATCTTAAGGACGGCTGTCGTGTTTGAAAATTACTTGTGACCCATGTGAGGTAACTTACAGCTTTTGCGATACTTACTATAGTACCTTTAACTCATATAATCGTAAATTAAGTAATAGATACAAACAGGATTTAGAAATTAAAGAGCTATTTCGGACAATAATGAAATAAAGCTAGTACATATTTATGCAATATAGGAAAATCCTTTAGTTTTGGCTACTTCAGTACACGGCCGATCGGATGGAGCCAAATACTTTCTTAACCATCCCCATTATTCTCAATACGGTAAAATATTTTTATTCTTAAAAAAAAACTTTTGTTTAAAAAACAAATAAATGGAGATAAACGAAATTCTTACATATGTTTATTTGAGCAGTTAGTCATATCGAATCGCTTTTTGTAGTGACTTTATTTGTGTTAGACACTATATTTTTGATCGGTTTAAAAATATTTTTATTGCACAACCTACGAACGCTACAGTGATCGACTGAATTCACCTACAGATAGCCCTCCGGTCTGGATTTCTTCGCAAAATCCAAAATAAAGCAAACGAACGATTAACGAACCCGAATCTAGCTGTATGAAATACGAGTCCTTATTCAGCTGGACAGGAACATTGAAATTATATGCCTATTGTTTAGTGTGATCCACGCATTCCTGAAAGTAGTTAACGTGACGAACCGTGAAATCTTATCGTCGCGGACCGGGAAACAATTTCGATCTTATCACCCGCTTCTTGACGGTGGGGCACCAGAACTTGGACCACACTGGAACTTAAGAGGTCAAGGGAAAAATTGGCCGTTCACAAACGACGAGTCGATGTCGTGTTATTCGCATTTTCGGACCGTGTGGGAATTTCTTCATGCAGTTGCGTTATTCAACCGGCATCAGTAGTTTATTAAGGGGAAAGACACCTACCGAACCGCTGTAGGAGATGTCTTCGAGAAACGTCTGGCCATCAATCAATAGCTCCAAGCGCTGTAAACGGTGGACAAGTAAATGCTGGCTTTTAGCTACCTAGGCGTGGCAGCAAATTACTGTCTATGATGAAGTAAATTTTATATTTACGACAGTCATATCCTATAGACGAGGTGTGCCCTAGCCAGTTTAGTTTTTCTTTCTTTTTTCTGTTTAGCCTTCGGAACCGTCGTAACTTATTACTTCAAAGGATGAATGAAAATGAAGTGTAGTCTTGTACAGCGTCACGTCGACCGTTCCTGAGATATACGGTTAATCGAACCCAGTTTAGTTTTAATGTATGACAAGTGAACGGCTGGACACAAAATGGAGTAGTATATCATACCATGCTTATACCGTTCACGCTATTAGGTTAGCTCCAGGAGGTAGTTAGGAGACCGGTTGCATAAATTGTTCGAGACACAGTAGCTCTTCGTGGCACAAACATTCGGTCTTATGTTTTAGGGTGACCGAATGGGATTGTCAACAAACCAATTGTCAGCAACCGGTATTCTAGGATACCGATGAAAGTCCATTACGCATTCTACACGACTACCCGAGAATCATTCAAATCAGCTCTTCTCACTTGAAAAGAAACTCGATGAATTTCTGTTGAGGAAAACCCAATAAGGAGATCCTATCCCGCTGTAATCACACGAATGTCCCGAATGCGCAAAGTTAGAAAAATCAGGCCTAGGACAGCTACAGTACTATACGACGAAAGAATCCGGGTCAGGACTGTACATTCGCGGTACAGGGACACTGTTTGGTAAATCAGGATAAAATAGAATATAAAAGAACTTTATCCGATTATGTTGATGTCCTTCCAGTCAAGATTCGAGCTACAGGGACACCGCTACATCGACCGTGAATTGAAAGATCGGTCGGTTGTATCGATGTTTTCACATTATTATGGAATAATTGCGGTTCGTTTCAACAGACCTCTCGGTCAGATTTTAAGTACTGTTCTTTCGAGTTGGTAAATAAATTCCTTACATGGATTGCCATTAAGCACGGTAAAGTTACTTCTAGTTTAAAAATAGATTAGTCTAGAAATATATTATTTAACCGATAACTTAAATAAAGTAAAATTAAAGGAGTATAAAGTACGCCAACTATATAATTACGTAAAAATAATAGATTAAATAAAAAATAAAAAATAAATTAAATGATAATATAGAAGTAGACGATTAACCAAGTTATTAAGAAAGAAAGATGAAAAACGTGGAAAAGATCAGATAAAATAAAAAAAAGTAAAGAAAAATAACAAAAAAACCGAATTAAAAAGAAGAAACTTGGTAGAAAAGGATAGAGATATATTGAAAGAGGTTGAGTCGTAGGTAGGTGGATGTGCGTGCCTGGTCGGATGAGCGTTTATGTATGTGTAAGTTTACGAGAGAGTAAGTGATAAAAGGACGGAAGGCCGAGAAGACAAAGATAGAAAACGGCTGATGGTTAATGTTTACAAAAAAAAAAGAAATGAAAGGAAAGGGTGTGAAAGAGAGATAAAGATAGGGTGAGAAGTAGATAAGGAGAAATAGAATTCAGTAGTACAGATAATCAAAAACGACGTAACGGAAGTTGATTAATTTCCCGTTTCCACGGATAGTATCCTTCCTCGCTTTACCGCCGAAAGCATCACACTCTGACATCACCAATCCTTTAGGTTTATACAGAAAATTTTAGACGAAATGATATAAAATTAAATTATCAATTCATCAGATAATAATAATAAATTATTAGACATAATATTATATGTAAAATATTTAAAAATTGAATTAATTTAATAAAGATTAAAAACCATCTTTTTCAGTTACCTAAATACGGAAATATATAATCAATTAACGAATGACAAGCTGAATTACCCGGGGTTTCTTCGGCTATAAGTTCTTATTTATTATCAGATAAGGAACTTAAAATCATAACTTAAAATAAAAAGTTTCCTATGAAAAATCATTCTGTTTTATGTTTTAATTCCGTATCCTTAAACACGTACATTTAGTAAAATACCGTCCATCACCAGCTAACAAATAACAATAATTTTCTTTTAAGATGGTAAACTAACCAACGGTTAAAATTTAACAAGAAAAAAAATTATTAAAATTCTATTTTTCATTCATTTTGATTAATAAACATTTCTTGAGAAAATTCATCATCCTCACTTAATAAAATGGTAAATTATTATTAATAAAAACAGTTTTATTTTTCAAAAGGAGGAATAACATTTGGTCAAACGGATAAATAAATTTATAAGGTTGAGTCACGAAAAAGTAGCCCCGCTAGCGTCTACAGTACATCGGAACACGGAAGAGAGGGGATGGATGGACGATCACGTGACTAATGGAAGGGAAGTTCTTACGTAGGAATGTACATCATTCCTTTCCTTCGTTTCAATTTTTCATGTTAATGTCTTGTGATGTTATGTTATGCACGAACTTATGATGTTAATGTTGTAATCGATATTCCATACTCTGGCGGGGCTACTTTTTTGGGGGACGCTGTGAATTATATACAGGGTGTCCCATATAAAACGCAACCCAACCTTATATTGGTTGGTATTGAAATAATAAAAAAGCATGTGTAAATGTAAATGTAATTTTTATTATTACCATCCATTACCTTACATTTAAAGTAAATGTTGGAAGTTGCCGCCATCTTCTTGAATACAAGCTTCAATTCATTTTACAGCGTTTCTAGCAACTTTTTTCAAAGTTCGTGGCTGGATATTTAATACAGCTTGTTCAATATTGACTTTCAATCGTTCAAGTAATCGTGGTTTGTTGCTGTAGGCTTTTTCTTTGAGGTAATCCCGTAGAAAAAAATCCGCCGCAGTCAAATCTGGAGATCTTGGTGGCCACAAGCCTCGACCGATAACACGATTACCGAAGAATTCCTCGACGAAATCAGAAGTTGAACCTGTGTAGGGCGATGTCGCACCGTCATGTTGTAGTCAGCAGTGTCCGTCTTCCTCTTCCAAGAGTGCGATGAACTGAAATAAAATATCCTGATATCGTTCTGCATTAATGGTGTACTCGAATAAAATAGGACCGATTATTTTCTTCCGCGATATCGCGCACCACACGCCCAACTTCTGCGGATGTAATTGTTTTTCGTGATAAACGTGGGGATTTTCAGCACTCCAAAATCCTACTGATTTCGCTGTTTACGTAGCCATCCGAATGAAACCGTGCTTCATCTGTGAAAAATAACGAATCCATAACGTTAATTCCCTCGCGTAGAAATCGACGGAACCGTTGACAATATTGTCGCTGTTCTTTGCCGGGCTCAAGAAGTCGATGAACCGTTTGAATGTGATAAGGACGTAATTGTAATCGTTTGGTCGCCCGATGAACAGTCGATTTAGACAAATTAATTTCAGCAGACAAACGTCTGATCGATTTATTTGGCGAGGCGAGTAATCGGTCTTTGATTTCAGCGACTGTATCTGTATTCAACACTGACGCAGATCTTTTGTGTTCCTTGTTATTAGCAGAACCGGTATCTCTAAATTTTGCGACTAACCTTAATACAGATGTTTTGTTAGGAGCTGGTTTATCCGGGTACTTATGGCGAAATAAATCTTGCACTGCAACCGCTGATTTCGCACTGAAGTACGACTCGACAATGAAAACACGTTCATCTAGCGAAAAAACCATACTGTCTCTAGCAATGCACTGAACGTTATGATTGCATTGTTGTTACTATCGGTAGTGTTCTACTGCGTCGCCACGATATTCAGATGCTGGACGAGTCCATTTCAGAAACGCGTAGGGGAGTAAGCTTGACTTGAAATTTCAAGGACCAGTGATTGATGGGTTGCGTTTTATATGGGACACTTTGTAATGTATAAAATATAAATAAAAAAGTTGTTTCTATGAATACATAACTTTAATTTAAAAACAAACATAAACTCTTTTGTAAATGAACCATATTATATTTCGCTAAATGAAGAAGGCACTGAAAAAAAAACAAAAAAAAAACATTTTTTTCTAACACGTCTGGCACAGTTACAAGTCTTAAAAATGGCTGTAATTTTGACACGTATTGTCTACAAGCCTTTATTATTAGCGCTGTTATTATATTATACATTTCTTTTTCGTAAAGTGATTTCTGACGATTGAACGTCACAGTGGTTGCACGCGGTGTACGTGGCCCGATCATTATCGGGTTGCAGAATTATCGACTTACATGTTTCCTAATGTAGGTAAACGTCTCTATATATCGCATAGAATTAACAATCGATTCGGTTTCTAAGTTGTCGGTCATGTATATAAGTTTAAAATTCCAGAACTCTGTCAAAATAATTTTTTATGCAAAGTTCTGTATACTTTTAATTGTGGTAAACCATAGTGAAGGTATTCCCACGTTCTGCCATTTTTATTATTGGGTTGGACCGAGTTTCGTCAACCGTCACGTTATTGAAACGAAAATCATCTCCCTCGTCACGATAGAGTTTCAGAAGCTGATTTTATGGTAGCACAATCGTACAATGATATATCCTACTAGTCTTTTGGTGTGCCAGTCTCGGTGATGTTGGGTTGTTGTGTGATGCGCGGTCATTTTGTATCGATTTATCAACTTCCTTTTGGTCCTTTTCATCGGTATCAGAAATAGGTCGACCACTGCGAGGTTTATTTTCAAAATTTGTTTTACCAAAAATTGATGCGCACAGTTTTATCGCCCGCTTGTTCAAAAGAATTTTATCAACAGTTTCATTACAATAAACGTCGATAAAAGTTATTACTCGTTTCCGTAATAATGACGACTGATAGAAAATGTGATCAGCGAGTTTGGAATTAATAGTTGGAGTAAAAAACTACCAGATGGCGTCACCTGTCGCTTTGTACAATATTTAGTTCTCCCGGTGCTTTGTAATGTGCATTACATTTCAGCTTTTTCTGGAATTTACTTTTTCATTCCGTTTCGCCTTCTAATGATGATCATTTAACAATTGAAATAGTTGTCTACGTTTAGGTTTCTAATAATTATTTTTTTCAGCTTAATTATGTTTTCCAATAAATGAAAATAGATTTAGCACAGCTCTTTATTTCTATTTTGTACGTAACTGTTTTCTTAAAAATATTTAACATTATTATATTATTGATTGACCTTATGTTAATTTTTCAAGCGGATTACATTTTTCTATTAATTTTATTCCAAACGTAACTTTGCATTATTTTCATAAAATATAAAAAAATACTCATTCTCCAAATATTCTTATGAAAAAAAATATCCCTCTAAAAGAACTGTTCAGAATTTTATAAAAGTACGTTTTACAAGTTTTCTCTTGTATAAACCCTCATAAAAAAATATTTTTTTTTTATATCAAAAACAAATTCTTTACTCCTTAAATAAAATAAATAGCTCAACGTTACATCATAGCCTGTCTTTATTTAAATATCTACATACACACAAACAAATGTATAATTTTTTTCAATAAAAAATCACTTTATAAAAATGAAGCCGAGGCCCTTTAATCCGGGCACTAAAATATTTAAAATATACGAATTTAAAAAAAATCCCACCCGTCCATTTATAACAACTTTTATCTCCAAACAGATATTACACAGAGCTTTCTAAATAATTATTGCTCCATATTTCTACATCCGTATCATCACAAACATACGTAAAAAAAAAAAGAAAAAAAAGACTGATATCGAAAAGCCATTCTAATATTTTTTTTCAATGAAGTTATAAAATGTGTTTTGTAATAAATAATACAGCTTAAAAACAAAATCATCATACGCTGCTTGATAGTAAATAGGAAAAACCCCAAAATAATAATTTATATACAATACTATACAAGTTTTTTTTCCAATTTCTTCAATAAATATTATTGCTTATCTAAATCATTAACCAAATGAGTTTTGATGGTATATATATATATATATATGGAATGATTCGCGAAAAATGTTACAAACTTTCAAGATATGTTTTACTGGTTAAAATAAAGAACGTTTCGTTAATGAGTGTCGTCTGGCGAAACATTTCACCCTGATTTCTGAATCTACGGGAAAAATATGCCAAACTACAATTTTTGATCGAAATTAAGGGGTAAATTAAGTGGTTTCATATGAAACTTGGAAAAAATATGTCCCAGAACTTAAGTGGTTTTTTTTTTTAAATCTTAGATAAAATAAAAAAGCTTGGAATCGAAAAGAACACACTATTTTGTGTTTGGTTAGAATAACCTTGTCGGGTAATAAACATAAAAATTTAGATAATTTTAATTTGAGTAAAATCGTATGAGTTAAGTCTAAAAGAACTAAATACAAACGTAAGCCGGCCTCCCTGGTGCGAGTGATAGCGTCTCGGCCTTTCATCCGGAAGTTCCGAGTTTGAATCCCGGTCAGGCATGCATTTCCACACGCTAAAAATCATTCATCTTATCCTCTGAAGCAATACATAACGGTGGTCCCGGAGGTTAAAGAAAAAATACAAACGTAAGAATTTCGAAGTTATTTAAAATAAAACATATCAAAATGTGACAGATTATAAGTAGGTATTAAAGGAAACAAGAGTTTCAATATTACAAAACAAAATCATTTAATACAGAGGAAACCGCAAATAATAAGCTTGGTTGTAAAGAGCAAAATTCCGGAATTTTTTTGGTTTTCTATCTCATTGACGATAAATTAGCTTTCCTTTAGCGGAGTATCGACGCATCATAAATCTGGTTATTACGAGCATTTACATTCGAAATATAATATTTACGAATTTTACGCAAAGACTGTGACATTTTATCTTAGGCTTGTTCAGGTGAGGTCTGAAGGGTGAACAAAAGGTTTGTAACAGTACGTACAGTACAAGTCCCGTTGCGGTATTACAAAGGCTGGTAATTATTTTAATTACTCGGGTTTTTATGTTTGCAAAATTCCAAGAAAGACTGGAGCCAAACAGTAATCTGTCAAATACCCCCCAAACAGGTTTATTGAACTGACGAAAGGTTAAAATGATGAAGACGATATACCACTCTCACAACGGATTAAAACTCTAAATCGACAAAAAATCAACCTTTCAAGAATACTAAATAAATGACTGCACAACAGCCGATGACGACGTACATACTACAGAAATTTCGGCTGATGAAGACATTATTACTGCGGTAACTCAGTTGTTAGCAAAGCTGAAACTGAAACCGAAGATGAATCTACTACTCTCCTAGTCGTATCAATGATTCACGCAAAAGAATGTCTTAAAAAATTAACGAAGTTTAGTGAGACTATTAATGGAAATGATGAATATGCGGAGTACTTGAATAAACTACAAAATTGTTTTGATGATTGCAGGTATAAGATTATTAAATTAAAAAAATACACGATTATTTTAACGCTAATTAGTTTGAATGCGCAATTAAGTTTTAACGTATTCTGTTAGTATGAAGAAAAAATAGATTAGAACGATTTTTTAAATTTAATAAATACAGTTTTTGTTTAGAACCTAGGTAATATATGTAAAACCCACCGGGTTGGTCTAGTGGTGAACGGTCTTCCCAAATCAGCTGATTTGGAAGTCGAGAGTTCCAGCGTTCAAGTCCTAGTAAAGCCAGTTATTTTTACGCGGACTTGAATACTAGATCGTGGATATCGGTGTTCTTTGGTGGTGGTTGGGTTTCAATTAACCAACACATCTATGGTCGAACTAAGAATGTACAAGATTACACTTCATTTACATTCATACATATCATCCTCATTCATCCTCTGAAGTATTATCTGAACGGTAGTTACCGGAGGCTAAACAGGAAAAAAGAGAGGTAATATATGTAACATTTTGATAAGTATTGTTTGTAATGTAATAACTTCAAAATTCCTAAGGTTGTATTTAGTTTGTGAATATATCTCTGGTCATATTTTCCCTCCATTTAGAATGTCTAGTCTTATATAAAACCGTTAAATTTACCTCTTAATTTGGATTTCAAGAATTACAATTTGGATTAATTTTACTGACGGTGCATAAATCAGAGCGAAATATTTAGTCCGCTGACATTCATAAACGAAGCGTTTGAACCCATTGAAGTATTAGGGAACTAAAAAAAAATAATGTGGTTCTTAGCACCAAAAAAGGATGTGGGGTATGGAACTAAAGAAATAATGAAGTCAGAGGACCACAGAAATGTTTGGTATAATGAATGACAGGATGATACCGTGTAAGTAGAAAATTTATGATGATTTGGAGATAGTGAACTGTGTAAGATAACTCTAGGGCCGGAACAATCCGTTGGACCGGTATCAGAATGAAGATATTTGATATATAATATAAACTATATTTAATAACACTAAACTATAAGACATAGTATATACAAATAATTATACACTCGCTGATGGAACGGAGCCGTGTTACTTACAAAGTACTAAGCGCGACTGCTCGCTAGCGGAGTGAAGTCGGTGTCGTTCACAAGAAATACTATGCACGACTGATTTAGTGATTGGTTACAAACCAAACCTTATTACGAATTCTCCCACTGCTTCTCAATGTCCAACACCTATGTTTAAACGAACTTTTTTTTTTATTTCCACCAGCATTAGAACATGTTCTAAAATTTAGTTACACTGTTTGTCAATCAGTATATTATATTTAAACAAAAATTAAAAATTTTTCTGGGAAACTTAATTACATTATTTAGTGAAGTGAATAAACTATACTTTTTACTTTAAAGTAAATACTGGTCAAGTAAAGTAAACCCTTGAGACTATGTGAATAACCTTTTACTAATACTTATAAGTAAATACTTGTAACATTTGTAGTTGTCCAAGTATTTGCCAGTAGTTTTCCCATTTTGCTTTTACTTATCCAGTATTCTCTTTACTTATCAACTAAACACTTATATGATTCATATCCTGTACATCATCATGTTCAGACACGTTTGTCAATACATCAAACGTTTCTTTTGTTTTAATCTTTTCCCATCACAATGATCCGCGGTTGATTGGTATCCGCGAAAATATGTTGGTATCTGATTGCCTCAAAAATTACGATAATTTAATTGCAGAATTATTTTGCGCATTTCTACCGCGTTTTTTATTAGCGAAATTTTTTTTTTATGAAACATAGTTTGCTGATTTTAAAAATAATATTTTCAAGCAAATCGGTTGAAAATTGGGCAAAATATGATGAAAAACCCGTGTCATAAATCACAGATTAGTAACATATGTTAGTATAAGTGAACGTAGATTCAGAAAACTACGTTTTATAAAAATTCCCACCATTCAAAAGGCTATTCGTATTGACAAAAACCCATTTTTACTGTAAACTCTTTTTCATTACGAATCGTTATGTGTTACATGTTTACCGATATCATTTGTTAGAAAAGATATTTATAGACCTCAAGTAAAGGATGTATTATTACCACAAATTCCTTCTTTTTTTTTTTTTGCGTGCCGTTTATCATAATTTATTATGTGTTTCAATACATCGATATGTTGCTAGAAGATAAGCTATACATTTCTGAGAAAACAATCGTCATATTCTTTCTAGTCTAAATAAAACATTTTACATCGTATAAATAAAATAAGCGACTTAGATGCCATATAAAATGATTTCGTAACTGCGTTTTAAAGCTGTCTCCCAAAAGGCATACCGTACCATTAAATTTAGCCATGGTTTGGCAAACACTGCTCTATTTCCAAATGCGACTGTCACGGGTGCTACCCGGCCAAGAAGCATCAACGCTAGTGATTTTTTCAGTGGAATCACATGTTACCTGAACGTTGATGCTGGGATACTTCTTACGGTTTACGTAATAGTCTCCGTAACGTGCTGGTTTATTTATTTCTAAGCGCGTGCAATCCACAGCACCTATTACGCTCGGCATTTTAAAGCGAGAACTCCATTTTCTCTTGGCTTCATTTAACTCATGAGCATTCTGTGGAAAGTGAATCAACTCAGATGCCTTTTCGTTTATTTTATTCAGAACGTAATCGATAGTTTTGCATACTGTAGAACGGTGAATCCCGAAGTCTTCACTGACACCGTTTTGAAATCCAGGGTCTGATAAGTACCGCAAAAATACTTCCATCTTCTGTTGCGATGACAGAGCACCTCCTCGCTTTTCATTACTGTCTTCCAAAAAAGCGTTCGTCAAAAATTCAACCGATTCTTTTGTAAAACGAATTAGTTCTTCATATCTTCTTGGACTCAATACTCGCCTTTCTTTGTAAGTTTTTGGTTGACGAATGTTGACAAAGGCACCCATACCAAGTATAAAAAATTAAATGAAAGTTTGATAAGGTTACTAAATAGCTACCTTGAAATTCTACCGGTAAATACTTGAATACTCTTCCGAACTTAGGATTTTATTCACTCGTTTTAAGTAAAGTCTGACCGGAATCAGTAATTGCGTGTAGTTACAAATAAACGCTTGATAAGTAAAGGTTATTCACTTCCCTATTTTACAAGTAAAGAGAATACTTGTCAAGTATTTGGTTTACCGTTGTTTATTCACAGAACTGCAAGTAAACACTTGTATAATTGCAAGTAAAAGTAAATACTGGTTTTTATTCACTTCACTAATAATTATGTTATTTTGAGGGATTCAAAATAAAACCCCGTTTTTAAAAGAGGGAATGGAATCACAGCTTGAAATTTTGTTTTGCAGAATAGAGAAGTTGTTTAGAATTTTACTTTAGTCAGATTAAATTATTTCTATAATTCATTTTCGATACGTAAATCACAAATTTTTGTTAAAATATTGAAATAAATTAAATCGATCTTATTTTTACATTACGGTCGGGTTGAATAACAGACGAATTAGAATTTTAATCTCGTCTCATTTGGTGCAGTTATGTACTAAATAACAAAAATATTATGTGCGATAAAAAATAGTCAGTGAAAGGCGTGCTCACATACACACACACATACATTTATATATATATTGCTTGCTCGACTGGTACCAATAACAACCTTAGTGATATACGAATAATATCCAACGGCAAGGGAAGATTGAGTGTTGTTTCAGACATAAACATTACCTTACCTTATCTTCGTCGCAGTCTACAGAAGAGGAACAGAATAGTGAACGGGTTAGATTCGCTTTAGTTACACTCCAGGGTCGCGATGTTCATTAGATACAGTACCAGAAGGAGCCTTACGTTCACTAATGACGTCTAAAAGACCACGAGTTACGTTACATTCCCTTTAAGGAATAGTAGGATGGGTAAGATTCCCTAAGGACAAACTGTTTGCCTGGATACTCTCGGGATAAACTCCGACTACAGCTCCAATTCCTTCTTTAGCCGATTATTTATTTGAAATATCCGATGATCTCGTTCGTTCACTCTATATAAATTGCACCACAAAAATAAAATTAATATTATTTTTTTCAGAAATGGAATCACACTCGCGCACACGCGCGAGTGTGATTCCAAGATAAACGCGCGCGCACGTAGCTACACGATCGCACTTTGTATCTACGTTTTATTTTTTTAATAATAATGATTATAAAGAAATAAATACCAGGAAAATTTACTTCCCCTCAAGAAGCGTATTTGAAGGAAAACGTTCATATAAATTTATGCTCTGAAACACACTAGTTTTTAATTACAATTAGCAGAAAAACTCCTCTAATTTCTACTTTTAAGTGAAAAGTAAAGGTAAAAAAAAAATATTTAGGACGAATTATACGCCAAAATTAATAAATTCATATACGATATTCTAAAACATATTTTAACTATTAGTTCTGTAAACAGTAGACGTCGCCCGATTTATACTGAATTTAACAAAGGTAGATATTACACAATATATCACCTTTAATAATGCATCACTTCTGTACAAAAAAGTTGTTTTGTAATATTTAATTTGTTGCTTCGTAATATTTGACCCGGTTTTTTTTACGACTGAGTAAAATATCAGTATTTTATCTAAAAATAATACAACATTCATAAATTTTACTTCTTTGTACCCCTTGTAATTCCTTTGAACCAACGCCCACCCACGCGCGCTCTAACAGACCTAATATACATATTTATTGTTATTTCAATGATAGATTAAAGAGAATTATCAGTTAATCTGTTTCGAATTTTCGAATTTAAAACCTTTAATCACAGATTACAGATGATTTCGTTTTCTGTCTTTATCACATAATTGGCCAATTAAATGAGGTTCTTTTATGTGAAATTGATACTCTAACAATCAAAAATAAAAAACTAACATTGTGTTATTTAACCAAAATTCGAAATAATTTAATTTTATGCTCTTAAAATTAGGAAACAGAATAAATAACTTTTGTGGTACTAATTATTCATAAAAATTAGGTTGCAACATCAAATACACTTATTTAGGTGCTGCTTTATTGTTCATCTCTTATTATTAATTTATTGATATTTAAAAATCTCTTGTTTTTGCATTAATTGATTAATTTCTGGGAAAAATTAATATGACCGTTAGTCTATTTAAATGTAAAATAAATAATTTTTTTAATTTATTACATTAGGAAAGGTTATAAAATTTTTAATTCTATATAAATGGAGAGAAAGTTCGACAATATCTTTGCAATAGTTTGCTCACGTTTCTTTTTAAACATTTAATTTAAATAACATCCTGAGCAGATATAAAATGTTGAAAATGATGCGTAAAATTCAGCTTCGATCGCTATAAATTTTCTCAATCCATTTACTTACTCCTATTTCAGACTGTATCCAATCCTCTTACTCACACATTCAGCTAACATTTTTCTCATACACTTATGAGCACGCGCGCCCGCATACATAAAACACACATGCACACACATACACATACACACACACACACACACACACTCACAGATACTTTTAGGAACATATACACGTGTTTATATGATTCTTTTTTGTATGGCTTCTTTTTACGAGTGTGAAATATCGGTACGATTTACATTCATGGAGTCGAGAATCTGATCACCATAAGACGTATAGTTTTCATTTTGCCTTTAAATCCGTTTATTCACGCTTTTCTTTTTCATAAAAATGAGACTTCCGTGAATTGAGTAACATTTGTTAAAAGAATAGTTTCCCTTCACACACACTCACTCTCTCTCTTTCACACACACGCACACACACACACACACACACACACACACACACACACACACACACACACACACACACACACACACACACACACACACACACACTCTCTTTCACAAACATAAATTTTTGTGAAGTAACCTTATAGAGACCGTACTTTATATCAAATGGTAAAAGTAAATTATCTTCTATAGTAAACTGGGTGTATAAAAAGATAATCCATTATTTCGATAACGTAGTCTTCAAATGAACTTAACAAAAAATCTCCGAAGTAATCATTGTCCGACTAACATATTCGGTTTACAATCATACTGTCGGCTTCTTTAAAAAAGAAATTTATACAACTTTATCAAATAGAATAAAATCACTTAAAACCCGTTTAAATAAAGATTAAATAATAATCTAAAATTAGAAGCTCATTTTGTTCATCAAATAACCAGCAGTAAATACGTAGCTATAATAAGAATCAGACTGACGTCTAATAACAGCTACTATTATGATTGATAATATATTTTGTTAACGTATAAAAGATACCATTTTTCATAGGGACTAGAACCCTGAACATCATTATAAAAGGAAGAGATGTTACCAGTGGTGGCGGATTGGATGTTATATTAGTATTAATTAAATTATATCGATTTTTTTTTATTATAACGGCACAGCAACTTTAAAATCTGTTCAGCAAGAAATAATTGAACAAGTAAATAAGATCTATTTGACTAACATTAATTAGTCACAGATCCAGCGGTTGGTGCCTTAACGATAACAACGAAATGAAAGTGAAATAGAAGAGTACTCCGTACAGCCAGACCCTAAACTTATTTAACCGAAACGATAAGGCAAATCAAGAATATTGTTTCTCAGCAATTCTGAAACATCACTGATCGTATTATCCAATAAATTGACCGCCAGATAATTCGGTGCCGATCCAAAAGATTTTGATACCGTAGGCTGACGAGAGAAATTTCCTGCCGAACGCTTCGCAAGTTAAGAACATTATACATGAAGCTTTTGCTGATGTACCAGGGTATGTGTAGCATCTTTTTGCAGTGTTTTTGTCAGGTAGCGATCAAGTATGTCAATACTGGAATTGCACGCCATACCCCACAATTCAAGCGCGTAAGTCTAAACAGGCTTGAAAACCGATTTATAAATCGATAATTTACTTTCCACTAAAAGCCGATATCTATGTTCTATCAGCCAGTCCATGTTCTTAAACTTGAGATGTAACTGTTTACGGCCCAAGCAAGTCGTCGGTCAGGATAAAACCCAAATATTTACAGTCCTAAGGTCTCAGAATCGGAACATTGAAGATAGAAACAGGGGGACAGTGCTCCCTATGATGGGTGCTTTGATTTTGTTTCGTTTATTTTTATCTTCCAACATGTAAGCCACGATTCGTGGAGAGTGATATAATCTTGAATAAAACGAGATGCAGTGGCCGGATCTTCTTGGACAGCAAGAATTGCAGTATCGTCAGCAAACATCGCAATCGTTGTATCTGCCGTAACTGGCAAATTAGTCGTAAATAGAACACAAAAGATGGCCCGAGAACGCTTCCTTGAGGTATCGGTATTGTTATTAATTATTTTTTATCCATTTTTTTGTACAGTCTATGCAATAAACCTATGAATGAATCGTTTGATTCCAATAAAATGTAGAAAAATATAGAGTATAGATAGATCTACAAAGTGTATCATGAAGTTCTCCCGGGACTTTCAGAACTTATTCTACTTGTGAAAATACTGGAAAAGGCTTATAAACATATATCCTAAAACTATACGTTTGCGAGTTACGCTAATGAAAAATTTCGCTCGGATTTCACCCGATAAATACCCCGATAAAATGAAGTCGCCGGACAATTTCACTCGAGATCGTATCAACAACTTATGCAATGAGCACACATGGACAGAAGTAAATCCTCATGAAACGGTGGTAGGCATTTTTCTGTAATGTATAGTGCCACCTGCTTCAAAATCAACTGTTTGGATCGTTCACGTTACCTGGCCGCTTAAATGCTGAGGTCTACCTGCAGTTTCTTCAAAAAGAATTACTGCAGTTGCTTGAAGATGTTCCTCTAGTGCCGAGACGCAAAGTATACTTCCAGCAGGATAGCGCTGAAATTATACTTAGTAACTTCGCAAGAATAAATATTTGCAGAAACTATACCCGTTAGGTGGCACCGGTGTCGAGATATTTACGAAAAAAACATATATATATATATGTATATAATATATATGGCAATGCTCATATGTGTACCCATTGTAGACTAAAAACTACTGGACCGATTTACGCGCGGGTTTTTGCAAATTGGTCGGCGTTGTCCGGAGAATGGTTAAGGTTATTGAAATCCTCGATCTGACCAGTAGAAAGTTAGGGGTATTCTGAACCGACTACTGGTTTGGAGAGTAATTTGAATTAAATCCGATAGGTAGTGCTGTTTTGACAATTGAATTTATTTACATTTTGACTTTTATAAAGTGAAAGGTTACATTTTTTGAAGTTCCGTAATATTTTGTAAGTTTATTAATGTTCATCAAACTTTCAATTGTGTTCATTTAATCTATATATATATATATATATATATATATATATATATATATGTATATACTCAAATCTTGTAATAACGAAGCATTGTCGGGTCTGCTAGTTTATTATATTAAAAGAATAATTTATTTCACTAACTTTACCAATAGTCGTATTAGACTAAAAATCAAATATGTCATTTACCTCAACAGAATCACATTCATTATTTCTTCTTCAGAATTGTTTACAATAACCATAAAGTGAATAATAATAATAACATAAAGTTTGATTATTTTACATTAAAAAAGAAAGTATGACAATAAATGTCATTATCTGGATCAATTATACGTTTTTTTTTATCACTTGTGGTTTAAAAGAAATAAAATTCTATTCTACAAATGAAAATATATAAAATGAAAGAATATAAAATAATTATCTCTGTTAGAATAATTTTAGTGAATTATCATAATTTCTAATCGGAAATACGATTCTCTGAAAATTATATATCAAATTAACTGCAACTTTATTCTTAAGAAAGAAATAATTTTGCTTGTCAAGCTAAGAATTTAGTTTAATTATCAGAAATCTACTTACTCCACCCAACTTTACAACCTAATGATTAACATTCAATTTTATAAAAAGCTTAAAATCAATTCCAATATTAATAATTAAAACTCAACTAAAAACTACCTCTAAATGCAAAAATTGAAAATTAAAAAGAAAGAAAAAACTTTTTAGATCTTCAAATTTTTATTTTTTTTTATTTTTCACGTTTTTGCAGAAGTAGAATAAAAATTTAATTGATATATTTATCCAAGTCACTCTTTTTTGATAATTCTTCTAAATGGAGATGATACGATCTCTCAAATCAAGGTTTATTTCCCGCACTCAGACAAATGCCAACTTTTTCTCCTCTGAATGTTTAGCCGGTACTAATATTATTTAGGACCGGCTTTATTAAGTTGAGGAGGCTGAAATGGGGGAAACAATACTGAGATCTGAATTTAAGAGAGCATTGAAAGATTTAAATGGCAGAAAGGCTCCTGGAATAGACGGAATACCTGTAGAATTACTGCGCAGTGGAGGTGAGGAAGCGATTGATAGATTATACAAACTGGTGTGTAATATTTATGAAAAAGGGGAATTTCCGTCAGACTTCAAAAAAAGTGTTATAGTAATGATACATACCAAAGAAAGCAGGGGCAGATAAATGTGAAGAATACAAAACAATTAGTTTAACTAGTCACGCATCAAAAATCTTAACTAGAATTCTATACAGAAGAATTGAGAGGAGAGTGGAAGAAGTGTTAGGAGAAGCCCAATTTGGTTTTAGGAAAAGTATAGGGACAAGGGAAGCAATTTTTGGCCTCAGATTAATAGTAGAAGGAAGATTAAAGAAAAACAAACCAACATACTTGGCGTTTATAGATCTAGAAAAGGCATTCGATAACGTAGACTGGAATAAAATGTTCAGCATTTAAAAAAAATTTGGGTTCAAATACAGAGATAGAAGAACAATTGCTAACATGTACAGGAACCAAACAGCAACAGTAATAATTGAAGAACATAAGAAAGAAGCCGTAATAAGAAAGGAGTCCGACAAGGATGTTCCCTATCTCCGTTCTTTTTAATCTTTACATGGAACTAGCAGTTAATGATATTAAAGAACAATTTAGATTCGCAGTAACAGTACAAGGTGAAAAGATAAAGAAGCTACGATTTGCTGATGATATAGTAATTCTAGCCGAGAGTAAAAAGGATTTAGAAGAAACAATGAACGGCATAGATGAAGTCCTACGCAAGAACTATTGCATGAAAATAAACAAGTACAAAACAAAAGTAATGAAATGTAGTAGAAATAACAAAGATGGACCACTGAATGTGAAAATAGGAGGAGAAAAGATTATGGAGGTAGAAGAATTTTGTTATTTGGGAAGTAGAATTACTAAAGATGGACGAAGCAGGAGCGATATAAAATGCAGAATATCACAAGCTAAACGAGCCTTCAGTAAGAAATATAATTTGTTTACATCAAAAATTAATTTAAATGTCAGGAAAAGATTTTTGAGTGTATGTTTGGAGTGTCGCTTTATATGGAAGTGAAACTTGAACGATCGGAGTATCTGAAAAGAAAAGATTAGAAGCTTTTGTAATGCGGTGCTATAAGAGAATGTTAAAAATCAGATGGGTGGATAAAGTGACAAATGAAGAGGTATTGCGGCAAATAGATGAAGAAAGAAGCATTTGGAAAAATATAGTTAAAAGAAGAGACAGACTTATAGGCCACATACTAAGGCATCCTGGAATAGTAGCTTTAATATTGGAAGGACAGTTAGAAGGGAAAAATTGTGTAGGCAGGCCACGTTTGGAATATGTAAAACAAATTGTTAGGGATGTAGGATGTAGAGGGTAAACTGAAATGAAACGACTAGCACTAGATAGGGAATCTTGGAGAGCTGCATCAAACCAGTCAAATGACTGAAGACAAAAAAAAAATATTATTTTAAAATGAGAATATATTTCATGCGTTGATATCTTTTCTTCTTTGATGCGATGATCCGATCAATTTTTATTTTTTTAGACAGGAATTTATAAGAATTATAGATGTCGATTTTTTTATTCAATCAGCATTCTATGTCTAACTGACTGTTTCGGTTCCGTCTGGCAACTGATGAGCAGTGCGTCTGCGCGGAGGTCCAGTTAAACGAACACCTGATTTTTGACTGCCCTATTGGACTTGCTATTGGATGGGGGGGGGGGGCAGAGACCGGTCCACCCTGGAACTTAGAGGTCAAGGGGAAAATTGGCCACTCACACGCGGGGAGTAAATGTGGCGAGAGCCGCATTGTCGGACCGTGTGGGAGTTCCTTGATACAGTTGCTATGTTCAACCGATATCAATAGTTTACTCCTACGGCACTGCTGTGGGAAGCTAACCTAGAGATATACGGCTGACCACCAGCCAATTAAGGCTGCAAGCGCTTTAATATAGTGGACAGATACTTGCTGGCATTCAGCGACCTAGGCGTGGCAGCGAATTGCTGTCTAGACTAAGTAAACTTCAATTTATGAATGACATAGATGTTATTAGTAGTTGACGGGGTGTGCCTACCCGTTTTAGTAAATATATTACTAGTGAGCGGTTGGGACACGTAAGCCGGTGGTATATGGTACCGCGCGTAGTCCGCTCACACTGTTAGGTAAGCTCTAGGAGCTATTTAGGACACTGTTGTTAAAATATTTCGAGGTTCAGTAGGCATTTGTGGCACAGAAATTCGGTTTTATGCTTTAGAGCGACCGAATGGGGTGGTGGCGGGAGAAATGCCAAGCAAACCAATGTCATAGTTTGACACCTTTTTGTAAAGGTGGTTGTGAATTTTTCTGTTGTCTAGCAAAGGTCTTCGCATCTTAATTTTCTTTCTTTTTATCTATTTTTGGTACTAATCTTTCAAAAAACCCCTACTTTAGGGACCCCCTTTTTTGTTTCCGATTTGAACACCCCTACGGCAACCGGTCCAGCAATTAGGCATCACTTAGTCACCTCAGGGTGTCGTGGCAGCAGCATGCCCTCACTGTCAAGCCCAGTGTAGAGGCATCCTACCGGGGTCCCCCTAGCGTCATCAGGACACACCGACTTCCTCTTCTGGATAGCCACCCATTTCTGAGCTGAAGAGCTGCCCTTCTCATCCGTAACCCTTTCTTCTGAAAGACTTTTAATGTTCAGTGATATGTATTCTAATAGGCTTTCTAGTTCGATCACTTTAGTATAGTGTATAATTTCGGGGTTTATCGAAGTGAGATTCTTGCTGTATACGTCACGACAAAGTTGGTGTGCCCTAAAAAAATAATTTTTGGTCTTTCTTCCAGTGATTCACCAAACTGTCGGTATTATTATTTTGCTTAGATATCGGAACTTATTAACTATAGATCTTGTCGTATTGGATATTTAGGATCTGTATCAGGACTCTCTTATCTGGAATCATCTTTTTTTTTCGTAAGATCTGTAGTCCGGCTTTTATACTTCTTCATACAATGTTTCTACTGTATTTTTTGTCTTCATGCTGTCTTTTACCAGGATCGCCATATCATCGGCAAAATTTAGCCGTTTATTAATTCCACAAAAATTTGGAATTTATGGTTTTCACAGATTTTTTTCTTGATTATAAGAAACATTTTTGGTTCCATTGGAAAATATATATTTTGTTTAACCATTAGTCGGTTCCAGAAATAAATATAATAAAACATTTCTATTTTATTCCTAGAATAGTAACATTATTCACCTGTCTTCTTCTGGTAATGCAATTACGTAATAGAAAAAAAATTAAAACAATGTATGTTTTTTAATACAAAAAAATAACAATAATTTTCTGTACTCGTTTTTTTAAAAAATTATTCCAAAGTAAAATATCCGTGGAAGAAAAATCCGGAGATCTATGTTTCCGCGGAAATGACTTTTTCCACAAGGATTTCACATAGTAGCAAAATCATGTTATACGTTGTGTGGGCTGTTGCAGCACCGTCACACAAGGAAGAAGAATGAAGATCTGCCCGCAACCACGGACTGGAATCCGACCCGATCGAATCCAACCGATGCAAACATGAAGACAACCTGAGTGAACAGAGTTTCCTAATTTTGTCTCACCAAACACCCATCCTCCTTTCTAATCTAAGAATTATGTCACCGTCAGTACATGCGACTCCCTCCCGAAAAAGAGGAGCGCATTACATTCAAAAAACACTAGTGCCCTTGAAAGGCGCATCCTTGCCAGTCCTGAAAGAACTTCAGAGGACGGACTGAAGGGGAATCACGCTAGTACAACAAAGCTCATACCCAGGTAGTCTGTCAGGGTCATCCCCGGTCAAATAATTTCTTCCCGGTCCAAAGGATCGGAACGCAGCAAATAATTTCGTTCATAAATAAAATAAAATAAATACCGTATAACCACCATTAAATTAATAACAACCCGACCGATGAAATAATAATACAGCAGCAAGGGATTTTTGTCCAGGTAATGCGATTAGTAAGGAAATACATAAATCTCCCGCTATCCTTGCGTTCCGCAGCACTGTCTTGCTGCAACAGCAATCGGATGCATCTATTAGCAGTATTATCCAGTCGATTATCATCGACTGTTAGCGTTCATACGCAACTGTTTCTGTGAAAATATTAGACCCACTATTCTCTTCCGAGAAATTTTTCACCAAACTCCGATCTTTTCTAAATATTATCCAGTGGAAAACGTGAGAATTCTCTGTTCATGTCGAATGTTCTAGCTGTTTACATAGCCAATTAAATGAAACCACGTTTCGTCACTTTTATCAAAAATCCGAATAATATCGCAAAGAAAACTCACAAAACGTTTTGTAATTGAGTATTTTTTTTACGCGATCGGATTTCAGCAATATGACGTGAATTCAATACGGATCTAATTTTAATTGTTTTTGTGGCTTTGCGGACACTCCCCTATTATCCGATCTGTTGAGGACACGTTGTAAAGGTTTAAAACAACTGCCTACCGGAACGTTTTCGTTCATCTATACTAGCGGTTTCCCTAAAACGAGCGTAAGCGTGAAATTGTTAACTTATTAGGTACATTTGATTGAGAAAAAGCTACCGCAAAGTGTTCCTAGCACTTTTAAAAACGATTGCAATTTAAATGATTGTCAAAAATAATGAACGTTGTGACTGTGTAAAACATTAGTCTTTTTATAGCTGATCTGCAACAAGGCGTATTACCAATCCATTCACTATTGCCAACCTAAAAATAAATATCCCATTTCAATGGAATAATGAAATCAGAGTTGTGTAACTTTTTCCTCAACTTTTTTTTCCTGTTTAGATTCTGAGAATCACAGTCAGGTAACTGCAGAGGATGAATGAAGATGATATGTATGAGTGTAAGTGAACTGTAGTCTTGTACAGTCTCAGGTCAACCGTTTCTGAGATGTGCGGTTAATTGAACCACCAAAGAACATCGGTATCCACGATCTAGTACTTAAATCCGTATAAAAGTACCTGCCTTTACTGGGATTTGAAGCTTAGGACAGTTGACTTCGAAATCAGCTGATTTGCTAAGACGCGTTCACCACTAGACTAACCCGATGGGTGTTTTCCTCGACCTAACTAACATTTAGCTGAATTTATTCATGAATGACTTTCTAATAACCAATTTTATTGTTTACTTATAATGAAATTTTGCATTTATGTCCTTCATACGGCTATAAATATACGCTTATCCTTAAAAGGTCAGGACATACTAAAATGAATATGGTTTTAGCAATTGAATATAATTTTGCCATCTGATGCATAAATATTCGTTTTAGAAATAAATTACGTAGTTGTATTTAAGCAAAGTTTAACCGAGCGTTAATTATATAATTCCGTTTTACAAATAAGTTTACGTAGAATTTTCCAAGCTTCAGCTAATTTTTCAACTGATTCCTAAATACACGTCTTTCTAATTCAAAAAATAATAAAATCACAAGTATTATGTCTGTACATAACGGCAAGAACGCCTGCAGATATGAATGTAAGACTTAATTTAAAAAAAAAAACACCTAAAAAACTTTGGTTCAGTTTAACATTAAAAATTGTGATACATGACATTTTTTCCTTTGCTGTAATACATTTTTTATTTTTTTTATTTACACACTGTTTATTTAAAACTTTATGAAATACAATGAAAAATATGATACCCTTAATAAAATAATACGGTTCTCAAAATTATTATTTGTTGTTATAAAAGAGTATATGTTTATTTATTAAAGGAAATGAAATTACTTCATGCATAAGACGAGAGTATATAAATGTAGACGTAACATTAAGCCTATATCATTACCGTAGCGTCTTTTACAGTATAATATGACAAAATGAAACCCATGATAAACCGTTGTATTTAGTTTGTTATCGTACAGTCAAGTAATTTTCCTTAATGTTTAGATATATATATATATATATATATATATATATAATATACATACTCACGCAGCAGATGGTACCTTTCTTAAGAGTAGTAGACATATTTATTATTCCTTGTTACGTATTTACCAGCAGTACCCTTACTAAAGTATAAAGTTAAAATTTTAATTTTGTGTAGTATTATTGATTTTTATTTTTAACTTATGGTGAATTTAAATTAATGCATTGAAAACTTAATTTCTATTTTTATTCATTTATCCTTAACCTCAACGTTAAAGAACTAGGTTTGTTTCAAGGAAATTATTTCTACTTCAATCAATTATTATTCACTAGCTTTTGCCAGCGGCTTCGCTCGTATGGATTTTGAAATTATTATAAGAATACGTTTTCAAAATTAACATCAGATTTTTGTTAGAATTCTACCATAATTTAAAGGATATATGGCTGGAACCACGTAACCTTTTTAGTATGCCCACTAAACCTGGGCATACTGGAAAATTGGCCATTTTATTTTGGTGTTGCTAAATTGTTTCCAGTATTTTCGTTATCCTGGTAATATTGGTACACTGGATAATTTGTTGCCAGCGATTAGCGTTTGCGGACAATGTGTTCTTTTCCTCTAAAGGAAAACACCACGAAAAATTTATCTGAAAAAGTTTTTGAAAATTAAATTATCGATTTTTTCTTCAGTTACATAAATAATCAAAAAATTCTGCGAGTTAACTCTGGATTAGGCCACCTAAAATTATTCGTGAGAGATGAAATCTTCCCGTAGATAATTTATCTTCAGAGTTTGCTCCGGGGAATTGATTATAGTCACAACGAATCGGACAAAAAAATCAATAACTGTGGTTTGAATACCGTAGTAAGCAAAAACAACTTCTGAGAAACCAACGCGTACGGTATAATTTAATTTCTATTAGTTTTAGAGGTAAGCAAACTGATATTAATTTCGTCAGTTTTGAAAAACTTCTACTGTATTTCGTGCGTGGATGGAACGTCAGTTCCGTGCTGTTAAGATATTAATTATTTTTAACATAAAATTAATCAAATGTTAAAATCATGAATAATAATAATAATTATTATAAAAATAATAATTCCTATATTAGATAAAAAAAAATCTAGATTTAACATTTTTTTCCAAATCTTGTGATAATTTACACGTCGAATTGTAACACTAACAATTTTAACAATGTTTAACGTAGAATTTGAACGATAAAAGGATAGAGAAAGTAAATCGGAGACGTCTTCCAGAATAAAACCATTATTCATTATATTTTAAGATTTAGAATGTACGTACAAAATTATGACAGCAAATTAGATTTAAAAAAATTGTGAAACATGATTCTTTGTTCTCAAAGAAATATCTAAACACCAATTTTCACGACAATAACACCGGCTTTACCTTCGGCTTCATATAGTTTCATGAAAAAAATGTTTCCCCCTTTTCCAGATCCCCAAATTAAATTTTTGAAAAATAGTGAAGTACACACAATTTTATTTTCAAACGAATGTGTAAATATTGATCGCTTGCTAAGATTAAATATAAATTACGAAAAAGCAAACAAAATTTTGGATCTTCCTCAATGATTAAATAAATTCCCAAAAGGAAAATTTCTATTTTCTTGATTGAATAAATAGAGATGAAGGAGCATCCTATCTGCTATATTTAGTTTGATACGTAAATTATACTTGATGTGAAGTGCGTTTGATATAGTTATTTAACGTTAAAAACATATTTCTTGATCATAGGAATAATATTAAATTTAGCCGACTAATTAAAATATTTATTATATTGTCGCGAGTTCCCGGCTCGATCAGGATAATGATAGCTTGACAAATGAAAATTTTTATATAATTACAATTTATTGGTTTACAAACATGGTAATAATAAAAAAAAATAATAATAAAAAAATGTATAGTAAACAAACACAGTAATAATGAGAATAATACTTATAACAGGCAATAATAAAAAAAACACAATCATAATTAGAATAATGACAATAATGGGAACAGTAAACAATAATAATCATAAATTTCAATAACAATAATAATTATAAACAGAGATTACATACAAAACAGAATTCAACTCGTCATGATTTATTTACAGATAGATAAATAGAATGAAAAAACATAAATCACTCCCATTGACAAAAGACATTAGCATGACCGCTAGGCTTAACACTTTTAATCAACATTAACAACAATAGATAAGACAAGTGTAAAGTTCTTTCACAGCAAATACCTTTGCTGTTCACAAATAAAACTTCCCAACAGTTTATGAATGAAATTTAGTACATTATCACTTTTTCACTTATGATCTTACAGTAACTCACCGAACCATTTTTTGTTTTCATGTATTGGAATTACTTGTGACGTCACATTAATCGCATCGAGAATTAATTTCACTAGAAATTCGCTTCTTCACTGTCCTCTCGCAAAATACCACTCGCGGACTCACATCTCGCAAACTTTCAACTCACAGACTGACATCGTAACGTCTCGTCTAGACTGATTCGCAGAACTCACATCTCGCAGACTAACATCATAACGTCTCGCTAAGACTCATTTTGCAGAACTAATTTTTAATTGGTTTTTCACGTAGTATTTATACTCCTATCCTCTTTACTTGCCGGACCGGACCCGATTCGATGCGTGAGAATGATCGACTGTCCTCTCATTTTCTCATGAAATATCAAACCTTGGTCCGGTAATTCTTCTCACGGAACGACATGTGTTTAGTGTGTAAGTGGGCAGTATTACAAAAGACGATTGTTAAATGGATCTTTACTAAAAGGGTTTCTTTTAGCTCCTTTCTGGATTCCTCCCATTATTATATCTTCTACCGCTTTTTTTTTAATTGGCAGGCATCCATTTCTCAGGTTCGTTATACCAGTCTTGTTACATTATATTAACAGATCGGTGAAGCTACATAAATAAAAATTATAACGGAAACACATGCTGTATTAAAATATATTTTGCAAATTTTTGGGCCGCATAATCGGCTAAAAGATAATAAAATATCGTACTTGAAATCGGGTCTCTTAAAGTCAAATTTCATTTTCAGTCAAACCTTATTTTACCTTAAAATATTTTATACTCTTCTTGAAACAGTCACTGAGTTCCATGTCGTTCGCAACAATTACTACTTTTCAAGAGCAGTGTATGTGCAGATAAATTTTAAGAAAAGATTTGAGTTTATGGCCGTACAAGATTTAACCGATTACTAATTGAAGACGTTTCTTACAAAAGTAGCTTCTCATGTTTATCGAATGGGTGGTTCGAAACAAAGTAGTTTACATCAATTTTTGTAAAAAAAAAAAATCACTTTTAATGAAAGGAATACAGGTTTCATTTTAATGAATTAATTAAAAAGCTAAATTTTTACAACTCTGTCGATGAAAACCCAATAAAAATTCATAAATAAGCAATTCTTGTATAAGTTTAGTGCGGCTTACAGATCGGTGGTATTACGTCCTACGATGATGATGGCCAAGTACTTACAGTTCACAGAAATTACTAATCCAAGATCATAAATGATTTTTTTTTTTATATCGAACTAATCGATATAGATTTGTACAACGTGCGATTCAAACAAAGATAATACGATTACGGTCAAAAAAACTACGAATTTTTAACGAACAAATTCAGAAGCTTTTATTTACATTTTAGTTTCCACTTACCGACAATCTTTAGTGGTATGTTCGAGCGGTTTCGCATTAGTAATCCATCCTCAGGAACATTGATGTGTTATATTTATAATAATTTACTCAAAAAACTTAATTTTTTTTTTTTAAATTCAATTTAGTATAATTAATGATATTTAAAGTAAATTATTATAATTTTTTTTTTTTTTTTGTCTTCAGTCATTTAACTGGTTTGATGCAGCTCTCCAAGATTCCCTATCTAGTTCTAGTCGTGTCATTTCAGTATACCCTCTACATCCTACTTCCCTAACAATTTGTTTTACATATTCCAAACGTGGCCTGTCTACACAATTTTTTCCTTCTACCTGTCCTTCCAATATTAAAGCGACTATTCCAGGATGCCTTAGTATGTGGCCTATAAGTCTGTCTCTTCTTTTAACTATATTTTTCCAAATGCTTCTTTCTTCATCTATTTGCCGCAATACCTCCTCATTTGTCACTTTATCCATATAACACATCAATGTTCCTGAGGATGGATTACTAATCCGAAAGCGCTCGAAAATACTGTTTAAGATTGTTGGTAAGAGGAACTATTATATAAATAAATTATACATCAATACCAACGGCCCACGATTAATAAAATTAATTTAAATTTAGAAGCATCACACAATGGTGATTCAAATGGAAAAGATCGTGCAAGTTGGTATCACTGTTTTAGGGTTGTGTTAAAAAAGGTGTATAACAAAAATTCAAAGATTATCCATAAGTTCAGGGACCAGATTTAAGCCTTAATTCATAACATGAAATATGATGTGCTCAAATGTCATTGGAAATTTAGGTAAAATTCGGTTATGCGTGAATACACGGTGGCCATTTACCGGCTATTATTTATCATATATAATTGTAAGCGTCTTATTTAAAAAATAAATAAATAAATTTTTCACTTCTTTTTACGAAGTGAAAGAAGTGTTATAATCGCGAAAAATTTTGGTTTTCAGATTTCAACGGAAATATCCATTTTAACCATCCCTGAGTCCATTCTTTTTTCAGCGTGACATCTATACGTACATACGTCGGTATGTACCTCGCGTAACTCAAAACGATTAGCCTTAGGACGTTGAAATTTTGGATTTAGGAACTGTTGTAACATCTAATTGTGCACCTCTCTTTTTGATTGTAGTCGACTGAACCAAAAGTTTCCAAAAAAGCTCAAAATCCAAAAACATTTGGATTTTTGATTATTGATTAATTGCATTAAGCCCTCAATGAGAGCTTTTCAACGATATAACGTAAATGGAACTTGTTTTCATCGGTTCCAGAGTTATAGCCAAATTAAATTTTAATTAATGTAATATTTGAATCTTACAAAGGGGAAGGCCCATCGGTTCGAATCAGACTTCATCTCCTTTTTTTTTAATTTAAATAAATTGATTTATTACTAATTATTAACCTCTGATTGTAAAGTAAAACTACGATAAATAATATTTCAATAATAACAATTAAAAAAAAATATCAGATGTTCATTTAAAATAAAAAATGTCATGTAATTTAATAGGCGTACAAGGAAGTCATTTTGTGTCCACATCAAAATTTTAATTAGGTATGCTACGTATAAAAAAACAAAAAAACAATCGGGTAGATTTTATTGGAGATTTTATATATATATAATTGTCGTCAGATGTTTGAAAATGGTATTTTCTTTATGGTGAAATTGAAAGCTCTTTTATTAGTTTCACTAGACAAATGCATTAGTATAGTTCAGTGCTTTTCTAAATATAGTCCATTACGTTAATGTGTTGTTATGAATAGCTTACTATCATTTATTGTAATATTAAGCTAAGTAAAAAAAAAAAAATATATATATATATATATATAACTGTATTAGTAGTCGCAGTCCATTAGTTTAGATTATACATTAAACATATTTATTACATAAGAAATTATCTGTTAAATAAGTTACTTATTTTAGCGAAAATGGTTTTACAGTTTATTGTAAAGTATAGGCGAATAAAAAAAATTCAACCAGTTTCAAAAGGTACCAACTCCTTAACCATTCAACGAACGAATTATATATGTATCATAACAAGAGAAGGGATTTTAGAGTTCCTGTTAATTTCCGGGAGATAGCTCCCTGGTGAAGTTCAAAAAATACGCGCAACCAAAAACCGCCAAAAAACTGGTTTGCGCCAAAATGGCGATCATGCAATAGAAAGCATACTCTGTTTCACCGAATGTCCATGCCGACTGTTGAGTATGATTTTCATCTAAAATACTCTGGTATTACACCTATTCTTCGTAGCGTTCGACGTTGGCATCAACAGTTTCAAGGTAGAGGATATTTGTGAAAAGGGAAAACTACAGGCATTCCTCGAGTATCGGACGAAGAAGTCGAGTTCATCCTACAGAATTTTGAACGCAGCTAAGGAATGTCCACTCGTCGTGCCGTTTGAGAAGTAGACGTTCTTCGTATGACTGTCCGTAGTGTTGAGCGGTGACGTTGTTAATCCAAGCTGTACAGGATTCGATCTGTACAAGACTTCCGCAGAGGTGATAAACGACGACGTATGGAGCTTTGTGAATTCATCCTCGACAAGTAGGTAAAAGATGATACTTTTCTTTCACGGTGTGTTTATGCGCAGTGACGACACCGCTTTTGATCCAAACGGAAGGTGAACCACCGCAACGTAATGATGTGGGGATCAGAACCGCCAAATAATACGTCGAGCATCAAAAATACTTTCAAAAAAAAAATCCTTACGGTTAGTACTTTTTTTTTAGTAAACAGTGTAAAAAGGAATCTCACATCCGGAAATGTTGTAGAACTTTTTCCCCAGTTAATGAGAGGAGAAAACAGTAACTGGTGACTGACCGGTTACTGTTTTATCAGTTCTCAGTTCTGTTTTTTGTAATGGAGTTTATGCGTTTATTTGTGCGCACTTTCAGCTACCGGGGACTGATTGAGAAACCGAACAACGACACCACCGTAGTAACACCAGACATGACGTTCGAGTATAGGATAAATTTAGTTAAGGTGAAGATGAATGACGTGCAACCGGATGGAATCGTATTGAGTATTTGTAAATATAATTTCAAATTAAATTATTTATTTTTTTTTGTCTTCAGTCATTTGATTGGTTTTATGCAGCTCTCCAAGATTCCCGATCTAGTGCTAGTCGCTTCATTACGGTATACCCCCTACATCCCACATCCCTAACTATTTGTTTTATAAATTCCAAACGTTGCCTGCCTACACAAGTTTTTCCTTCTACCTGACCCTCTAATATTAAAGCGACTATACCAGGATGCTTTAGTATGTGGCGTATAAGTCTGTCTCTTCTTTTAACTATATTTTTCCAAATACTTTTTTCTTCATCGATTTGCCGCAACACCTCTTCATTTATTACCTTATCCATCCACCTGATTTTTAACATTCTCCTACAGCACCGCATTTCAAAAGCTTCTAATCTTTTCTTTTCAGGTACTTCCGATCGTCCAAGTTTCACTTCCATATAAAGCGACGCTCCAAACATATACTTTCAAAAATCTTTTCCTGACATTTAAATTAATTTTTGATGTAAACAAATTATATTTCTGACTGAAAGCGACTGTGCTATTCGGCATTTTATGTAACTCCTGCTTCGTCCATCTTTAGTAATTCTACTTCCCAAATAACACAATTCTTCTACCTCCGTAATCTTTTCTCTTCCTAGTTTCACATTCAGTGACCCATCTTCATTATTTCTACTACATTTCATTACTTCCGTTTTGTTCTTGTTTATTTTCATGCGGTATTTCTAGGGTATGACTTCATCCATGCCGTTCATTGTTTCTTCTAAATCCTTTTTAGTCTCGGCCAAAATTACTATAACAACAGCAAATCGTAGCATCTTTATCTTTTCACCTTGTACTGTTACTCCGGATCTAAACTGTTCTTAATCATCGTTAATTGCTAGTTCTATGTAAAGATTAAAAAGTAACGAGGATAGGGAACATCCTTGTCGGACTCCCTTTCTTATTACGGCTTTTTTTTTATGTCTTCCATTATTACTGTTGCTGTTTGGTTCCTGTAAATGTTAGCAATTGTTCTTGTATCTCTGTATTTGAGCCCTAATTTTTTTAAAATGCTGAACATTTTATTCCAGTCTACGTTATCGAATGGCTTTTGTAGGTCTGTAAATGCCAAGTTTATTGGTTTGTTTTTCTTTAATCTTCTTTCTAATATTAATCTGAGGACTAAAATTGCTTCACTTGTCCCTATTTATTTATTTTATAATTATATAAAATTTTATTTTTTAATTACGTGTATTTTATAATTCACCGTAAGGTTTCATATTTATTTGTTAAAAATACAAATAAATAAATAAAGGATTTTGAAATCTTGACCGTTTCTATAAAAAAGTTTTCTTCCATAGTATTAAAAATTTTTAGTAGATAAACGAGCAAATTTTAACATTATTGACTATTTTTAATAATGAGCGCTTCTGTTTTATTATTATTATTCTTACAATATTAAAAGTAAATTATTTTTAAGTAGGGTGTCCTAATGTTATAATAGATTTGAAACATGTATATATTATTTTAAAGGCGAAATGAAAATATATAATTTGTTTTTCTTTTTAAGAAAGAATTTTTATATTGAAGTTTAATTTTTTTACAACGGTTATGATTTAAAATTATACTATTTTAGTAGTATAGTACGAATATACTATTATTATTTTAATTAACTGAAGTACGTCGACGGAAACAATTAATAACAATAAAATATGGCCCTCGATATTTTCAGAAAGATGAATATATATATATATATATATTTTAATGAAAAGACTTTTTCCTTTCGCTTCTACGGTTATGTCAATATAGTTGAATCGAAAGCTATATAACGTAAATGTGTTTATTTAGTATTAAAAGTACGCGAGCGCTAATACGTGTGCGTTTGGGTGTCTTAATTAATTTAACGCTAATTTATTATGCAAATAACAATAAAATTATCATACTATAGTTTCAACAGTTTTAAATACACATCATCAAGAAAATAACGATCATAATAATTGAAGTAAATTCGTTTTATACACAGTAATTAATCATTTTATCATTACGTACTTGTGTGATGATAAAATGTCATTAATATTCAGTAAATTAGGATTCGTATAATAACTAAGTGATGTAAAGCTAATAAATTGACATATTTATTTAATGTTACGAATCGATATATCGATACTAGAAAAACGCGTGTGTATATGAGAGAAAGAGAGAGAGAAAGAGCACGCGATCGTGCGCTTGTATATGGAAAACCGAAGTTACATTTGAAACGAAGAGGGTTTTGAATAGTAATAGAAATGATGGTAACATTAAAATATATATTTGATACTTGATTGTAAAGAGCTGAGTCGGGGCGGTGGTTGAAAACAACACCATGAGAAGGGTTCTGCTGCTATTGCTTGTTGTACGGTAGACCTACGTTATGATACGACAGTGCATGAGTGACATGCGGGGCTGTTCCACTGCTGATAACGCGTTCAAAATTCCATCCATCATTCTTTTAATGCAGATACAGCCTACCATCAAACAATACTAGTAATTCTCCATACTCCTACATAATACTAAAAAAATATTGATAATAGTAATAATAAAAACGGTCAACATCCGGTAAGAATTCTGTAATCAATATATACAGGCGATATTTTACTATGAATTATTCGAAAGAAAAATAAAATAATATAGATAAACTATAGTTCGTGATTTCGCTCCCGTGGATCTCGGATTTGTACTTAGAATAAATTATCAAAATAAACATTCCATTTCTACCGTAATTTAAAGTTGAGATATTTTAACTGATATGTATTGTAAAATTGGTTTATTTACTTCGGTGAGGATTTTGGTATTGAAAGTTGATTTTTTGTCACCACCTTTTTTTCACCTGGACGAAGATGTGGAGAACAAAAAATTCATATAATAATATAATTAATAATAATAATTTCTATTTAGAAATTACATTTAATAAATTAAACGAACAACATGGCACTATAGATATAATAAACTAAAACAAAAATATCTTATTCTAATCGGAAATAAAAAATTTAATTTACGACAAATTATCTTTTATAATTAAAAGGATTAAAACGATTTCGACCATTAAACGGAGGCACCCTCACTGCGGAGTCCCTTACAAAGTGTTGAAAGTGACCTGCGAAGAGACACTGGTTAAGAAGGCTCGTAGAGGAATTCGGCAATATTATCGTAGATGAATATATGGACCTCTGAGATATGAGCACACAGTAAATCACTTATGAAGAATAGAAGCGGCTGGTAAAGAAAACGCCGAAGTGGTGACTGCGAGGTGGAGAGTTGCTTGACTACCTTACCCATCGCAGGGATCTTAGGAAGATAATATTGGGTCCAAACGAAAAAAAGTGGGCAGAGCTATGTCAGCGGTTAGATGAAGGTCCAAGGGGGGAGGGGCGCATATAAGATCGTAACTAAACGTTTTAGAAGGACGCCCCTCCTTTTAAACAGTGGAAAACCAACGCATACTGCGAACGCAGTTTTCTAAAGAACATCCTTCTTCCCACCTTTTATTCTTAACGAACTGCGTTGCGCCAGCGATAAATTGATGTAGAGGAAAGACGCAAAACCAGATAATATTCCAGCAGAAGCAGTCAAACGTCTGGTGGAGACTGCTCCATTTGAAGTGCTAGAGGTAGTCAACAACATTTTAATAGAAGAACGTATACCTGGGAAATGGAAGTAGTCCAGAATACTGCTGCTACAAAAAACCGGGCCAGGAGGATGATGACTGGCGGATACAGACCGCTCTACCGAATTAATACCACGGGCAAGTTAATGGAGGAGGCGATGACGGCGAGTGGGAAGATTTTCTGACCACCAGTTTGGTTTTAGATGGGACAGATCAACCGTCATAGCCCTCAACAGAGTGAAAATACTTATAGAAGAAGCGCGTGCTAGGTCTGAACACACCAGGCGTACACCCGTGGTTGTTCTCTTCGACATCCGCAACTCCTTTAATAGGGTACGATGAGTGTTCATCACGCACGAGTTGTCCCACCGAGGTGTGCCGGATTATCTAACGCGCATGGTGCAAACTTATCTCCGTACCGAAGAAATAGTGATTCTAACGGAAGAGAGTCGAGAGGGTTTCCTCGTGGAAAGGGGTGTCCTGCAGGGGTCGATTCTTGGGCCTCTGATGTGGTGAATTATTTATAATGGACTGCTCAGGAAGGATCTGCCGGAGGGTGTCAGTTTGATGGTCTATGCGGACGATTTAGCAACAGTGATTACTGATAAGACAGTATATGGACTGTCCGCCAAAGCGAGAGATGTTATACTGCTGATTACAGATTGGCTTTCTACTAAATGCTTGGAGCTGGCGGATGAAAATACTGGTAGCGAGTGGCAGAAGAAGACTCAGGCCGATCAGGCCTGTTCCCGTGTCAGGAACAATTTTATAAGGTTTACTAAGGCAGTCATATATTTAGGGATCTGTTTGGACCAAAGTATAAAGGCCTAGTAAATAATATATGTGATGAAGCAAATATATTTTCCTGATATAAACCTGTCAAATTTACTATTAACCTACCACAATAAGAATAAAGAATTAAAGAAAAAAGGAATGAAGCAAACAATTTCCTTTGTAGGCACCCTGAAACAGTAATTAAAGTGCTCCTGCCTTTTTTTACACAAATCATTCGTTTGACTAGCTACTTCATAAATATTCATCCACTACGGTACGGCTACTTTTATTATGTGAGATTCCACTTGAGAGATATTTCTGATTATTTAAATGCGGCCGAGTTGACCGTCGCCTGTGGAATAGTACCTTCATCTGCTTTGTGGTATTTTTAGATGCACCTCTAATTTTATCATATATGATAGTTTTAGATTGTTCCTCTTCTTAGATATTATCGTATTACTTGTACAAGTTCTTTGTTGCACTACTTATCCGCGATTACTTATTTTGAACCATCCTCATTCGTAGAAAATACCAAGCAAAAGAATATTTAAAAAATAAAAACAATTTTAATATAAATACAAAGTGTTCCACGAAGAAACTGAAAAACCTTCAGGACATGTTCTACTGGTGAAAATAAAAAAAAGTTCATATAAATGTTGGTCTGTAAACAGCTTGTTTTCAAGTAACAGCTAGCGAATGATTTCGCTCGGATTTGAGCTGTTCTAATAAAAAGAAGCCCTCCTGTAATTTGTGGGACCGATATTAAGGGGTAAAGTTGGTAGTTTCTTATATAAACTGAGCTGGGAAATAGGTCCCAGAACTGTAATTCTAGAAGCTTTTTTTCTGATATCCGACGTAAAACACAAAATTCGGTTCCGAAAAACAAGTTTATTTATTTTTTTTAGATTTGTAGTACAATAGTTTTGTTAAATGACTAATAAATGCGGAACATTTAGTAAAACAACTTACAGGGAATTTAATTCTGAAAAAATTAATGTAGAATTTCCGTTAAAAAATCCATAAAAGAAAATTATATTCGTAAATTACTCGTTAGAAAATTGAAACGGCACTTTTACGCTACAATATAACAGTACACTTCCTTTATTTGTAAGATAATTTATGACTGGCGAAGAAACAATTTTTAATTCTGACTAGCTGTCAGTATTGCCAAGTTATACAATAAAATTTGTTTAAACATTTCTAAAGTAACATGCATTTCAATTTAGTTTTCTTATACAGAGTGTCCCATATAAAACGCAACCCATCAATCACTCATCCATGAAATTTCAAAAGTCAAGCTTACTCCTCTACTCGTTACTGAAATAGACTCGTCCAACATCTGAACATCGCGGCGACGCAGTAGAACACTACCGATAGTAACAACAATGCAATCATAACGTTCAGTGTATTGCTAGAGACAAGATGGTGTTTTCGCTAGATGAACGTGTTTTCATTGTCGAGTCGTACTTCAGTAAGAAATCAGTGGTTGCAGTGCAAGATTTATTTCGCCATAAGTACCCGGATAAACCAGCTCCTAACAAAACATCAGTATTAAGCTTAGTCACAAAATTTAGAGAGACCGGTTCTGTTAATAACAAGGAACACAAAAGATCTGCGTCGGTGTTGAATACAGATACAGTCACTGAAATCAAAGACCGATTACTCGCCTCGCCAAATAATTCTATCAGACGTTTGTCTGGTGAAATTAATTTGTCTAAATCGACTGTTCATCGGGCGACCAAACGATTACAATTACGACCTTATCGCATTCAAACGGTTCATCGACTTCTTGAGCCCGACAAAGAAAAACGGCTACAATATTGTCAACGGTTCCGTCGATTTCTGGGTGAGGGAATTTATGTTATGGATTCGTTATTTTTCACAGATGAAGCACGGTTTCGTTTGGATGGCTACGTAAACAGCCAAAACAGTAGAATTTGGAGTGCTGAAATTCCCCACGTTTATCACGAAAAACAATTACATCCGCAGAAGTTCACACCCGACATCGCACTACGCAGGTTCAACTTCTGATTTCGTTGAGAAATTCTTTAGTAATCGTGTTATTGGTCGAGGGTTGTGGCCACCAAGATCTCCAGATTTGACTGCGGCGGATTTTTTTCTACGGGGTTACCTCAAAGAAAAAGTCTACAGCAACATACCACGAACACTTGAACGATTGAAAGTCAATATTGAACAAGTTGTATTAAATATCCGGCCACAAACTTTGAAAAAAGTTGTAAGAAACGCTGTAAAAAGAATTGAAGCTTGTATTCAAGAAGATGGCGGCCACTTCCAACATTTACTCTAAATGTAAGGTAATGGATGGTAATAAAAAAAATGACATTTACATTTACTCATGCCTTTTTATTATTTCAATACCTACCAATAGAAGGTTGGGTTGCGTTTTATATGGGACAGCCAGTATAATTATTTCGTTTTATGTGTCCAAATTATTGAATATACACAGGTAAAATATTGTTTTATGAATTTCATATCTCTAATAAATTATTTTCAGTAATTAGCATATTTGTTTTTAAAAAGAATGTTTTTGAAGTACAGAAAGAATAATACGATTATCTCTCTATTTTTCGTCTGTTTTACTTCAATAAAAAAACTATTTTTAAAAGGTTTTATTTACTTTTTATTGGCTGTATTTATATTAATTTACTCGGAATTAAATTTGCTACAAGATTTGGTAAAAAGTCTTTCGCATTTATCAGTCATTTAGCAATTCCATTGTACTGCAAACAAAAAATAAACTTGTTTTTCGACTCCGTCGGATATCATAAAACTTCTAGAATTACAGTTCTGGGACCTATTTATCCTATTTTCCATCTTAAATTACATAAGAAACCACCCACTTTACTCCTTAATTTAGGTCCCAAAAATTACAGTAGAGCTTCATTTTATTAGAAGAGCTGAAATCCGGGCCAAAATTTTCGCTAGCCATAACTTGAATACGAAGCGTTACTAAATCCACGTTTATATAAACTTTTTTCTTTATTTTCACTAGTAGAACATGTTCTGAAAATTTCTCTCTTTCTCCGTGAGACACTGTACAAGAAAAATTAAAATTAATAAACTTCTCCGAAAATATTATACAATGCAATCTTTCATCATAAAAAAAGCAATAAATCTATGAAACTGTTTCAAAATTATAATAAAACCGTTATAACTATTATAACCGCAAAAGAATATAAAATATCAATTGATACAAAAAAAAACCTAAAAAATGATCAATTAAAAAATATATATGCAGAAAATGAAAATATTAAAAGATGATATTATATTACGTGGTGTCTACCTTTACGTCTTACTTTTTTCTTTTTTTTTTTTTGTTCATTTATATATTTTTCATTTTGTGAAAAGTAGCGAAGCAATACGATGGTGGAAAAATGATGGTGCACAGAATAGAATATAATTTAAAATAAGTTGAGTTTTTGGCATTCGAAAGATGAGGTTAGAAAGGTTTTTTTTTTAAATGAAGTACGAGTTAGAAGGGAACAGAGTTAGAATGAAAGGTATTATAGAGGGAGAGTTAAAGAATCTAAAGGTGGTGGTGCCCGAGGGTGAAATACGAAGAAAAAAAATAAGGAAAGATGACGTTGACGACAGAACGGGATTCGAAATCACCCCTACCATCGGTTGATAAAGCGAGTAAGAGAGGGAAGTTCGGGAAATTGTGTTCGGTACCTCACCGTACCGAGACCCTCGTTGTCCGGTCTGGTAGTGCATCGGGGATTCATGAATTCTAGAAGAAGGGGGTAGACCGGCGAGGGAGGAAAATGAATATTTGAATTTGAGCCCTCCCCTCGAATCATATTCACGGCTCCTCACCTCGCAACAAGGAATGACGCCGCTGTCTACGTTATTCCATTATTCATTCCGAGGACTTCGTCTTTTAGACGCGCGTGCAGAATTTTTGATCCGCATGTAAGCCTAGCCTAACCTATATGATATTATTCTCCGATACAAACACGCGTACAGATAACTGCATTCTCTAAAAAACGCTTACAATTAATCGTGTAATCGCAAATTTATTTTAATTTACTGTCAAATGTGTATTTCAACAGAATTAATAAGGAATATTTAATTCATATTTTCACTTTTTTCTAACTCTCTTGAATTCTATACTGTACTCTAAACACCGGCTAGTTCAAAGATCTTTTTTTTAATACTTTACATCTCAGTTTACGCCTAGCCAAAAATATTTTTTAACAAACTATGCAGTTTTTTCTAAGGAATAATTATTACTCATTAATTTTCAAATTTAATTTTATTGATTTAACCTTCTTTCAGACTTACCAAACCATTTGCAGATGCTAATATAACGTCAATATTTTCAGAGCATTATTAAACAACATAATATTTTAAGCCCAGAATCTGTAATCTATCCTGTTAACATGAATTAAGTACAATCTTACTAACCATATATGTTTGAAAACGATGAAAATTATAACGACTAATTTACATGTAACACCAACTTATTAACATTAATGTGAAAGGTTTTTCAATGGAGATTAGATAGATAATAAGATTGGGATAACAGCTACTCAGTATTTCAAAAAATGCCGCTTCAGTTCACTCACGATGTATTATGTTTGTTTAAATATCGTAAATATAAGCTATGAAATTATTTAAAATCCTGGTAAAAAGACAAGATACTTAAGCAGTACAAAGCTTCTGTTTAGGAAAAATATTACTGACCGTCGAAGTGAATAATTGATAATACTTTGTAAATTTCATAAATACTGGTGAGCCGAAAAAAGTCGATATCAGGATTCACCAAAGAATCCTGCCGACTACAGCAGTGTAATCTGACGACGGATCAATATACCGTACACCAAATGATCTAACAAGTATAATTTCATTGTTCCTCATTTAGGAGGCTCTAAGCAATAAGAGCTGTAGAAAGGATAAGGTGACCTAAAAGAGTAATAAAATTAGGTGTAAAACACCTATCAGTAGAAATTCATATGGTATCGCCGTTATCGCGGTCCAGATTTATCTAATATATTCCGTTTCGTTTGTCTTCTATATTAAAAATAAATTACTATTTCTTTTATTTATAACAGATTACCATTTGTTTTCAACGATGAAATAGTCGTTGACAAATAACTTACAATTCGGGGTTGATAAAGCCACTTTACGATTTAAAAATTAAATAATTTTTCTCAAACTAATTATTGTTAAATTTTCTTTTCATATTCAAAAAAATGAAGCTTGCCAAATATATAATGCAGAAATTTATAACAGAAAACCGAATAAAAGTTATCGAATCGTGCTATGAAAATCAACAGTCCAGTGTTTTCACGCAAAAAGCATATACGCGCTATTTTCATTTACGAATTCCTTCTTCAAAACCAATTATATTTTCCTCGATTCAATATGATTCCAGGCACACGAATCTGTCAAGGATCTTCAACAAACTGAAAACACCACCGATCAGGTCTCAACGAGACTAATATTAAACATTTTACGGAAGGCAATGCTAAAGATGGAGGATTATCGATTCGGCACCGTTCTCCATCAATGGGACCTTTTTTCATTTTTTCTTTTTCTGTTTAGCCTCCGGAGTCACCTTAGAAGTATTACTTCAGAGGATGATATGTATGAAAGTAAATGAAGTGTAATGTTGTATAGTCTCAGGTCAATCGTTCCTAAAATGTGTTTTTAATTGAAACCCGACCACCAAAGAACTCCGATATCCACGATCTAGTATTCAGATCCGTGTAAAAGTAACTACCTTTACTAGAATTTGAATCTTAGAACTCTCGACTTCGAAATCAGCTGATTTTCGATGATGAGTTCACCACTAGAACAACCCGGTGGGTACCATCTATGGGACTATTTTTTTATCTTCTGCCCTCCCGGGGAGGTACAGCAATCAAGCATTACTCGACCAACGGGGGATGTCCTTGTGACTCTAATGGGTCTCCCCACATACCGGGAGTATGTCCGGCATGGCAGGTCGGCCGAGACCGGTTTGTATCTTTTGTATCTCATCATGCCTGCCTCAAACCAATTGGGCGAGGGAAACCGGCCCCTGCTATGCTATTTATGAGTTCTCATCCCACGGCCGGGTCGCGGTCTTTCCTTCTATATATATTTTTTTTTTTTTATGTGATCCGAGGAATTGGGAGTTCACGCGCGTCCTTACGGCCGCCCACCCCTGCAAGGAAAGACGAACGGCAACTCAGGAGGGGGCTTTCCCTTCTCCCCATATCTTATGACTCATATACGGCCTCACATTCCAGGTATTCATCTTCCTTCTTTTTTAGGATGGTAATAGTGAGGCTCCCAACCGTCTTCTAATTCTCTATGCCATATGATGTCACGATTCGGTGGGAAGTAAGGTCTTAAAGAATAACAGGCCCGAATAACTTGGAGGATGACGAAAAATCAATAATAGTTACAGATGACAGACACCGCTAAAAGTTGAGAAATTTTGTTATCCCACCTATAGAGAATAACCTGGAAAGTGAGAACAATAAGACGGGAGCAAAGCGCACGTAGCAAGATAATTCATCAAAATAGCGAGGACAATTTCTGAAGAAAGAATCATTTCCAGAGACTGATTTTATTTAACAAGTTCCTCTGATCTTAACGCACCATTTTTTTTTGTATGTTTTTTTTTTAAAGGAACTAGTATTTACCTATAATCTTTGAAACATTTCTGAGCTTAAGAACAATATTCGAGAAAACGTTCAAGAGATAAACTTTTATAAAAAGGTGATTAAAAGAGCCCGAATTTGCCATCAGGAAAAAGCGTTTGCTTAAGATGTATTAATTTTTATGTCAAAGGACTTTTTAAAAATGTAGAATATCATATAAATAAATATATTTTATTTTAATAAGAACCAGAAATTTATATCAGTTGAAAAATTGTAAAGTGAGTTTTGTATTATCTAATTATCCTAGTCAGCCCACCGAGCTGGTCTAGCGGTAAACTCGTTATCGCAAATCAGCTGATTTCGAAGTTTCCAATCCTAGTAAAGGTAGTTAATTTTATACCGATTTGAATACTAGATCGTGGATACCGGTGTTTTTGGTGGTCGGGTTTCAATTCACCACACTTCTCAGGAACGGTCGACCTGAGACTATACAAGACTACACGTCATTTACATTCATACATATCATCCTCTGAAGTAATACCTTACGGTGAATCCGGAAGCTAAACAGATAAAAGTGAAAAAGAGAGTCATCCTAGTCGAATATAACTAAACTTTATTTAAATATATGTATTCATATGTATAAGTGTTCGAACAGTGTATAGCAGGGTGACTTGTTAACATATATGCTTGTTAAATATTTTATGAACTCATTACTTTAATGATGAACCAAAAATGATAATAATAATTGTAGCAAGAAAATTATTAAAAAATTGAGGGAAAGTTAATTGATGAGGTATAAAATAGAAAACAGGATTCAGTTTTTATTTGACAGATGGTTACCGATCAGGATATACTACGTAGAAAGGATTATACAAGAGATTAGTAGTGTTAAAGTTAGATGTTAGGATACAACGGATGATCATAATAACAACAGTAATAATTATAATACCAATAATAATAATAATAATAATGATAAAAGGGGGTGAGCGGTTACGGATTGGTTTTGATGTTGTTGGGCGGGGAAGAAGGATTATGGCGGGTGGAGAAAGAGTCAGATGGAAGGAGTACGAAAGAGGTAATACTGCACGATGAGTAATGGTTTACAGGCTGCGACAATTGCCAGACGACTCTCCCACCCATTCAACACCTGATTGATCGCATGTAGAGGGCTACAAATATATACGTATAAACACATGAGATACGAGTCGAGAGGTATCATACAAGAAAACTTGAATATTGTTTTTCTCTGTTGGTAACCAGGAAGTATAGCCTGTCAAACGATGTATGAAATGAAAAAAAAAAGTAATAATAAAAAAAAATTATCCAAAGGTACCGACTGACGGGAGTTTTCATATATAAATACACCGAGAACTTTACAAACCGTACAAGAACTCTTTTTCATTATTTTTTTTTAAACTTGAAATAAAATTGTAAAAATTTTAACCTATAACATTTATAAAACAAATCCATGATTAAAACTGGTTTTTCTAACATCATCAAACAACAACAGCTGCTACACGCTTTAGTATAAAAAATTACGACAAATTGCAACCATGTATTTTTCTTTTCTAATTGTTTATTTTTTTTTTTTCATTTATCCCAATAAGAGAATTGTACTATTTATCACGTAAATTCGGAAATATTTTTTTAAAACATATATTATAAATGTTTTTTTTTTTTTTTTTTTTTTTTTACCAATAAATGTGATGGTGTAAAATTAATGATATTGAAGTCACCAAGCATTATTTTGCTTTATTTATTTTTTTAAAAATATTCTTATAAACTTATTTCAAATAATACAATTCCCCCGTAGGCGCACAATTATATACATATATATATATATATATAGCCTTCAGTCACTTGACTGGTTTGATGCAGCTCTCCAAAATTCCCTATCAAGTGCCAGTCGTTTCATTTTCGGTATACCCCCTACAACCCTAACAATTTGTTTTACATAATCCAAACGTTGCCTACCTGCACAATTTTTCCCATCAACATGTCCCTCTAATATTAAAGTGGCCATTCCAGGATGCCTTAAATAGCCATATGCCATACCTACAAGTGTGTTTCATCTTTTAATTATATTTTTCCAAATGCTTCTCTCTTCATCAATTTGTCACAAAATCTCTTCATTTGTCACTTTATTCACCCGTCTGGTTTTTAACATTCTCCTATAGCACAACATTCAAAACCTTCTAATCTTTCTTCTCAGGTACTCCGATCGTCCAAGTTTCACTTCCATATAAAGCTACGCTACAAACATATACTTTCAAAAATTCTTTACTGATGTTTAAATTAATTTTTGATGTAAGCAAATTATATTTCTGACTGAAAGCTCTTTTACCCTGTGCTATTCGTCATTTTATGTCAATTGTTCTCGTCCGATGTTTAAATTCAGTGGTCCATCTACTTTATTTCTACTTCATTTTATTACTTTCCTTTTGTTCTTGTTTATTTTCATGCGGTAGTTCTTGCGTAGGACTTCATCCGTGTCGTTCAATGTTTCTTGTAAATATTTTTTTACTCTCGGCAAGATCAGCAAATCGTAGCGTCTTTATCTTTTCATCCCGCACTGTTACTCCGGATCTAAATTGTTCTTTAATATCATTAACAACTAGTTCTATAAAAAAGATTAAAAAGTATGGGGATAGGAAACGTCCTTGTCGGACTCCCTTTTTTATTACTGCTTTTTTATTATGCTTTTCGATTATTACTGTTGCAGTTTGTAACCTGTAAATGTTAACGATTGTTCTTCTATCTCTACACTTGAACCCTAAACTTTTTATAACGCTGAATATTTTATTCCAGTCTACGTTATCAAATGGCTTTTTGAAGTCTAAATGCCGTGTATGTCGATTTATTTTTTATTTTACCTTCTTTCTGCTATTAATCTGAGCTCTAAAATTGCTTCCCTTGTCCCTATACTTTTCCTGAAACCAAATCGGTCTTCTCGTGACACTTCTTCCGCTCTCCTCTCAAATCTTCTGTACAGGATTCTAGTTAAGATTTTTTATTAATGAGTAGTTATTGTTCTGTATTCTTCACATTTTTAATTTTATGTTTATATTTATTATAAAAATTACATAAAATATTTTTTTAGAAATTTTGTTGAATAAGAGTGATTCTTATTAAGCCACGGCTTAAAAATATATATGGAATATTTCAACCACGTGCATTATTATTCTGTTTTTTGTTATTATTATTATTTCTTTTAATAGAGTACCTCTTATAATCAAAGGTAAAAGTTAATACCATAAATACCACTGATTATTATTTAATTAAATTCCGCTCACACCAAGTTTTAGCGTATGCAGATATGAAAGAATTTCAGTTCGCTCTGTCATTGAAATCACATGACTGGTAAATTTAATCAAATATTTATTTTAATATAAAAGTTTTAAATTGAAAGAGCCCTATAAAAATAGATTTAAAAAACCTATAATACTATGAAAGAATGTTAATCAATACTAAATCCTCCTACTGGATGATTGCTACTCGTAAACCAAATTGAAATAAAATAAAATGTAACCGTGCAGAAATTATTTTCACTTTAAATAGATCATAATTTTTCAAGAGTATCGTTAAATTTGAACACAGCGACAATTTCTCAATGCGTAATACAATAGCAGGTATTTTTTACAGCCCATATTATTTTTTAGTTTTAATTACATTATTTTTACGTAAGTTATAATATTTATATTTAGTATTTTTCTTTTAATTAAATGAGAATATAGGGTCGAACCTAAATTTATATATTTGTAACCTAAAACCTGATGTTGCAAATGTAAAAATATGCCAAATTTTTACTGAACGATATTTTTATATAATCATTATAATTAATTAGACTTAAACCTCTGACTACTGTCTATAATCGAGCTAAAATTTTAAACAGATTTCCTTAGAAAATTGGTTTTATTTGAAGGGGGGAATTACAAACAGAAGTCCATTCCAGAACTTGTACTACAATTTTTTTTTTTTTGTAATAAATGTTTATACATGTCATTTAGTAAATAATTTTAAAACAACATAAAATATTTAACAAATTTCTACAACACATTATTCTGAATCTTTTTTGATTCAAGTAAAAAAAAAATTATAAAAAGACCCATAATATATTATTTAATTTCATTAAAAGAATGTGCACAACAATAATCTCTTACATTTTAATATTTTGGGAACGACAGGTATGATATACACACGTACATTTGACTCTCTAATAATTAAATTCTTTGAATAATCTCTATAATGTAATATTACAAAAAAAAATACACAATAAAAAATAATTTACAGTTAAAATCAACTTTATTATAGATACACTAATTATTATTATTAACAAACATATAATTTCGTAGGAAAGTGGAGGTAGAGCCTTATTAATTATAATATCTGGAAAGTAGTTTTGTTACGAGTGCGTGAATGTGAAAAGTAGACGATACGTAAAAAATCCCTTTCGGCACGCTGGAAGGGGGAGTTAGATTTCACCTGTACTAAGTAGGGGATAAAAAAGATTTCCACCTTCCTTAAAGTTAAGAAAAACTTCAAATGTACTCAATACGAAAACGGTTGTATGCGAAAAAAAATGTCATATGTTTAGCATACGATAAGCACCATTTTCTTACAATTCCAGCAAGATTTAGGTCATCCCTTGACGTAAGGGTTGGTCATATCTAAACGTGTTTCAGACAAAAGTTTTAGGTATTGTTTAGAGAAATAACGACCGCTTTAAACCGATTCGATACTTTGCCTATTAAACGGTATATGATTTTTTTGTCTTCGAAACCAATTTTTTTCACCCCGTGGTTAGTGATATCAAAAAACTTTACTTTGATAAGTTTTAGGCCCTTATCCACAGAACAGTACGAACTTTAAACGAGTTCGATATTTTACTTAATAAGAAAGTTATAACGATATATTTTTTCGAAAAAGTCCCACATTTCCACCCCCATGGTCAAATTTTGCCCGTTAACGAACTCGATCGAGATTTTGGGTCGGTATATTTTACGTATCAATTTGAAAGTGATTGGAGCAAAATTACGGCAGTTATCGTGTCCATAAGAAAGTGAAATATATATATATAATATATAAACTTTTGAACTGATGGTGGATTTGAGGTCTGGGGGATGTTAAAAGCAAAGATGTGTCGAAATTTTCAGCAAGTGGAATCATGGGACCCATTAAAATAGCTAGCTTTTTTATGAAATCTATTTAAAAGGAAAAAGATAGGAGGGGTATTTGAAATTTAGATATGGTGAAGATTAGAGATCGACTGGACAACGTAAAAAAATAAAAAAATAATAATAGGAACAGTGAACGAAAATAGAAAGCTTACCTAGTACAATTATGAACGTACAGTTCTTAACCGATCGGAAGATATGATGAAAATAGGATTGATTAAAGCAGTGCTAGAAGGATGAGTAGGTGTAAAAACAGAAAGGCTGAAAGTGAAAACACAGATGATAGATGATCCAAAAGGAAAAGTGAAATCAGTAACTGAAAAATTTAGCTGGGAATAGAAGGAACATCTGGCAAAACTCCTGCCTAAGATTAAATATCATTTGATGAAATAACAAGTAAAATATACTTTCTAAATACCTTGTAAGTCAGCTAAAGAATACTATCTAGGACTGTTAAAATAATTATGCGGGAGAAATACGTAAAGTGGGAGACTTCCCGATGTATTGGTTATATAATTTATTATTTCGATTGATAGAACAATAATTTAATTATTTCGTCTCTTAGAATCAGATGCTTGTTATGTTAACTTTCTTAGAATCATTCTATCTAAAACAAGGTGGCAAAGCTTTTATTTTTGTACTAGCAGATCCGGAAATGCTTCGCTATTTCTAGCGAATCTAGTGAAATATAGATTAAATGAGCACAATTGAAAGTTTGATAAAACATTAACAAAATGAACATTACGGAACTTCACAAAATTTAACAATTCTTTTTTACCCTTTTTCCCCATTTCCTTTTTCCTTTAATAACTTTTACTATATTCCCTTTCCCCCATTTCCTTCACCATTTCTCTTTCCCTTATTCCCTTTCCTTCTTTCTTTATTTTTTCTCTGTTCCTTTTCCATTTCCTTTTCCCTGTTTTCCCCTTTTTTTTCTTTTTACCATTTTCCCCTTCTTCCCTTCTACGTTTTTCAATTTTTCCCTTTTCCGATTTTTCCTTTTCTCCCTTTTTCCCACGCGTAAATCGGTCCAATAGTTTTATAGTGTATAGCGGACACGCATATGGGAAACATTGAAATGGAATCGTAAAATATTTAGTATAATGTTTGTTGATTTTACGTCCAACAGATAGCGCTGTTTTTTCAAAAAAAAATCATGTTTTTATCTGTCAAAGGTGTGACATCTTAGGCATATAAAAACACGCGCGTATTCGAATGCAACGTTCTGTCAAAATTTCAAAGCGATCGGTGAAGAACCTTTGGAGATTTAAGATTTTGAACAAACTAATATTTACATTTTTATTTATATAGATTGTCGATTATATGCTTTAGATTTTCTACACTTTGTACATTGTACCGTTAAAAAATTTTTCTTATAGATAGATTTACAAAAATATTACATATAACTTAAAATATTTTTAAAACATTTCTTGTTTGTTAAAACCGCTCGGAATAACCGCTTCAATACACCTGATTCTCAGACGCAAATATAATTCTCTATTTTCAGTAATTCATTATTTCATCTTTTTCTCGTTTTTCTGAAAATTTTCAATAACAATTTGATATTTGTAATATTTTCTAAATTTGGACATTCTTTTATTTTTTTACAGATTTTTAGAAGAAAAGTACGATATTACTTTCGGTCGCACGGTGGGATTGGGGGATGAAAATGAATATTCTTTCGCATTGATGTTTGAGTACAAAAATACCAATTACTTAAAATGTAATTTCCTTATATAAATATATACATAAATCTATGTACCGGTATAAAATTTTTGCCTCAAAAATCTCCAAAACTATCAATTTCATTGAAATTAAGCTATGCTGTTGTAAACTTATCTGAATTTGTGCGTAGGAAATAGAAGAATATTGGTCGAGTCGTTCTTGAGATGCACTTATCATTTTCTAAAAATTTGTAAATTTTGCGGCTCGAAAATATCCAAAATTACCGAATCACATTCATTGAAATGTAGATATGCTGTAGCAGTGTATCTGAAGTTATGCGTATTACAATATGATGAAGATTACAATCTTAGATCTACAGATCTTACAATCTAGATACAATATGGTCGAGTCGTTTTTTTAGCAACGCCTTATTTAAGGTTGAAAACAGAATAAATTACTAAAATAATTTTACCAGAATTTTCCGTTACCTAAGAAAAGTAAAATAATTCAACTTCCGGCAGTTTCTACTTTATGTTTATATATTCAGAACATAAAAAAAAACTAATATACAACTATTTATTTTACTTATGCGACTATTATATATATATATATATATATATATATATATACAGAAGAAAAGTACTGCGATATCATGGCAAAAATTTCCAAACCATACATAAACACACACATATCGGTTGATATTTAAGTTTGGAAAAGCTTTATACTGCATATACAAGAAGTATTTGGAATCAGAAAAAAATGAGGTTCTATGTAGTTAAAAAAAAAAACTGAATTTTTGTCCGCCATCTTGGATTCGCCATATTGAACCAAACTTATTTTTACTTCCTTGTACGAAGTAAAGGAAGTATTGTGATCGCGAAAAATCTCGATTTTTAGATTTCAACGGAAATATCCATTTTGATCATCTCTGAATCCATTTTGACTAGTTTCAGCGTGACGTCTGTACGTACGTATGTATCTCGCATAACTCATAAACGATTAGGATGTTAAAATTTTAGATTTAGAACTGTTGTAACATCTAGTTGTGCACCTTCCCTTTTGATTCCAATCGACTGGACAGTAAGTATCTAAAAAAGTTCAAAATTAAAAAAAAATATTTGGATTTTGAACTTTTTCTTAACTGCAGTAATAAGCCCTCATGGAGAGCTTTTCAACGATATATTATCATATATGGTACTTATTTTTTTTTTTTTTTGGTTCCAGAGTTATATCCAAAATAATTTTAATTAATGAAATATTTAGATCTTACAAGGGGAAGGCACATAGGTTCGAATCTTACTTCATTTACGCCTTTTTTTAAATTTATTATTATTATTTTTAAATTTATTAATTATTAACCTTTCGGTGTAAAAAGTTCGTTCTTTTTATTAACGTTGTTTGTAGTCTGAAAAATTACAAAATTAGTTAAGTTTGAGCGGTTATAAAGTAGTTTGTTTTATAACGCTTAATACCGACGCGCATAAAAAAAATTAGATTTCACTTTATAGTATCTTTTATAGTGAATAGTAGTTTTATAGTGAAATAGTAGACTATTGAATTTATATGTGATCGTACATCCATTTAAAATTATTAACGTTGCTAGAGACACTGAAAAACCCCTACACGATCGACGAAATCGACGCGAAAATCCACAATGCCGTAGTAAATGATCTCTGAATGAAGGTGCATAATCGCGCTGACGTCGCAAACATCTCGATACACCGTTTCCATTACATTTTACAATTTTCTGGATATGAAAAAACTTTCCGCTCGATGGGTGCGCGTTTGTTAACAGTTGACCGAAAACAAATTTCCTGTACACTTCCAAAGAATGCTTAGACTTATTTAAACACGATTCCATTGAGTTTCTTCGAAATTTTACAACAGTAGATAAATCATGGCTTCATCATTATACGTTAGAGACCAAAAAGTAGGTTGGAGCAGATGAAACTATATCAAAGAAAGAAAAAACAGTTCCATCTATAGGAAAAGTCACGAGTACGGTTTTTTAGGAATTTTGTTTCGCGGTTCTCATAGAATACTTGGAAAAAGGCAGGACAATCACCGGGGCGTATTACATTTCAGTACTGGCCCAATTTAAGGTTGATATTTTAACGAAAAATACACTTCTAGCCAAAAAAAGTGTTATTTCACCAAAACAATGTGCCTGTATACACGTCACTGATTGTTGCTACAAACTTCATGACCTATGCTTCAAAGAGCTTCCATATATGTCGGATTTACTCCGGATTTTTATCTACTAGTGACCGACTTTTCCTATTCAAATCTGGCTGAAGAAATGGCTGACTGGATGAAGATTCATTCCAAATGATGAAGTCAAAAACTGAGACAACCGCTTATTTTAAAAGAGTTGAACAAAACGCGTTAAATGAGTGTATTAAAAACATGGAAAGACGTTGATCTAAATGTATGCAATTGCAATGTGACTGCGTTGAAAATTTTAAAATAAAATTTCTGAAAAATCTTGTTTTCTTAGTCAGGTAGAGAACTTTCCGAAAGGTAAGGTAATATTAATATACGGGTTTTTCCGTAGTCTGGTAGAAAAACACGACAGTTTCTTTGAATTTTTATATCCTTTAAGCATGTATGTGTACTTGAAAGGGAAAACGGGCATGAAAAAGAGTAAATGAGTAAACTACATTAAGATTTCACTGGATAAATGCGTATTTCATAATATTTTTATTGCTCATTATATTTCAGATAAAGAAAAAAGAAAGAAAGAAAAAACTTTCAACCCTTATGGTACTTAATTGCAGTTTAATGAAGACTAATTTCAAACAACTTCCTAGCTTTACAGTAAAATAATGTAAGGAATTCCGCTGAACCAGCATTTTGATTTCCTATTAACCCTTCTCTTTCCGACCACTTACCTCATCTAACCGTCCGTATTTTTTTTTTTTATGTATTCCCTTGTCCAAAAGAGAATATTATTTATAATTTATTTCGAAATAATGTAAAACAGTTTTCTCTCTGTTTTACTCTTTTGTTGTAGTAATAATAACACTAATACAGAGTTATATATTTTTATTGTTAAATTTTTTATCTCTATTTCTGAATGTATTCAACTTGATTAAATCTCATTCTAAATAAAATAAAATTAAAGAGAAACAAAACGATTAATCAATTTGATCGAGAGAAACTAAAAATATAAAATAAATGATTGTAATAATAAAATACTGATACAGCGAAATATTTGTACGTCTAAGCAACAATTGGCATTATACTATATTTTTAGTGTATGAAATTAATTTGAGATGTAATAGGAAAACAGAATAACCCTGAGGATTTCTTCCCGATGCCAGATCCTTCCATTTCTCTAAAGTAAATCCATTACTCTCAGTAGAATTAGAAAAAAGGAATAGTTTGAAAGAAAAATTCAATTAAATTTTTAATATTTATATATTAAAAAAAAACTACATATACTCGTGTATATATATGGGGGAATAATTTGGAAATTGATTCCAAAGTTTGAAATAAGGAAGCACGTATAAATATATATTCGAAAACGCTTTGTTATCGAGTTACGGCTAGCGAAATATTTCGCCCGGATTTCAGTCCCCCAAATGAAATGAGGTCATATTGAAGGCATTATATAAAGGCTACATATGATTGTTTCCTCCTTTTTTGACCTGAAAAACTTATTAAACCAAGTTCAAAAACTTTATTTTCCGTAGTTTTCATGATATCCAAAGCAGATAAATTTGCGTAAAGCAAATAAATCTGGTGATAAAAAAAACACGTTTTTTAGGTTTGAAGTACAATAACTTTGTTAAATGACTAATAAATTGTAAATTTTATTATCAAAGATTGTAGCGAATTTAATTTTGAGAAAATTGTTGTAATAAGGTGTACGAAAAACAAAAAAAAATCTACTTTATTATTATTAAAAGCAAAACAGAAAAATGTTTTTAGTGAATAAAAAAGGCTTAAAAAATTAAAAATACTTAGTATGATTTATATTGTACAGGGTTATCATAAAAGAATGGTGAGGTTTTGAACATGGTTTAAATTAAAACAGAATTAATTACAGTTTATGTTTTCTATTTTTCAAATTTTCGTCTCAACGATTTTTTTACATAATTAATAAATTTCAATATGTGCGCCCTTAGTCGCTCCTTCTCTCCAAACATTAGTTAATATTTCTTCGTTAAAGGTTGTCATTGCTTCATTAATCCTGTTTTTTAACCGGTTTAGTTCGCGAATTTTTTGTGTATAAACAACGCTTCTGAACTAACCCCCACAAGAAGAAATCGCAAGGTGTCAGATCTGGACTCCTTGGAGGCCAAAGTACGGGTCCTTGGCGGCGTATCCATCGATCTCCAAATTTTTCGTTACAAAGCGTCCGTGACCGATGCATTAAAGTGCGGGAGACTACCACCTTGTTGGAAATGAAGTCGATGTATGTTTTCGAGTTCATCCGGCTGAGGAAAGCAATAATCTGTTAACATGTTGAGATACGCAACTGCATTAATTGTTTTTTCAGCGAAGAAGAAAGGCCCTATTACACGATTTTTCATCGCACCACACCAAACATTAACTTTAGGCGAATCGCGTTGTTTCTCAATAATTGGGTGTGGGTTTTCAGACCCCCATATTCGTGAATTGTGTCTGTTAACACATCCATTCAGATGGAATGTAGCTTCGTCTGTAAAAATGATATCGTCTTAAAATGATTCGTTTTCCGTATAAAATAAATAACCTGCGATAATGCGTTGAAATCCGTTTACCGGTTTGTTTTCAGTAGCAATTAAAATGGAGTCAATACGGTTAAAACAGCGCACAGTGATCGATCTTACGAATATTTTACATCGTTTACAAGCGATTTACGGTAGTGAAACTGTTGTCAGGAGTACTGTGAATAGATGAGCGTGAAAATTTGCGAATGTGAAGCTGGTAAAGCAACAGTTGAGAACACACCTCGCCGTGGACGACCATTTTCTATGACTGACGAGAAACATCGAATGGAGGTGGACGATTTGTTTCAAAGAGACCGGCGAATCACCCGGCAACGCTTCGTTATTCAGTTAGGCATATCTAAAGAACGAGTAGGCCATATTATCGAGCGATTAATTTACCGTAAAATTTGTGCACGATGGGTACCGCGCAAACTCTGACGGATCTCCAAAAGCTTTTGTTCGAGCCTATTCCGCATCCGCCATACTCGCCGGATTTGGCTCCATGCGACTTCCATTTCTTTCGTCATCTCATGGGGAATCTCAAAGGTAATAATTGCAAACACCGACAATGACGTGAAGGAAGCTGTGGCCACTTGGATCCGAGAAAGCCGCCAGATTTTTTCAGTGACTGAATGCCAAAACTTGTCACATATTGGGAGAGGTCTATCAGTGTAAACGGAGATTATATTGATTAATAAATACTGCATTTTGTAGGTAAGGTATTTTACTTTTATTCATTCCCATGCTACGCATATATGTGCAAAATTTATCAGCCGAGCCTCGTATTAATGTTCGGCTCGTTAGTCATATTAAACACAACATATCAGAATTAATATGTTGTAACCGTTAAAATAGTGAAAAACTTATAACAGTTACGATTATTACACCTACCATGATCTAACTGATATACGCTAGTCGTGTAGCTTTAAGGTCAAGTATAGAAGTAATATATCTTAATGAAGACGTAACAGAAAAATACTTCACTCCAGAGAGATCCTTTTTGAGACTACCAACCATGGCATAGCAATCTGATTATTCTTTAAAAAAGACTATACATTTTCAGAAACGCTAAATTAGTACTACGTTGCATTTAACTGTTACAGTTATGATACTTAAACCCACCGGGTTGGTCTAATGATGAGAACGTCTTCGCAAATCCGCTGATTTGGAAGTCGAGAGTTCCAACGTTGAAGTCCTAGTAAAGGCAGTTACTTTTATACGGATTTGAATACTAGAGCGTGGATACCGGTGTTCTTTGATGGTTGGGTTTCAATTAATCACACATCTTAGAAATTATCGACATGAAACTGTGCAAGATTAGACTTCACTTACACGCATACATATCATCCTCATTTATTCTCTGAAGTAATACCTGACGGTGATTCCCGGAGGTTAAACAGGGGGGAAAAAAGAAAGAAAAAATGATACATAACAAACCATGTGTCCCACGCAGAGATATACGCTATTGATTTAGTATCACTCGCTCATTCCCCCACCGATTCTATTCTATAAAGAAACTTTATAGACCTTTTAACAAAGGTTCTAAAAATGTTCTGGAAAAATTTGAACCTTCTAAGATTTATAGAAACAAAATTACTGCTTTTAAATAAAAACATAAATTTCAGATAAACCACATTTTTTATTCATTACAAAACTAATGAAAACTAGAATAAATAAAAACAGTTTGATAATTATCACGGTTGTGACTAATTATTAACTCGTTTTATTCAATTTGAACAGCTGTTCAACAATACATCTATCTGTTTTTAATCATTTTTACCAGTTACTTTGCGATGAATAAAAAATATGTTTTAACTAAAATTGATGATTTTATTTGAAAGCCACCATTCTGTTGCTATAAATCCTAGAAGGTTCAAATTTTCACAGAACATTTTTAGAACCTTCGTTAAAAGATCTGCAAAATTTCAATAAAATCAGTGAGGTAATAGGCGAGCGATGCTTAATCAAATCCGTGTCTTTTCGAGGGACACGCAGTACATATACATACATGTAGTTTATATGAACCGTTATATTTCTTTCGCTCAAATTTTGAATATTATGAGGTATACTGTAGCATGATCAAAGGCCGGCCAACAGAAGGAGATTAAAAATTACCCCAGACTCATTTTGAGTCTTTGACATACGGACATCCGGCTACAAACGAACAAAAGAACGCGCCATTCTTAATTTAGTTCTGTGTTAACGAAAATTAATATTCGGAATACATAAAAAGTTAATTCATTTTCGTATTAATCCAGTTTACAATTTTTGAGTTATTAATTCCTTTATTGCTGAACATTTATATTATCAGTAAACATATTTATCAACGAGTGCAACATTACTACAGTCCATTATCTTAATTAATATGAACAGTACATATTCGCATCGTGTTAATAATTACTCGATCAACATTTAACGCAAGGTCCTATCACCAATCGGCTTTCTGGATATCCTTGTGTATTTACTATTGGATTTAACGGCTTTGTTTGCTAAGGGGATTCATTCATCTACTGAATGATACAAAAATTTTTATTAATTTATTTTAACAATAAAAACACATTAAACAGATAATGAGCTTCAAAACCCATCCGTATTCGATAATATATATTTTCATCCGTCCGCGTATTCTTATTAGATAATAAACATATAAATATAGCAAGGTACCGGAAGACCATAGTCCCGGCGGGGGATTTCCTTGGCATTCCCTGCTTGAGGCCAAGCACTGAAAAGACCATAGTCCCGGTGAGGGAACCCCTTATTAGAGGCGAGGCGAGAATGACCCGAGTCCCGGCTGTCTGTGTGGGGATCTTGTAAACGGCATAGTCGAGTCTAGGGTTGCTGCCCAGGCAGTTTGAGGCGATGGCACCTCCCGGAGCTGAGTTTATGTTTAGATCCGGGTCCGGCTCTGAGAGAAGGAGGCAAAGGAAAGAAAAGAAAAAAGCATATAAATAACAATAAAATATGGTAGCGGGTTCAATTTTTATGCTTTATTAATTGTTTTGTTTGTTTGTTTGTTTAATTCAACCTTAAATCTTCGGGTTTTTTTCAATATCCGCCCAAATGTGTATATTTTTTAGTTTATTTTTATTAATATTTTATTTGTTTTTATTTTACTTTTGTAATAGTTTATTTATGTTAAATTACCTCTGTCTTCATAATATTCTTATTTACGATCGTTTGTCGTTTTAATTTGATTCGTGTAATGTTTGTTAAATGTAATGAGAGTTATTTACATTTCGACTATTATTTTTTGTAGATTTAATAAGAAAGGTACAGATTGTAATGGGTATCATGATCCGACTTCCGGAAAATTTCAACTTATCTTCACGTGCGCCAATCACTTCCAAATTGTTCCTTATAAATAACTCGTCCCAAAATCTCGGTCGAGTACGTTAACGGCCTAAATCGGCCTAAATGGGAGCGGAAATGGAGGGGATTTTTCAAAAGAAATAAAACCTCTATAACGTTCTTATTAAGTAAAATATCGAATTCGTTTAAAGTTCCTACTATTCTTTGGATAAGGTTTATCCATTTAATCTAAGTAAAGTTTTTTGATTTCACCAACGATTGGCCCAGGGGGTGGAAAAGATGTGGTTTCGAAGACAAAAAAATCATACCTTCCTTAATAGGCACATTATCGAATCGGTTTATAGTGGTCGTTATTCCTCTAAAAATTACCTAAAACATTTTTCTGAAATTTTTGATACGACCAACCCTTACGGCAAGGTATGACCAAAATGTTGCTGGAATTGTAAGATGGGGCCTGTTGTATGCTAAACATGTGAAACATTTTCACATGCAACCATTGTCGCAATGAGTAAATTTGAATTTTTTTCTTAACTTTAAGGTGGAAAACTTTTTTATCCCCAACTTAGCACCGCTGAAATCTACCTCTGCCTTCCGGCATACCGAAAGGAATTTTTTTACCGGATACTGTGAAAAATTGCATTGTTCTACGTTAGTTATAGTTGTAATTCGTTTCGAGAAACGTATGTTTTTATTATGAAGTAGTTCGTGTAATTCCCAATAAAATAAGCGATGTATAATTTTAATAAATCTGATGTGGTCACCACATGACTAACTTGTACATCTATTAAATTACATATAATCATTTTTTTAAAATGAAAAGTACATAAAATTATATGTCATTAATAACTAATGATATTTTTTCATATTTTTTAAATTTTTATTCTTATTATTGAATTATTACTTATTGTAAAAATTCTTTTACAATAAGAGGTTAATAATTAATAATAAATCAATATATTTAAAATAAAAAATAAAAAACAAAAAAAAGGAGATGAAGTCTGATTCGAACCGATGTGCATTTAATTGTAAGATCCAAATATTTTATTAATTAAAATTTTATTTGGCTATAACTCTGGAATCAATGAAATGAACATAAGTCCCACTTATGATATATCGTTGAAAAGCTGTCAACGAGGACTTATTACTGCAGTTAAGTCCAAAATCCAAATGTTTTTAAATATTGGGCTTTTTTGGACACTGTTGGTCCATTGATTGCAATCAAAATAGGAAGTGCAAACTAGATTTTACAACAGTCCTAAATCCAAAATTTCAATATCCTATGACTAAACGTTTTGTAGTTATGATAGATACATACATACGTACAAACGTCTCGCCGAAATTAGTCAAAATGGATTTAGAATATTAAAAATGGATATTTTCGTTGAAATCTGAAAACCGAAATTTTTCGCGATCGCAATACTTCTTTTAATTCATATAAGAAAGTAAAAAGTTACGTTTTTTTGCAGTTTCTAAAGATATTTTACTATTAGGGATCTATTTTTAAAATATACATTTGTAAAATTACAATAAAGTATCAAATTTATCCTTGAAAATAGCATTTTCGAAACAACAGCCCCACTTCGGTTTACCGAGAAGGAAAATTCTGTTTCGTAAATATTTAATATATGGCCGTACAATTGAATATTGGAATTAAATAAAAATCCTATATAAATTGTCATATTGTCTTATATGTTAATTTTTTTCATTTCATTCCCCGATAGAAGAATTATTTTTCGGAAATGTTAAAGTAAAATATGAAAGTTAAACGAGAAATACCAGCTAAGAAGAAGATAAATGTAATAAATATTTATTTAATATACATAAAACATACGTGAATTTAATACTTTTTAAAGAAATTTGAGTGAAATATCTTTAAAAGTAGATAAAACGTATCTTTTTAACATAAAAAAGTATCTGACATGTTGTAATACTTTCCTGGCATCGATTATTCTTATATGGTAGAAACATTTTTTTTAAATTACGATCATTAATAATTTTAAACTTTGATAGACTCCCCCACCCACAATATTACCCCCAAAGAATTTTTTTTGTCCATTTTCACTACTATTAGGCTTAGTAAGACATTAAAAAAAAAAATGAAACAATATAATATGAAAAATCTATAATTTTGTACTTACAAAATGATTATTATAGAGAAAAACTCATACCTGAAACAATAAATAAGATTAAACAAATCATTAAATTATATATGAACACTTAACACAAATAAAATAAAAGGTACAACAAATTTTTATTTTTACAGCCAACGGCTTTAGTTGTAATTTGGCAAGTCAGATGGCAGCAAGATGGCAGGTCTCAGCCTTTCATCCGGAGGTCCCTGGTTCGAATCCCGGTCAGGCATTTTCATACAAGTTACAAATCATTCATCTCATCCTCTGAAATAATACCTAACTGTGGTCCCGAAGGTTAAACAAAACAAAAAAAGTCAGATGGCAGCACTATCTAATATTCACTCGCATCTGTTATTTTTTGACGGTTACTAGTTTAGTTGAGAAAAGATGAATGGTAGAATGTGTCCACGTCGTTAAAACGTATTTCGGAATTGGCTATTTTGTGATAAACACATTTTGTAAACTTGATCGCCTAACAGAGAAAAGTATTCAAATATAAGTTAAATATATCTAGAACTATCAAATCTTCCTGAGGGTACTCGTTCGGCACAAAATGTTACTGCACTTATTGAGAATGTACCTGAAAATCCAAAATTGTAATTATACATACACTATACACTATAATATCGCTGTGGACTATAATACGCATTTGATTTGATTTGTGGAATGTCGTTATGCGCAACCGGTAATGTCTTACAGCAAGTGTTGGAAATCTCCACCATTTTCCTGAAGACAAGTCTGAACTCTTCGTACCATATTTTTTTACACCCTCATAGGACACAGGACTAATGGAACCCCATCTCTGCATTAATGGCTCGCTCCAGGTGTTGTAGAATAAATGACTTTGTTTGATACTCATATCGTTTCAAAAAAAATCCAGAGAAAGAAGTCTGGTGAGGTAAATCAGCGGAACGATGGCTACTCCTGACCCCGCGAGCTCAAAGGCACCCGTGGGGTCGCGTATTGCTTAATTGTAGATCCGACCTCGGGTGGGAAGGAACGGTGAAATAGGAGTTTTAGTCGGTAGGATGCGGGCACACATAAGCACCTAATATCGACATCTAGCCGAACCCGTTCGAGTTCGATCCTTCCCTACTCGTGGGGGGTATGTAAACGGGATTTCTCCTCAACACCGTTAACAAATGAAAAAAAAAGGTTGGAGAAAAGCTATAAATTGCATAATTACATCCTGGTATGTCGGACTGTCAAGGGTTTCGTAAAAAAAATCGAGCAAACTATTCCCGTACAGAAATCGCGCCTATTCCTACCTTCAATGAGTGTAGCGGCGATTCATGTAAGATGTATGGATTTTTTATTGACCAATACTTTTTATTCTGACTATTGATGAAACCGCTTAATATATCTTTCAAAAATTTTGGTTACTCAGTATCAGTGTGCTCAAGACAAATGATGTACAAGATAAAACGATCGCACCGTAACAATTAGATATTGCCAAGATTATATTAATGAATATTTTATAAAGATTTTCCTTTAAACCACTATCGGATTCAGTCATCACAGGAATTGAAGCTATAAAATCATAGACAGAATCATTCATTTGCCGATTAGGTCTTTGAAAAAAAAAAACAATTGACGATGAATTTTGCAAGAAAACTATCTTCGGTGAAAAATCCCATTTTCGTTTGAACGGGCGCGTTAATAAAGAATCATTCATTTGCCGATTAGGTCTTTGAAAAAAAAACAATTGACGATGAATTTTGCAAGAAAACTATCTTCGGTGAAAAATCCCATTTTCGTTTGAACGGGTGCGTTAATAAAGAATCATTCATTTGCCGATTAGGTCTTTGAAAAAAAAACAATTGACGATGAATTTTGCAAGAAAACTATCTTCGGTAAAAAATCCCATTTTCGTTTGAACGGGTGCGTTAATAAAGAATCATTCATTTGCCGATTAGGTCTTTGAAAAAAAAACAATTGACGATGAATTTTGCAAGAAAACTATCTTCGGTGAAAAATCCCATTTTCGTTTGAACGGGTGCGTTAATAAAGAATCATTCATTTGCCGATTAGGTCTTTGAAAAAAAAAAACAATTGACGATGAATTTTGCAAGAAAACTATCTTCGGTGAAAAATCCCATTTTCGTTTGAACGGGTGCGTTAATAAAGAATCATTCATTTGCCGATTAGGTCTTTGAAAAAAAAAAACAATTGACGATGAATTTTGCAAGAAAACTATCTTCGGTGAAAAATCCCATTTTCGTTTGAACGGGTGCGTTAATAAAGAATCATTCATTTGCCGATTAGGTCTTTGAAAAAAAAACAATTGACGATGAATTTTGCAAGAAAACTATCTTCGGTGAAAAATCCCATTTTCGTTTGAACGGGTGCGTTAATAAAGAATCATTCATTTGCCGATTAGGTCTTTGAAAAAAAAAACAATTGACGATGAATTTTGCAAGAAAACTATCTTCGGTGAAAAATCCCATTTTCGTTTGAACGGATGCGTTAATAAAGAATCATTCATTTGCCGATTAGGTCTTTGAAAAAAAAACAATTGACGATGAATTTTGCATGAAAACTATCTTCGGTGAAAAAACCCATTTTCGTTTGAACGGGTGCGTTAATAAACTTTTTCCTTCTGGCACAATGAAAATCCAAGGTAAATTCTTCCACAGCATGTCACTGTTAGTTGCTGTTCAAAATCTGAAGGCGTTATGAGATTGACATTCAAAAATTAAGATCATCAAATCCTTGCTATGACCGGCAAAGCTACCGCACGATGATAAATGACTTCTTGCGGCCACAATTGTTTTGAAAATATATATAGTTTTAACAAGACAAAAATCGATAAAATACTAAAAGAAGCCAACAAAGCAATAACTTTATTTAGAATAAATTTGAGATGCGAATTCTTTCACAAAATGTTGATGCGATTAATGCTAATTAACACTTTTTGATTATCTTCTTTAGGGATTACGTCAAAATAAAGTATACCGCAACAATCGAGAAACTATTTATTACCCAAAGACGAGGTTCAACGAGAAATTACACCGTAATTATCCTCAGTGTCATTGTACGTACATGTTATTTAAATCGATAAAAGGTTAAAATATACCCGATTCTCTGGCTACTAATTTTCATCGATATTTGAATCGGTCAAATTATTTAATATCCTGACCCAAGTAGGGGAAGAAACCCTTCGCCAACTCCCCCACGTTTCAAGCTTTTATGGGCTTTACCGGAGATCAACTTCGAGCTTTGACTTATTCCATTCCGTCTCGGCCAGGATGCCAAGAGTGACATTCCATCGGTGTGCTACTATTTAATGAATTCAAAATAAAACACATCTAACCGAGTCTTAAGTAAGACTGAAAGGACCTAACTAAACAAAGGAATTACCTACCCGTAGAAGGTAAATGTGAGTTCAATACACAACACGAAACATAAAAATATTACACGGAACAATAACAAAACAGTAACATTGAAACAAAACCACGGACAAAAACAAGAAAGATTTTCTTAAATTTGTAACATTAAAAAACAAACATTCAATTATTGTAAAATTTTTAAAATGCTAACTATAATAAAGGCACCTTTAGAAAGTTTTTCCGTAAGATCAGCGGTTTATACCTTTTTAAAAAAAGCGTTTTCACTCCTTTTGAATCGAAACATTTTTTCAATTCGATTACAAAAAAAAATCGACATTAAAAAGTGAACAAATAAGACATTTTAATTCAACATTAAACTTCAATTTTTACTTTCTTGTACGAAGTAAAGTAAGTATTGTCATCGAATAAAATTTCGGTTTTCAGATTTCAACGGAAATATTCATTTTGACTAATTTCAGCGTGACGTCTGTACATACATACGTAATTATCTCTCATAATTAAAAAACGATTAGACTTAGGATGTAGAAACTTTGGATTTAAAACTGTTATAACATCTAGTTGTGCATCTCCCTTTTTGATTTCAAGCCAAACAAATTTAGATTTTCGACTTTTACTTAACTGCAGTAATAAGCCCTGATTGAAAGCTTTTCATCGATATATGATAAGTTGTACTTATGTTCATTGGTTCCAAATTTATAGCTAAATAAAATTTTAATTAATAAAATATTTTGATCTTACAAGGGGAAGGCACATAGGTTCGAATCAGACTTCATCTCCTTTTTTAACCTTTTTTTTATTTAAATATATTGATTTATTAATAATTAACCTTTGATTGTAAAAAGTTACGATAAATAATAATTCAATAACAACAATAAAATAAAAAAATAACTTTAGTTATTAATGAAATACAATATTTGTGCTTTTCATTAAAAAAAAAAAATGTGTAATGTAATTTAATAGGGGTACAAGGAAGTCATGTGGTGTCTAACATCAGCCTTTCTGATAACAAAATCAAAGTAAGGGTTACTTTAATTATTAATTGGTTAATTTCTATTATTAACTGTTTTTTTACGCCGAATTCAGTAAGTGAAATTTAACAGAAAAATTATTTTTTTAGCTTATTTTACTTTAAATCAGTTATTTTTTTTGTTTTAATATGAAAAGAAAGTTTGTTAATTACATATTTATGTTTCTTTATCTCTATTTTAGCAGCGCCTGAAATTGAATACTGGTGTAGTGGTATGGTTATGGTTTCTTTTTATTATAATCAAACATTTATGTTGATGGTTATAACATAACACATTTTTGTGATACATAAAAATCAAATAAATAGTTCCTTTTAACTTATAAGTTTCAATATAGTAGGAAGTTTCTAAAATCGTGGGCCGGCTATACTTTTTCGGATTCTACTTGTAAAACTAAATAAAAAATATCCTTAGGAAAATAGGCGATTTCTCCTTCGTTCTCCCACTGTCCGCCATTTTGTTATTTTTATATAATAATTTATATCTCAAGTTCGGATATACAAATCCTATTAATACTTGGTAAAAGTTTGTGTAATAAAATTTTACAATTGCCAAAAATTCAGGACTTAAATACTTTTGGAAATTACAAAATGGCGGCCATTTTTATTTTTCAATCGGTTATACCTCCGTAAATTAGTTTTATCAAAATTTATCATATTTCATAAAATATTAAGCCTTTTATTTTAAACAAAATGACGTTTTAATATTTTTTAAATCAGTTAAAAAATAGCCGAGTTACGGCAAAAAAATTGATTTATAATTTGTGTCATAATTATTAGATCTATTATTGTGAGAAAATTACTACTTAATTTGATAGTAATTTATTATACTAGAATTAAGAATAAATAAAAACAATTAATATTCAATCGAACTGAACGTAAATTGGAGGAATGAAAACAGACGCAAAATTACATCAATTTTCTGCTGTAAGTCGGCTATTTGTTCATCGATTTTAAAAATTAAAATTTCATTTTGTTCAAAATAAAAGGCTTAATATTTCAGTAAGTAACATACATTTTGATAAAACTAATTTACTGAGATATAGCGGATTGAAGAATAAACATGGCCGCCATTTTGTAATTTGCAAGGTATTTAAGTCCTGATTTTTTGTTAAGTGTAAAACGTTATTACCAAGACGCTTAACAGAGTGAGTGATTCGTCTATCCGAACTTGAAATATAAATTTTTGTATAAAAATAATAAAATGGCGGACAGTGGGAGAACGAAGGGTAAATTGCCATTTTTCCTAAAGATATTTTTTGTTTAGGTTTACAAATAGAATCTGAAAAAAATATAGCCAGCCCACCATTTTAGAAACACTCTTATTACTTTTAAAGCTGGAAATAATTTTTAATGTAATTTTGGTTGTACAGGGTGTCCCATATAAAACGCATCCCAACCTTATATTGGTATGTAACGAAATAATAAAAAGGCATGTGTAAATGTAAATGTAATTTTTATTATTACCATCCATTACCTTACATTTAGAGTAAATGATGGAAGTGGCCGCCATCTTCTTGAATACAAGCTTCAATTCTTTTTACGGCGTTTCTTGCAACTTTTTTCAAAATTTGTGGCTGGATATTTAATACAGCTTGTTCAATATTGAATTTCAATCGTTCAAGTGTTCGTGGTTTGTTGCCGTAGGCTTTTTCTTTGAGGTAACCCCGTAGAAAAAAATCCGCCGCAGTCAAATCTGGAGATCTCGGTGGCCACAAGCCTCGACCGATAACACGATTACCAAAGAATCCCTCGACGAAATCAGAAGTTGAACCTGCGTAGTGCGATGTCGCACCGTCATGTCAAAGCCGGCAGTGTCTGTCTTCCTCTTACAAGAGTGCGATGAATTGATATAAAATATCCTGATATCGTTCTGCATTAATGGTGTACTCGAAAAATATAGGACCGATTTTTTTTTCTTCCGTGATATCGCGCACCACACGCCCGTCTTCTGCGGGTGTAATTGTTTTTCGTGATAAACGTGGGGATTTTCAGCGCTCCAAATTCTACTGTTTTGGCTGTTTACGTAGCCATCCGAATGAAACCGTGCTTCATCTGTGAAAAATAACGAATCCATAACGTTAATTCCTTCACGCAGAAATCGACGGAAACATTGACAATATTGTAGCCGTTTTTCTTTGTCGGGCTCAAGAAGTCGATGAACCATTTGAATGCGATAAGGTCGTAATTGTAATCGTTTGGTCGCCCGATGAACAGTCGATTTAGACAAATTAATTTCAGGAGACAAACGTCCGATCGATTTATTTGGCGAGGCGAGTAATCGGTCTTTGATTTCAGCGACTGTATCTGTATTCAACACTGACACAGATCTATTGTGTTCCTTGTTATTAACAGAACCGGTGACTCTAAATTTTGCGACTAACCTTAATACTGATGTTTTGTTAGGAGCCGGTTTATCTGGGTACTTATGGCTAAACAAATCTTGCACTGCAACCGCTGATTTCGTACTGAAGTACGACTCGACAATGAAAACACGTTCATCTAGCGAAAACACCATCTTGTTTCTAGCAATACACTGAACGTTATGATAGCATTGTTGTTACTATCGGTGTTCTACTGCGTCGCCGCGATGTTCAGATGTTGGACGTGTCCCTTTCAGTAACGAGTAGGGGAGTAAGCTTGACTTTTGAAATTTCATGGATGAGTGATTGATGGGTTGCGTTTTATATGGGACACTCTGTATATTAATTTAAGCCCACTTAGCAGCTAAGTCGTCGTAGCAAATGCAGTCGTTTAACAGCTGATTTTAGAAGTGAAAGGTTTTGAGTTTAAAAAATTAGTTAACTGAGTTAAAAAAAATTAGTTAAAAAAGTTAATTGATTTTATAAGGATTGTAAGGATAGATTGACTAGACAGTGTATACCGGTGTATTTTGGTGATTGAGGTTGAATTAACCACAAAAATATCTCAGAAATGGTTGGCATGATCTGTAGAAGATTTACACTTCACTTACATGTCATACATATCCGAACCGATGTGCCTTACTCTTGTAAGATCCAATTACTCGTATTTTATTTGACTATAACTCTGAAACCAATGAAAATAAGTACCACTTATGATATATCGTAGTCCTCAATGAGGACTTATTACGCAGTTAAGAAAAAGTTAAAAATCAAATAATTGCAATCAAAAGAACAGGTGTATAACTAGATTTTACAATAGTCGTAAATCGAAAATTTCAACATCCTTGGCTAGTCGTTTTTAAGTTATGGGAAATACATACGTACGTACAAACATATGTAAGTACACGTACGTACAAACTTCACGCCGAAACTAATCAAAATGGATTAAGTGAAGATAAAAATGGATATTTCCGTTGAAACCTGAAAACCGAAATTTTTTGCGATTACAATACTTCGTACAATGAAGTAAAAAACAAACAAATAATATACTTTCAATTCATTATCGGATAATCATAAATTGGAATTCTTCTGAAAACTTAAGAAATAATAAAATCTTGTAAGATTTCAAAATAAAAATAAATGATCCGATCTATTTCTTTGTTATTACGGAACGATCTGTTGATAATAAGGTAAATTCTAACAATTAGCTAAGATATCATTCGTCTAAAACTTTATATCCGATTAAAAGGAGTTCATGCCTGTCATGAACAGAAATAAATCAACATATTACGTTAACATGATAACAGATTCAAATTTAAATAGACGATATTTTTTTCCGGTTTTGTATGAAACGCAAGGAAAATATGAAAATAAAGTAAATACATGGATTATACCGACATGACTCCGTACAAAATTATATACGCCACCGCTATCGTTTTAAAAATGATGATTTTTGTAAAAATTAATTACAAGTAAAAAACTGTATATTAAAATTGAAAAACTGTCAGACACAATAAGGAAAAGATTCCCATTTATGTACAGGTTGGGCGTAAAGATCCTTTACATTTCAGTAGCATACTGCAGTCAGATATGTCTATAAACATTGTTATGAATAAAAATTAAAATTAAAAGTATATTTCAACACTTATATCTGGTGATATAAATGTTGAAATTTAGAGAGAGAGAGAGAGAGAGAGAGAGAGAGAGAGAGAGAGAGAGAGAGAATTGTTACATAATTTCAAGGTTTATTTATTGGTTTGGAAACAGTTCATTTAGTTGTCACACAGGAAAATGTGGTGGAGAGCAGTCTTGTTAAAATGTAAAGATGTCAGCTATTCCTCTTACCGTAAATTTTTAATCATGTGAAGATAGCTGTGCTGGTTCACACAACAATCAACTATATTTCAAAGAAATATAGTTAAAGCAGATGATCTGCCGTTACCCCTATCCAAATCATAAAATGCGGCACATTCCACTCAATTTCCTCATAAAAGTGCGGATTTTCCTTTGCCAAAAAAAAAAGTTACGATTTCATGAGCTACGATAAATCGCACACTCGTCAGAGAATATAACGTTTTTTTGATCATTTGCACGTGGGAAGCGTGGAAGCAGCATTTCACATGCATGCACACTTTGTTCCAAGTCACGATCAGTGAGGATGGCCGAACACATGAAACATTCAAGTCTTTCCACATGAGGTCTCGCATAGTCGATCGCAGAATGCCTAATTCTGCAGACCGCTTACGGGTTGACTTCATAGGCGATCGTTCAATCGACTCCATCACAGAAACACAAGTTTCGGTGCGATTCGTAGGTCTTCCGCGACGTGGTGCATCGAAAACACTTCCCGTCGCAAATGTTTTCTTTTTCCATGCGAATAACGTTGGTCAGGATGGCGGCGGTTTTACAAACCGCACAGCGAAGTTTCGCAAAATGTCTGTCATTGTCTTCTTTGATTCTGAAGTTCGTGAACCCAAACAAAAGCGACCAAACGCTTCTCAACAGTGAAAGTATTTTGTTTCCTTCATGATTTAACTCGAGACTGTTATGTCCTTATCACCCTAACCGAAGAGACATGCGCAGGACTCAGCTTGTGGCGGGAAATAATAATAGTCTATCTGCTCAAAAATAGTAAAATGTATACCGTTTCTTGTATTGTTTTGCATTCATAACAATGAATATGAATATTTATCTACACGTCTAACTGAATTTTGCCATTAACATGTAAAAAGACTTTTCGCCCACACTGTAGAATGAACAGATCGACAAAATAAATGTTTGATTTCTTCCAAAGTAAAAAAACTAAAGGCAAATGGTTCACACAAGTACAAGAAGATTTAAATGAACTGAAGATGATTGAAGAAATTCTAAGAAAAAGAGAAATTTTAAAGGGGTATTAAAAGATGAAAATAAAAGATTTCAAGACGCGCCCAAACCCAAAAACACAGAGCACATATCATCCTCATCTATTGGGCCTGGAGGGGGTTGCTTATTGTTCACTAGTTGAAGAGATTGCAACGTACATATTAGACAATAAATAAATAATAAATTATCCTGTATTGAAGTCGTCAATCGCAACTTGCAGGTTAATTATTGATCGGTTTAATACCATTCCTTCAGAATGTTACAGCAATTTCGAATACTTCACATAACAAGTTAATCGCTCCTTTCTTCTATATCCTGGACCCCAGATATCGAAGCAATTTTTATTTATTTTTTTAAATCTATTTTATAAAGTTAGAATTTATATTTTTATTTTATTTATATTCATACTCTAATGGACAATGCCACAGTAATAAATAGGGCGCAACTAGCATGCTCATCGCCTGAATATTGCGAGTCAAATCAAGAGCTGTAGGTCCCTCAGGCAGGTGACTCGTTGGCGTCAATGGGACTGATCGGTCTCAAAAAGCAACGAACGTTTTAATTACTGGTTTAACACCTCGAACATTGTACCGTTGATATGTTAAATAAATAATATTAATAATTAATGAAATTTACCTTATCAGCATATTGATATGAACTCAAGATCTTTCGGCTAACTTGAAAGTCATCATCAGGAGATAAAATTATCGCATTAAAGACAAATATTTAAAAATATCTCAGGTAAAATGTAAAACGGATTATTTTAATCCACCAGAGTACACGTATATTCCTTCAGTATACTAGTAGAACCAGACAGTCACGGCTGTTTAACACTTTAACTGGGATATTTTAAATTCTCGACTTTAATGCAATAATTTTATCTCCGGACGATGGCTTTCATGTAAGCTAAAAGATCTTGAGTTCATATCGATGTGCTGATAACGTCGATTTCATTAATTATTAATATTATTTACTGATTTCTTTAAGGAATCGGATAATAATTGCAAAACATTCGTTTATTACTGTTTTACTGATTCATTCAAAGAATCTGATATATTTCAGAATCATTTTTAAATTTGGGAATATTTTCAACGATAAGCTTTAAAATTTAATCTATCTACAAAAAAATATAATTTTTTTCTTCTTTTTTTTATTTCTGATTTAAACGCCGCTAAGCTACCCTTCCCGTCCAAAAACCTACGAAGCACCAGGTGTGCGTTTCGCACATCTAATGTTTACCCCACGCGACCCTTCCTCTCACACCTTGAGGGTCCCCATACCATCATCGGGTAGCTCCGACCACCGCTCTTGCATGTGGGTGGACCAGAACACCCAATGCGTGGGGGCTACCTCCGTAGCCCTAGACGACGCCAAATCGCCAAAGAATCTGATATTATCTAGGATACTGGTCTTGCAATTTCCGGTATTTCAAGCGGTACAAATCTATTTTTATTTTTCCTTACATTACATAAAACGTAAATTATGACGGTTTTTTCTGAAACCTAATTCGCTCGCCTGCATAAAAATCAGTGCCAGGAAGATGGAAGATGGCAAACTGTTATAAAACTCCTCATAAGCGAAACATTTAATCTGTTTATTTTTAAATTATCGTGTAACGATGTTTAAAAAAAAGAGAGTTCTTTAGTGTTTGTGAGAAAAAATTCCAAGATAAGACAAAGCATAACTATTTCACTCACAACTTCCATACAGGTTTACTTCTTTTCACCCGAAACGTTCTAAGTTCGAATCCGATCAGTTTGGCAAATAAATTCCTTATTAAAATAATGATATCCATAAAGAATTAAGTAAAAATAATCCGTATATATTGCCTAAAAAAAACTTATTAAAACCACCAATATTAAATATCTGACACAAACGAAGATATTGAACCATTCAAATTTCAAATACGAAATCTAAACTTTATACCTGAATATGGCAGTTAAAAATTTCATATGTTCATGTGAAATACAAATTACATGTGAAAGAGGTAGAAATTATAAAAGAGTATAGATGCGGGGTAGGGAATGAGAGAAAGTAGGGAACGAGAGAAAATCAAAAAAATATGTTTCATGTATCGTACATAAAGGTGGTGACTATTTTCGTCCGGAAACTTTATGAATGTATTTATTTATATGTGTGCTTTTCAGTTACGATGAAAAACATGAGCAAAGTTATACGTAGGTGGAAGCGATATATAAACCAATTGTGATAAAGGTAGGGATGAATCTGTCAAAATCCTTCACAGTTCCACACCGAATGGAATCAGAGAGAGAGCACAAGAAAAACCCTGAAAGTGAGAACGATGGAGAAAGCACTGTGACAGCAGTAGAGAGAATATCGAACATGCTGCCGTTTCAAATATTCTACTATCGATACAAGTAATCTACGATTAATTTGACGTGGAAATGACGTCACTGGAGAAACTTCAATACAGATGGCATTGTTTGATACATCTATCAACATCGTCCAACGGTTAAACTATTCGTCCGGTAGAATGTTTTACTGCATATTAATGTTGTATTTTAAATTCTTTCTCAGCTACACATCGTTTTAAATATATCAAGTACTACGGATTTACTGCTGATAATTTGCGCTTTTGACTAATATTAAAATAATATAATTATTTTAATGTAAAACTTAACACGTTATCAAGCAATGTTTCAATTCTAGTATCAAAAAAATAAAGTTGCAATTTGTAGGTCACGTTTAGGTAGATTTCATAAGAAAGTTACCTGTTGTAATGGGTACCATGATTCGACTTCCGGAAAATTTCGACATACCTTCACGTTTCACATCCTCAGACCCCAAAACCACCGTCAGCTCAAAAGTTTATATATATATATATATTTTTTTTTTCTTTTTCTTTTTTTTCTTTCTGGAGAACAAAATTACTGCCAATCATTGTCAAACTGATACATAAAATATAACGACCCAAAATCTCGACCGAGTTAGTTAATGGGCTAAATAGGACCATGGTGTTGTTGGAAATGAGGGGTTTTCGAAAAAAACAAAATGTCTGTTTCTTATGTAACTTTCTTATTAAATAAAATATCAAATTCGTTTACAGTTCCAATTATTCTTTGAATAATGGCCTAAAACGTATAGAAGTAAAGTATTTTTGATATCAGCAACCATTGGCCCAGGGGGTGGAAAAACTGGAGTTTTGAAGACAAAAAAATCATACCTCCTTTAATAGTAACAGTATTGAATCGGTTTAAAGTGGTCGTTAGTCCTCGAAACATTACCTTTACTTTTATCTGAAATAATTTTTGATATTACCAACGCTTACGGCAAGGGATGACCACAATTTTGCTAAGAAGGGGCTAAGACCAAATTGTAAGGGCTTGTCGCATGCTAAACATGTGAAACATGTTTAGCATGTTTATTCATAAAATAATTTTTTTTTGTGATAATAAATAAGATTAATTGTTATTTTTATGATTGTTAAATAAGGAAATGGTTAATAAATGAAAAAAAAAAAAATTGGCAATGTTTAAAGAAATTTTTCATTTCCACCAGTTGCACAACAGTTGGCATAATATCAGATTTCTCTCTTTGAACTTTCCTGATTAAATAACCAAATGGAATTTAAGCACACATTCAAAACATCAGATTTACAAATAATTTTATTTGCTCCCGATAGAAGAATTTTAATTTTTTTTTTTTTTTGAAAACTATAATCTAAAAATCTGATGTGGATACCACATGACTTCCTTGTATGCCTATTAAATTACATATACACAATATTTTAAAATGAAAAGTGCGTAAAATTTTATTTCATTAATAACTTCTGATATTTTTTTTATTATTCTTGAATTATTATTTATTGTAAAAATTTTTACAATCAGAGGTAAATAATTATTAATAAATCAATATATTTAAATAAAAAAAAAAGGAGATGAAGTCGGATTCGAACCGATGTGCCTTCCCCTTATAAGATTCAAATATTTTATTTGTTTATAACTCTGGAACCAATGAAACCAGTTGATTGCCATCAAAAGACAGGTGCACAACTAGATGTTACAATAGTTCTAAATCCAAAATTTCAGCATCCAACGGCTAATCGTTTTTGAGTTACGCGAGATCATGCGTACGTACTTACAGTCCTCACCCCGAAACTAGTTAGAGATTCAGGGATGGTCAAAATGGATATTGCTGTTGAAATCTGAAAACCGGAAGTTTTCGCGATCACAATACTTCCTTTACTTCGAACAAGGAAGTAAAAGTTATCGGGCGATAAACTCCGATTTAAGCATTAAAGTATTTATTGCTTTTTGAAATGCTTTTGCATCGCATCTTCTAACTTAGATTTTTCGATACTTGAATCGTTCTCTGTAAAAAGTATATCTTTCATTGGCTCTTTCTTTTTGAAATTTTTTACGTTGACCCTTTTTAACGGACAATCGATCTGAATCTCGGAAATGTCATTACAAATACATTTATGAATTGACGAAAAATGTTGTGACTTTCGATCTTGAGTTTCATTTGAAAAGCTTTTGTGGATTAAATAATGCCGAAGTTTCTTTTCAATTCGGGGAGCTTTTGAACTTATATTCCATTTATTCTCGTATTTTAGGTAAGCTATTATAATACGATATCGAACACTTAACTTAAAATTCTACGCATCTCCTTTACCTCGGATATTTAACTCGTTTTAAACGAACCTGTTTTGTTTCAAGAAAATATTATTTTCTCTTAGAAGCCTTTTTTGTCGTGCAGGTTTCTGACTGTGTTCATTATTTTCTACAACTTCATTTCTATCCTGAAGCTGCGTTTAGCTACAACATCGTCTGTTATTGTCTCTCCTAGGTATCTGAGTATTTTGTGGTTTTTATTTTATCGTGTTTTTCCCTATTATTTTTGCTATGTTTTTGACTACACTGTTGCGTATTATTTCTGTATTTTGGAATGATATTTGTAGTCCTTTTTTTCTGCTGTTTAACTGATATATTCCAATTGTTTAATTACTTCCTCTTTTATTTCGGCAAATAAAGAGAAATCGTCCGCGATATACTAAAATATATTTATTACTAGCAGACCCGGCAATGCTTCGCTATTGCTAGATTTGAATATATATATTAAAATTAAATGAACTCAATTGAAATTTTGATAAAATATTAAAAGCTGAGCATTGCGGAACTTTACAGAATGTAAATAAATCCAATTGGCAAAATAACAGCACTACCTACCGGATTTAATTCAAACTACTCACGTAAACCGGTCCAGTAGTTTTTTAGTCTATAGCAGGCACACATACGAACATTGCCTTTTATATATATAAAAGAAGAAATTATGTTTGTATATTTGTTTGTTTCGTAAATATCTCGACACTGGCGCCATCTAGCGGGTATAATCTTTCCAAAAATATTTCTTTTCACTTAACTAATATTTATTCTGAATATTAGCCAAATAATCCAACCATAAATACAGATATTCCCGCTATCTCAACCCCCCAGCGCAAACTAGCGGGTCCATTTTTTGCCGAGGTATTTTTTTCTTTGCGAGTAACACATATTCTGAATATCTCGACCCCAGCCCCATCTACCGTGTCCTAATCAAGAAACCTTCGCGGGCGTGCGCACAACTCACCAAAGTTTCATCGCAATCGAATGTACAGTATAGGAACGCATACGGGACAAATTAACATTTACTTATATATATATATATATATATATATATATACATTCAAAAAATTATTTTTTATTATTATTCAATTTTAATTATGAAAACAAGATAATTATTTTTATTTTTTTATCTAAAAAAGTAATAATACAAATAAAATTAAGTTTACATAACATTAAATGAAAACCATTTACAGTAAAAAAAAAATATTAACCGATGTATTTCTAACAAGTTTATTTTTCATTTTTCAATATAATTAAATATTATTAAAAAAGAAAATATTATTATAAATAGAACTAAAAACATTTATCACAATAGCAATGTGAATATAATATATATATATATATATATTTAACTTTTTTATATTATCACTTAGGAGGTGCCAAAATACAGGAGATTGCAAAATATTCGTGAAACTATATGAAGCCGGAATTATTAGTTACAATCAAAATTTATATTTATACTTTCTTTTTTTTGAAAACAAAAAGAAACGTGTTTTACCATTTTTCAAAAATTCAATTTCGATGGGCAGGCAAGGAGCAGATCAAAGTTTTGAATGAAAACTCTAAATCTCAACAATATGTAATGATGAATACCATTGAATTCTAGGAGAAAATTCTGGTCTAGTATTAACTAGTATTAACTATTAACCGAAATAAATTAAAACCAGTTATCAAAAAAAAGCTAGTAAAACTCTCGAAGGAACATTCTTATATTATTACTGTTCCCTAAATTATTAATTCATCTGTAACAATGAGGGTTACATATGAATTAATAATTTAGGAAACAGTAATAGGGATTTCTTTAGTCTCTCAATTAAATGATAAGAGTTGGTCCCAGAGGGAGAGGCTGTAATATACTTTTAATTATATACTCTAAGCGATTAAAGATATATGAACAGGATTTTCACTATAATTAATCACTTTCAATATATTATAAGCTAATTATTGTACATTAAGTTTATAAGGGAATATTTTTATGTTTTTATGACCTTTTATTTGGTGGCCGATAAATCAGTACTCTCATATTATATTATCATAATTTATGGTCGTATATGGCATTGGTTTCCCTTTCAGCATATTATACAATCAAAAGGTAACACATTTTTATAATTTTAGAATTAATAAAATTAATTTGAAAAGGTTTTCCTAATTAATTTTATTAAGCATAGCCCGTTGGTTTTGATATGTAATTTATTTATATAGGATTATCACAAAAGAATGGTGCGGTTTTGAACGTGGTTTAAATTAAAACAGAATTACTTACAGTTTATGTTTTTTATTTTTCAAATTTGTCGTCTCAAGCATTTTCTAACATAATTAATAAATTTCAATATGTACGCCCTTAGTCGCTCGACAAATGTCCAAACGATTCTCAACTTCTCTCCAAACATTAATTAACATTTTTTCCTTAACGATTGTCATTGCTTCATTAATCCTGTTTTTTAAGCGGTTTAGGTCGCGAATTTTTTGTGTATAAACAACGCTTTTGATGTACCTCCACAAGAAAAAATCGCAAGGTGTCAGGTCTGGACTCCTTGGAGGCCAAAGTACGGGTCCTTGCCGCCCTATCCATCGATCTCCAAATTTTTCGTTCAAAGCAATCGATGCATTGAAGTGCGGGGGAGCACCATCTTGTTGGAAATGAAGTCGATGAATGTTTTCGAGTTCATCCGGCTGAGGAAAGCAATAATCGGTTAACATATAAAGATACGCAACTCCATTAATTGTTTTTCAGCAAAGAAGGAAGGCCCTATTACACGATTTTTCATCACACCACATCAAACATTAACTTTAGGCGAATCGCGTTGTTTCTCGATAATTGCGTGTGGGATTTCAGAGCCCCGTATTCGTGAATTGTGTCTGTTAACACATCCATTCACATGGAATGTAGCTCGTCTGTAAAAATTATATCATATAAAAACGATTCGTTTTCACTTATTCTGTCCGACATTTCAACAGCGAAATTTTAACGTTTTACACCATTATCGGGTTTCAATTCCTGCAGTATCTGGATTTTATTAGCGTGTAATTTCAGTTTTTTATGTAAAGCTTTGTGAACTGTTGATTTCGGAATACCTAATTCGACGGGGGATGGACTTCCCAGGACTTATAATTGCCGATCGTCTAATTAGTTCAACCGTTTCGTCCGGTACACTTGGTCTGCCGGTTTATTTCTGTTTCTTAACCGATTCGGTTTCTTCGAATCGTTTGAACCGACGTGTTATGTTATTTTTGTGTGGCGGATCTCTTCCGAATTCACGTCGAAACGCACGTTGAACTAAAATTACGGATTTTAATTCGGCCATCAATAAAATACACTTTGCTTCGTCTTTATCCGAGAACATAGTAACTCACTAAACTCACCGCAACAACAATACAAGAACCGACGTTGTGGTTACAACTGCTGATAAGCAAACGTTTGGGTTGGAGGCTTTCAGGGATACCAATATAACATCTAGAAATTTCCCTTCAATCTTCCTATGAATTACTGAAACCGCACCATTCTTTTATGATAACTCTGTATAATAGTTTCCACTTACTAACAATCTTTAAGTATGCTCGAGCGCTTTCGGATTCGTAATCCATCCTCAGGAACATTGATGTGTTATAATAATAATTATTTACTTCACACATCATTAATTATTCTAACTTGAATTTTAATAACAAAAATTATAAACTGATCGTCAAAAGGTAAAATAATGTAAACCTTACCCATCATTTAAGTGTGAAGGTCTCAATTGTTATCTTGTTATTTTGATAACAATTGAGACCTTCGTACTTTCATGACTAATAACTTTTATATTATCTTACCTTTCGACGATCGATTGTTACATTTATAATTTTTTATTTTAAAATTAATGTTAGTATAATTAATGGTATGTGAAGTAAATAATTATAACACAACAATGTTCCTGAAGATGGATTCCTAATCCGAAAGCGCTCGAACATATTATTAAAGATTGTTGTTCAGTGGAAACTAGTATATAAATAAATGTTTTTAAATCTCCAGATTTGAGAAAATGAGTTTGTTATTAGTTTTAATAAATCTTTATTGGAGTCCTACTCTCGCTAAGTTAATATTATTTATTTATCTCGTATTTTGGCGTGTTTATGGCATTTTTTTATTCGATTTTTTAAAAAAAATAGTTTTCCGCCATTTTGGGATCTTATACTTGATTTACAAAATTAAATTTTATATATATTATACAAAATTTAGTAAAACTTGAATTATTGAGTTTAAACCAGCTTAATAGCATACACCGTTATTGCGTAATTATTATTACAAAATTTTAATGTTGACGACCATTTTGAGGTGAACCCGACGGTCAACCGTGGTTATTCGTATATTTTTGTGATTCTCTAACGACGGTTAATCAGAATCCGAAATCAAAATCAAAAGTTGACACAAAAAGTGTTTATACATTGAATTCGATAACGAACTGTTAGTTTGTTAAAAAATTAACGTAATACACACCAAATAAATTGTTCTAAATTTCTGTTTACATAAGAATTTCTGAAACGTAAGAGAAACTAGAAAAACGAAGAATAAGTTTTGAAATGTGATATTAATAGAAAATTTTAAAAATTAGAATGATTGTTTAAGTACAAGAAAAAAAAGAATAAGAAGAAGAAACGGAAATAAAAATAACCTACTGTGGTAGAATCTCGCTACAAGAAAAATAAGGAGGCTGGTATACGATATGTAGGTATAATGAATTCACTTTTATAAGGAAATATCAAATGAAAGAATCGTAAAATTGAAAACGCAATATGAGTTATATATAATGGAATATAAAACATGAAAAACATATACATGTCTATCGTGAGGTTCTCCCTAGACATTCATGATCTATTCTACTTGTGAAAATAATGGAAATAGTTACTATAAACATATGTGCTAAACCGCTTCTTTGCCGGGTTACGGCTAGTGAAAGATTTCGCTCGGGTTTCATCTTTCACGGTGAAATGACATCGTACTGAATTAGAACGTTAAGGAGCAAAACTAGTGATTTCTTATGGTTTTGCCCTGAAAAATCGAATAAAAAGGATCCCAGAACCGTATCTACAGAAATGTTTAAGAAAAATGTGGTGAAAACCAATAAATTAAGGCAAAACCATGTTTTTTTTTATGTTTGACATACAATAACTTTGTTAAATGGATAATAAAAACGTAAAACTTTAAATGAAATTTGCAGAAAATTTAATTGTGAAAAAAGTAGTGTAAGAGAACTTCAATAAAACAAATAAAGGTTACAAAAATTCGAATTTTATTAAGAAACAAAACAATACCAAAGTGCATTATACGTGCCAGATTATAATAACTGTTCAAAAATGAGCCCGCCATTTTCAAAATATTTCTTGGCTCACTTCTCCACTGCTTTTGTTCCTCTTTATATTTTTTTAAGGGTGTCCTGCTTCACGGGAGGAATCGGAGATTAGACGCATTATAGAAAGATTCTTCCCACACGGGGACGCGCTGACGGAAGATATCGAGACAGGAATAGAACTCCCAATGCCGTTTACCGATGCCGAACACGCGGCGCCAGTTGCCCGCATGTCAGCGGACAAATCTCCTGGCCCAGATCATCTATCGAACTTAGTTTTAAAGGTGGCGGCCCGGGCTCGGTCCGATACGGTATTGGACGTACACAACGCCTGCCTAAGGGAGGGGATTTTCCCAGTAAATTGGAGAACACAGAGACTAGTCTTTATGCAAAAGCCTGGAAAGGACCCGGAGCTGCACTCATCATACAGACCTCTCGCCAAGATCGACGATCTAGCCAAGCTGTTTGAGCGGATGATTCAGCGGAGATTAGAAGATGCAATCGAAGAAAAGAGTGGTCTCTCCGAGAAGCAATGTGGTTTTCGGAGGGGTAGATCGGCCCTTGATGCAGTCGATGCTGTCCGTCGAATAACTGAAGGGATCATCAAGGGAGAAAAAACCGGGTCAGATGCAGTCTATGCGTATTGGTGACTATTGATGTGAGAAACGCCTTCAACAGTGTCTCACACGCAAAAATAGGCAGGGCTTTGATAAAACGCAGAGTTTCTCCATACATAACAAAAATTATAATGCCGTATTTGACCGAGCGTAAACTGCGCTGTGGAGAATGGGATAATGGAGCGAATCCTCGAAAGGGGAGTTCCGCAGGGGTCGGTACTTGACCGACTTTATGGAATATTGCGTATAACGGGGTATTCCAGCTCCCGCTCTTCCCAAAAGTTTCCTTACTGGGTTAAGCTGATGATCTGGCCCTCGTAGCTGAAGCCAAGAACAAGAGAGAGGCAGTCGAGAAGATAACCGGTACTTTCAACACAATAAGCGGATGGATGAACGAGGTCAGGCTGCAGATGGCGTCCGAAAAGAGAGAAGCCGTCGTGATCACAAAGACCCACCATAATGATACCACTGGAAGGACAAAGAATAATGTCACGACCGGCGGTTAAGTACCTAGGCGTCTGGATTAGAATCCGGCTTCGTTTTGACACACACGTAAAGGAGGCTTGTGAAAAAGCTGAAAGAACAAGGAAGTTAGTCGCTGCCCTTCTCTCGAAATGCCATGGCCCGAGGCAGCATACAGAGCATACCTTCATAAGTACGGCCTCGACGATGAACAGAACTGCTCGGTATGCGAGGAGGAGGAAACGCCATATCACGTGTTATTCCACTGTCTGACATACGAAGGACCTAGGACAGAGCTACTTGACATTCTAGAGAGGGTAGTGATGTTCCAGCCTGAGGAGCTGATGGACATAATGATAGAAAAGAAAGAAATCTGGAAGGCGATCACTGAGTATGTGAAAATCTTGATGAGAGACCTCCAATCATGGGACTCATGAGTCACGAAACAATAGACGGCTTCGGACGTTGCGGAGGCGGACAGGTTCGCGAGTGAGCGACTAGGAGTCCCCCGTACAAGTGGGGGTCGCCTTGACGTGAAGAGGCCGCGGACACTCCGCTCTCGTATTTGATGGCGTCCGCAGGTAGTAAGTATAAGGGGTATGTATATGTCCCTGGTTAGTTTATGATGTAAGTTTGCTGTACTGATATTATGATGTAATTTTTTTTTACGTATGTATTTCAGTATTTTGCTTTAGATGTATATTATGTCTTTCTGATCTTGGGCTAATTCCCCTTTTCTGACCTTATTGTAGTATGTAGTATTTTTATGTTCTGCATTCTGTGAGGTTTTGCTGTTCGGTTGCAGATTTTTTTCTTTTCTTCTGTCCGATGAATGCATTTTTAGTGTTGTGTTGTTGCACTGGTCGTGTAATATTAATGAATGTTTTTTTTAGGCATGTTTTTTTTATGTTCATGCTGTTTTTTTTTAATGATTTTTCTATGTTTGTATTGGTGCGAGACTTGTTTTCTTGAGTTTTTCTTCTCTTGTATTTGTATATATTGTGTGACTTTTTTCTTTGTTTTTAGCATGTAGTTTCAAAATCTGTTTTCTGTATATTGATGTATGGTGATATATCTTGTTTGCTGTTGTTTTGCTGTAACTGATATGTTTCTGTTGATTTTCCTATTATGATTGGATTGTACTATGACGTATGAGAGTGTGAGTGGACGTGTAACTCCCCTTCCAGAAGGAGCTTCGTTAGCGGTTCCAGGAAGGGTTGTAGCCAGGGGTAGCTGTTTAGACGGTAGTGCCCAGGTTTACATACGCATATTAATAACATCTTTCGGCACCTGTTAGCGAGCCCGACACTGATTAGGCGTCCGTAAATGGGATTCCCCACCTCTTTAAAAAAAAAAAGAAAAAAAAAGGTGTCCTGAAGATGCTCAGCTGCATTCATAATGCGGACAATTAATTCTTCAGGAGAGTGAATTTTTCGACTTTTTCCTGTTCCCGACTGTAAAAACAACTCAAGGAATGCCATTTTGGAGCGGTAGAAAACATAGAAAAAATGTAACCGACAATCTGAAGAATATTCCGGTTTCTGAGTTCCAACAGTGGAAAACCCGTTTAAAGCGTCGCGTGGTTTCCCAAGGGAACTATTTCGAGGATAATAGAGACCATGTATAATTGAATTGTAAAGAAAAGGTTTTTCTGAACCAGTTTTATTACTTTATTTACAGATATATGTAAATAATCCAGCCTATAAGTAACACTTTGTTTTCTTTTACTCTGGGCTTCTCTCTTTTTCTGTTTAGCCTCCGGAACCACCGTCAGGATTACTTCAGAGGATGATATGTATGCGTGTAAGTAAAATCTAGTCTTTTACAGTCTCAGTTCGACCATTTCTGAGATGTCTGGTTAATTGAAACCCAACCACCAAAGAACACCAGAATCCACGATCTAGTATTCCAATTCGTATGAATCTAGGGCTTAATAACATACAACAATACTACAAGAAATTTCTGATTTGTGCTATTTGTAACTAAGACGCTTTGTAAGAAAGGGTGAGATATGTAAGCCAAAGGACATTTATTGGAAAAAATTACTTGTTCTACATTCAGTAGAGAAATATAAATAATTTAATGCAATATTCCTAAAATGATTTTTTTTTGTGCAAAATCGCTTAACATTATTAGCTCTTATTTTAGGATTAAGTTTTGAAAATATTTAATTTTGATACAATATAAAGTTTATTATTATATACAATGATCCATTAAAATATACATACAAGTATATTGCTCTGAACTGCTACTCCAGTCAAGTACGTACGTTTCATCGAGTACGAAACGACGCTCTCAATCACTCGAAATATTATTATTTTTTTTATTACACTTGTTTTCATCATTTAAAGATACCGATGGATTAATTGCCCATTTAATATTGAAAATTTTGCATCGGAAAATGAAATAAAAATAAATACATCTGACCTCTCCATTCTCAACAAACAGGGATTTAAACTCGAAAACTTTCATACGAATCGTTAAATTCTAATATGGAGCTCGAAAAATCTGTAGCTTTATGATGAAAAAATTTAATGATTAATTGATAAAATATATTAAAATAAAAGTACGAGTTAATATGAAAATTTATTTACTAATCGCGTTATATCTCATCGAATAAGATTAAATCATAAAACCTTCCCTTCGAAATAATGTTATAAATTGAAAGTGTTAATAATCCTATCGTTTTTCAGTTAACAAGTGAAGACGCATTTCATTACTGAAATTCTTCTTCAAAAAATTAAAACAGTAAAAAAGAAACTTACTTTTTATTACATGTCAGCAAATTGCATGAAATATATATATAAATATTTTCTTTTAAGTTATCCCTATTAATTACTATATACTTTAATACATAATTTTTCGTTGTCCTTAGTACATAGTAATTGCTTGGTCTAACAAAATATTCTTCATTAATCAGCAGTTTTTTCAAGTAGTAAATATTCTATTCCGGAACGCTATTTAATCATTTTTTAACGATAAATTAAAAATTAGTTTTGATAAAAAAATAAGAAAAAATAGACAATATTTAAAAAAATATATAATTACGTCACGGATGAATTGATTTTATTAATTAAAAAATGTTTAACTTTATCAAACAATAAAAAAGTAAACTTTTTATTAAAATCAATATATAATAATAAATTAATATAGATTAAGATAAATTATAAATATAAAAAATTATCAGATAAAAAACATATGTGATTAAAATCCATATTATTAACTAGCAGACCCGGCAATACTTCCATATTGCTAGATTTGAGGATAAATATAGATTATGAAAGTTTGATAAAACATTAATAAATTGAACATTATGGAAGTTCACAAAATTTGGTCATTCCTTTTTTCCTTTCTCATCCATTTCCCCCTTTCCTTCCCCTCTCCCCTTACCGTTTTCCCCTTTCTATAAACCGTTTCCCCACATTCTTTTTCCATTTTCTCCTTCTTCCCTTTTACATTTATCGAGTTTTCCCTTTCCCATTTTCCTCGCGCGTAAATCGGTCCAGTAGTTTTTTAGTCTGTAGCGGACACAGATATCGGAAACAATGAAATGGAATCGTAAAATATTTAGTATTGTGTATGTTGCTTTTACATCCAACAGATAGCTTTGTTTTGCAAAAAAAAAACAGGTTTTTCCTTGTCTCAGGTGTGACATATAAAAACGCGCATATTCGAATGCAACGTAATTTCAAAATTTCAAAGCGATCGGTAAGAACTTTCAGAGATTTAAGGTTTAGAATAAACGAACATTTAAATTTTTATTTATAAAGATTATTTACATACAAATAAATGAAATGACGTTAAGAATACAAAAAATAAGAAAAAATTACTACAAAATTTTTAGCAATATTTTCAGCAAATATTTATGTACACGTTGAACGGAATGCAAATAAAGAGAATCTTATTTTAAAATTAATATTATTAAAAAATTCAGGAATAGAGTAATTTTTTCTGCGTAATAAAAATTTTTCAGTTTTATTTTAAACTAGCAGACCCGGAAATGCTTCGCTATTGCTAGATTTGAATATATGTAGATTAAATGAACACAATTTAAAGTCTGATAACACATTACAGAATTGAACATTACGTTACTTCACAAACATGGTAAATAAATCCAATTGTCAAAACAGCACTACATATCGGATTTAATTCAAATCGATCTCTAAACACATTAGTCGGTGGAAAATAACTTTTTAACGAAAAGAAATACGGCTAAAAGATCATCACAATTAATACTGAATATTAAGACACTTACCAAACATTACGGAACTTCACAAAATCTAACCTTTCACTTTATAAAAGTCAGAATGTAAATAAATTAATTGTCAAAACAGCACTACCTATCGGATTTAATTCAAACTACACACTAAACACAGTAGTCGGTGACACAGTAGTAGACGAAATAAATTTTATTATGGATGTCATATATGTTTTAAGTAGTTGACAGAGGTCGCCTACCGTTTTTAGCAAATATATGACAAGTGAGCGGTTGGTACACGTAAGCCGAAGGTGAATGGTACCATGCTTGCTCCTTTCATGCTGTTAGGTAAGCTCTAGGAGCTATCTTAGGATTCTGGTCGCTAAACTGTTCGAGGCTCAGTTGCCGTATGTGGCACAGACATTCGGTCATATGCTTTAGGGCGACCGAATGGGGTGGTGGCGGGAGAAATGCCAAGCAAACCAGAAAACTGCATATACGTCTCTGACAAACAATTAGGGATTTATCAAGGCAGGATGTTATAGAAACTTTCGTTACGCTTCAAATTTCTGTTCCGGTACCCGTATGTTTCGGTGTGATTTTAAAGACGTTTCACGTCAAAATATATTTAAAAAAAAAAATTAAAAACTAAGAAAGTAAAAAATATATTAATTTGTAATATAAGAAATATATAAATTTTAAATATGTGTATATATATCACATTTATTCAGATAATATATAAAATAAATATTATATTTACATTTAAAATAACGAGCGGATAAATAACAGCAGCAGAAGTGATAGCCTAATATTGTAGTAAATTTTAGTATTTGACGTAGAATACCGTTTGGGAATTCTGAACTGCTATAAGATCATAAATGATTGAGTTGAAGTAGTAAAACCGACTAGTAAAATCATTTCTCACTAGACTGCGCTAGTAGTTGCAGAGCCGGATTCGACTCGAAGGCACCAGCAAGCCGAGTAGTTCTCATGGGAAAAGCCATTCCATGTTGTTACTCGTATCGGGAGAAAGGAAGAGAAAGGAAAAGCCAACCGAACGGATGGAACAGACAAAGACGGGCCGCGTAAGTCTATAAAAGAGAAAGATGGGAGAGGGAGTGATACGCTCAGAGAACTAGAAGAATATAGTAAATGTTTAGTACAAAATTTAAATGTATAGCGACGAGGGATTTTAAAGACGGGGGTGCTGTTTATGCCGACACTGATTTAGCCAAGCGCAGCTATGTAACTATTTAGCCGTGTAAAACCAGCTATTATAAGAAAACCGTGCTTACGTACTAAATAGCTTCCTGAATATATTTTACCAAAATTCATTGTTATTACTGGTAAAATCTGAATATAAACTTTACATATAAATCATTATTTTTGTATGTATATACTTATATATACCGATATTTGTTTAAAATTCAAGAATCGCTGAGCCGATTTGAATCGTTCTTTTACCAGCGTTATAATTCAGATTTGACGGTGGATTTTTGCGTAAATATATCTTCTTTTTTTCCTACGATGAGTCTGAGGAACCCCATTTACGGGCGAAGTGTCAGGTTTGCTAACAGATTCCGCTTGATGTTATTAAGAAAGCGTATGTGTGCCTGCGCCCTGCCAACTAAACCTCATATCTCACCGATCCTCCCCTCCCGTGGACGGCCCTGCAATTAAGCAATACTTGACCCCGGGAGGTGCCTTTGAGCTCGGGGGGGGGGTCAGAAGTCTTCGTGCATCATCACCGACGCCCATCCTTGCAAGCGTAAATGAACGACGGCTCCGCAGGGGGCTGTCCGTCACCCCTTTGCCTTCTACGCAATTCTCCGCCTTTCACGGAGATTTTTCTTTGTAGGGCTGTTCTCCCTTAGGTCTCTGTTTTTATTGGATTTAGATTTAAACTATTAGCCTCTACATTACGTGTCGAGTTTCTCTATCGCTCGGTTTAGTGTGTTCTGAACTTTTCCAAAGGTTTCTTATCGGGCTGTTAGCGGAAGATCCTCTGAATACAGAATGCGATGAATATATTAGTTATTTAGTGTTCCATTATTAACGGGCAGTAAATCTTAAACAGGATCGGTACATATTTTACTGCGTAATTTATCATAAAGTTTTATTTTTAGTGCTTATGAATATTTTCTTACAAGTTAAAAGAATAAATTTTATTTCGTTCATAAAAAAATTGAATGAGTAACCGGAATGCACAGAAAGTAGCCAAAAAATAGGAACTTTTATTGTTTTACTGGATTCTTACTTAAGCGATCGAATGACGTATTTTTTAAGCAATACCTGCGTACCCCATACAGAATTAAAGTTACCTCTGTAAATATTTACTAATATGGGTTTTAATTTTAAGTTATATTTTCGTTCCGAACAGAATTGAAAGTAATATATCTGCTATTCGTTAACATAAGATATTTAGGAATAACATAATATTTTAGAATTAACATTTTCTCCAATTCACAAAAAAATTACCGCATCTGTGAACAGTGTACCAGTAATCAGAATCAGTTTCATTTTTTGAACTTCCATTTTATTTTCTAACAATAGTAATCTAACTGAAATATTTCTAAAACCAACGTCGACCTCAATTAATCTTTACACCTCAAACGGTAGTAAATATTCCAAGATTTATTAGGCTCATAATCTAATACTTGGATCACTTTGGGTAAATTTCATAAGAAAGCTACCTATTGTAAGGGTACTATGAATAGACTTCCGGAAAATTTTGACATATCTTCGCGTTTCACAGCCTCCAGACCCCAAAATTATCGTCAGCTAAAAAGTTTATATGTACGTATATATATATATGACAGGATAACTGCCGTAATTTTGCACCAGTCACTTTCAAATTGGTTCTTAAAAACAAATCGTCCCAAAATATCGGCCGAGTTCGTTAAGGGCCAAAATCGGAACATGGGAATGGAAATGAGGGGGCTTTTTCCAAAAAACAAAATATCGGTATAACTTTCTTATTAAGTAAAATATCGAATTCCTTTAAAGTTCCTACTATTTTTTTGGATAAGTAATTTTTTACATATCACCAACCATTGGCCGAAGGGGTTGAAAAAATGGGGTTATGAAGACAAAAAAGAATCAAACTTCCCGTAGTAGACACAGTATCAAATCGGTTTAAAGTGGTCGTTAGTCCTCTAAACATTAACTAACACTTTTGTCTGAAACAATTTTTGATATGAACATTTTTTTACATGCAATACGACAATTCGTATTGAGTAAATTTGAAGTTGTTCTTGACTTTAAGATGGAAATATTTTTCATCCTCAAGTTAGCACCGGTGTAATCTACCTCCGCCTTCCGGCGTGCCAAAAGGGATTTTTTTATTTGACCTCTTTTAAATTACTTAAAAATAAATTTATGAATATCAATTATTTATTTATAAAAATTAGCAATATTCATCTCCATGAAAAAAACAACAGAACTGTTGTATAACTCAACACAATAATTCGGGTTATACTTTCTCATAGAAGGCTCTAGAAAGAATATTCTTGGCTTTAGTTATCGTTAAAAAATAATTTTTAAATCTAATTATAAAATGTTTCCACCATTAATAAAAAAGAACAGAATTACAGGATTTTCTTTTACCAAAAATATTTACTCTGCCGATAAATTTTTAAATAATATTAATTATTTAAAAAAAAAAACTTCAGATGTTATCTTCTTTTTAATGTGAATATAAATACACCCTCAAAATACTTTTCATTAATTTTTGAATTGCTATTTTAAAAAAAAATAATTCCTTTTTAATATTAAAGATGTTTTTTTTTTTTAAATAATAAAATTGAATAAATCTCAGCACATTTACGCATTTTTAAAAAAAAATTTTGAATTTTTACTTATATTCATAAATTTAGTGATTCACGAAGAATATAGTAAACTTTCAAGAAAGCTAAACTGGTAAAAATAAAAAAGAAAATCTTTATAAACCATAGGTTCGAAAACGCTTTATCACGGAGTGTCGCTGGCAAAATATTTCGCGCTGATTTCTGCGCCTTTCGATAAAATTAAGCCAGACTGTAATTCTTGAGACACAAATTAAGTGGTAAATTTAATGGTTTTATATATCTGACCTAAAAAACTGAAAAAAACCGTCCCAGAACGATATTTATAATAATTTTTGAGAAATCTGGGATAAAAGACAAAAGATTGGGGGTCGAGAAACGTACTATCTTATATACCCCCCCCCCCCCCCGGTTAGCCTCCCGGAATCTCCGTCAGGAGGATGATATATGTAAGTTTAAGTGAATTGTAGTTTTGTACAGTCTCAGTTCGATCATTTCTAAGATGTGTGATCAATTGAAATACAACCACCAAAAAACACAGGTATCCACGATCTAGTATTCAAATCCGTATAAAACTAAGTAACTGCCTTTACTAGGATTTGAACGTTGGAACTCTAGACTTTGAAATCAGCTGATTTGCGAAGACGCGTTCACTACTAGACCAACCCGGTGATACTATTTTACGTTTAGCGTAAGTTAAATCGTAATGATCAAATTTCCAGTTCATAAAAAAAGCCCATTAAATTACTTCTTACTTTGGATTCCAAGAATTACGGTCTACTTTAATTTTACCAAAGACGCAGAAATCGGAGCGAAATCATTCGCCAATTGACACTCCTTAACAATGTCTAAACCCATGCTTATGTGAACTTCCATTTTTATTTTTGCGAGTGGAATGTGTCCTAATAGTTTATCACATTTTTCGTAAATCACTCTGTATATTCTTGTTTTATATACCTTTGGTATGAGATATGTGTAACATAATATTATCAAAGAGATTTTTGACTTATAATGAAATTGTATAGTTTAATAGGAAAAATATCGGGAAATAAATAAGACAACATTCAAATTTTTGTCATTACTATGGAAATTTCAAACTTATCGGAAAAGACGTGAAGGATACATGATAGAAATAAACATACACAATACATACTTATTTTAAAAGAAGTTAGAAAACTTTAAAATTTATAATTAATATATGTATACATATAAAATCAATGGATATATATCCAGTGAAAACATAAATAAATCAATACGTCAATTTATTCCGCTTATTTATTCTTCAAAAATAAATTTTACAGGATAAAAAAACTCATGTAACTTTCGTTCCTCACTCCGTCATATATATTTTTATATAAAATATGGCAGAAACAAAACCGATACTAATTTTCTAAATGAAATGACACAATATTTACGTAATATAATCTCTTTAAACAAGAGATGCATAATATAAAATAGCCAATTAAACGGGACGGTTTATCTAGGGATTATTATCTTCTGAATCTGTATTTTTAATTAAAATTTATTTATTCACGATAAATGGAATAACTCAATGTTATACGTATTTATTTATAAAACCGTGACCCGATTAGGTTCATTAGAATATTTGTTAATACATAATCTGAGTGTTTGTTTTAAAGTTATATATGTTTCAGTACGTTTAATAGATTTAATTAAATTTATAATAAACTAGCCCGTCGGTCGACGCCGGTGAACCCTCTAACCCCGCTAGGGTTCTACACTATCGCAACATAGCTCGCTTCGCTCGCAATTCCTGATTTTCCAGGAAGACCGGCGCCCTGAATACCTGCAGAGCTCTCTTCGGTCGTCATTCTCATTTAACCAGAGGCTGCAACTCCTTGACCCCCGCACTATTCGTTACCGTCACGGTTGTAAGAATAATAAATAACACTATTCAGGCTGTTTATAAAAAACTGAAAAAGAAACTAAATTACGAAAGACAGAAGGTAACTTTTTTTTAGCCTCCGGAACCACCGTTAGGTATTACTTCAGAGGATGAGATGAAATAATAATTTATTAGTGTATGAAAATGCAAGGCATGACCGGGATTCAAAAGCACGATCTCCAGATTAAAGGCCGACACGCTACTACGGAGAGCGACAAAATAGTAGTAAATATAACTAAAGCACACAAACCGATGAGACAATAGGTTCCACGATTTATTTGTTTTGCGATGGTAACAGAAATTAATTTTTTTTTTTCTTTGACAACTTCACCCCCAAGGGGTCTAGGGCTTAAAATCTTTCCTGGGACAACAAAAATACGTTCTACAAATTTGAAAGCAATCGGTCGGTTGGTTCTCGCATGCTTCGAGAACCAACGGACGGATCGACAGATAGACTTTCGGCTTCACATATAAGATAATATTGAAACGATTACCGTTATTTTCAAAATTATTTTCAATACATCTAACATAAAGTCAAAATTCATTTATACGTGGTTCGTTTAATTAGACAAATGGCAACAGCGGAAAAATGATTTCTTCCTCGTAAAAAAGGAAGGTGCGTGGGGTTTTTTTTTTTTTTTGTTGCATATGCTGACATTTTATTTTAGCTGCTACAGGCGCAGATCGGACCAATGTTGGTGCAACGGGCCGCTGCGCGCAGCGCACGAACCGTACATTCGTTTGAACTATTTATTATTCTCGAATGATTCATTAGTTCGAATGATTTATACTTCTTGATACAACGATTTATCTAAAATTATATTTGTGTTGAGGGGATAGAAAAGGAAAACAATAGGATTAGAGCTGTGTTAAAAAGTCACAACTCTAGAAACAGGTAAAAAGTTTCAGGAATTTGAATCTTTTTGTTGTTTTTAGTACGCAAAATTCATGAATATTATTTAGTTACAGTCGGGAAAAACATTTAACGAAATCATGTGTGACGAAATAAACCACGTAACATTTTCGCGGTGGGCCATAGGCATGCCTTTTTCCTAGTAATAGAATAAACTGAATCGGTCTAACGTTCAAGCCGGCAACCGTGAGATAGAAAATATCAACTAATAGAAAATAATTTCCATTATTATAACTTCTTTTGATTATTTCAAAAAATTGGCTCCGCTTCAAATGTATACTGTAGAAGAACAGCTATGATAAGATTTTTATTTTACGAACTTGTAAAACCGACCGAAACTCATTCGCGGATAGCAGTGCAGTAAAAGTGTATTAACAGTCCAAATTTTTACAAGTAGATCGGGCAATTTAAATCAGGCAGAACGAATATCATTGATTTTCATCGCAGTATTTTATTATGTTTTAACGCTTTTTAGGTTACATATTTTTTTAATTGTACTTATTTTATTGACGCGACAACGTCTTATAAATCGATGAACGCCGACAGCACGCACGAAAAATTGTCCCGTTCCACTTGAGCCGAGCCGAGCCGAACCGTCGTGCAATGGAATATACTATCATGTCAAGCAGGTTTTGGCGGGCGCTTTGCGCCCGCGATTCTTTTTTATTTATATAATAACTTTCTTTAAAAATTTCACATGTAATCTGTCATAAGGACAATGGACAATATTAAAAAAAACTGAGTTTTACTTAAAATTGCATTTAAATCCTGTTTAAAATCATGTTTTTTCTTAAATGTTTATAAACAATAAGTAAGAATAAGCAACACCAGCAAATAAGAGAAAAAGAAAGAACATATTTACACGGTTGAACATACTGCCTGTCAAAAAATCATAAAAGTTTTTCTTAAATATTTATAAACAATAAATAACAACAGTAATAATAATTGCAAAATTAATTAATAAATTTTACTAACGTAAATCATTCATTCAATATCTTAAAACAATATTCTCGATACAAATAAATCGATACTGAAAATACTATGGATTCACTAATAATAATAATAATAATAATAATTTTTTTTTTTTTTTTGTCTTCAGTCACTTGACTGGTTTGATGCAGCTCTCCAAGATTCCCTATCTAGTGCTAGTCGTTTCATATCAGTATACCCTCTACATCCTACATCCCTAACAATTTGTTTTACATATTCCAAACGTGGTCTGCCTACACAATTTTTTCCTTCTACCTGTCCTTCCAATATTAAAGCGACTATTCCAAGATGCCTTAGTATGTGGCCTATAAGTCTGTCTCTTCTTTTAACTATATTTTTCCAAATGCTTCTTTCTTCATCTATTTGTCGCAATACCTCTTCATTTGTCACTTTATCCACCCATCTGATTTTTAACATTCTCCTATAGCACCGCATTTCAAAAGCTTCTAATCTTTTCTTATCAGATACTCCGATCGTCCAAGTTTCACTTCCATATAAAGCGACACTCCAAACATACACTTTCAAAAATCTTTTCCTGACATTTAAATTAATTTTTGATGTAAACAAATTATATTTCTTACTGAAGGCTCGTTTAGCTTGTGCTATTCGGCATTTTATATCGTTCCTGCTTCGTCCATCTTTAGTAATTCTATTTCCCAAATAACAAAATTCTTCTACCTCCGTAATCTTTTCTATTTTCACATTCAGTGGTCCATCTTTGTTATTTCTACTACAATTCATTACTTTTGTTTTGTTCTTGTTTATTTTCATGCGATAGTTCTTGCGAAGGACTTCATGTATGCCGTTCATTGTTTCTTCTAAATCCTTTTTACTCTCGGCTAGAATTACTATATCATCAGCAAATCGTAGCATCTTTATCTTTTCACCTTACTGTTACTCCGAATCTAAATTGTTCTTTAACATCATTAACTGCCAGTTCCATGTAAAGATTAAAAAGTAACGGAGATAGGGAACATCCTTGTCGGACTCCCTTTCTTATTACGGCTTCTTTCTTATGTTCTTCGGTTAGTTTAATATTACGATAATTTGTTTCGTAAACTGGATATAATATATAACTAATAAATAAATTTAATTTATATTTAAGCTTCCAGCTCTCGTATCGAGTGAATTTACATATGGATATTATAGATCTTAATGAAAATGTTGAGAGTGTACAATCTTTAAAAGATGCCTAAACCGATCTAAGCCAAATTTAATTGGAAAGATTTGCTGCTATTTTTTCGCTTTTCCTTGATCAATTTTCATCATTCAAAAAAAAAAAATTTTACTCAAGAGGTAATCAATTTTGGACACCTAACAATCCCATTCCTAGACGTCGCCTGCCAGGGCAACCCGCTCGGAGGACCTAGCTGTGGAACCGCGCCATAGGCACGTCCTGCAGCTAGTAGTTCAATAAACAGATCAGCCAGATAAAAAGTTCAAATACGTTGTACAGTCAAAGCCAGTAGATAGAAGGATTATATTGTAAAAGGTTCAGAAATTTTTAATTTTATTGAATAAAAGAGTTTTTTCAAACTTATTTTTTATTTCCCGTAAACGATTTAAAAAAAAAATTATGAGAATACATTCCATGAAAATACTAAATATTAAAATGAACGTCTTAAAAAAAGTTTATAAGATTTTGATAACATTTAAAAAATTTTTTTTACGAAAAAAAGTACATTTTTTCAAATGTGTTTAGCACCTGAAGTTAAAATTTAAGAAAAATATTGAAGGTCAAATAGCTTTCTTTCAGTTTAGAGTTCTTCAGATTATATACTAATTAAAATACTATTATATATATATATATATAATAGTATTTGTTCCCGATACTGCTTCTTTTCTTTTTTTTAAAAGTACCCACTTCCGATGATCACAAGATTAAAAACCCTTCTATTTGCTTATTGATAGTGATTATATAAAATTGCGGAAGTAAATATGTTACTTCCGTTTAAAAAACAGTACCTCTGTCCCAGTTCAGTAATTTTTCAACAAAAGCCTGATTTATTATTAAATTTCTACAGTATATTTGTGTTGTGTGGTATAAAAACAATTACCTACAGTTTTTTTTAAATTCTTCTTTTTAATAGTTTAATTTAAAATCTGTCAGCGTTAGTTTTAGAAATAATAATATCTTTGATTAAAAAACATAATAAATGTAAATAAAAATTATAAATTTATGATTTCGCTACTGTGTATTTTATCGAACTCCTTAAGTTTGCTACAAGGTTATGTTTATGACGAAATTTATTGATAATCGTCTAGTATGCATTCAGCTCTTTTGGGGTCGATTTGCATTGTCGGTCTTTGCAAGACGTTGTCACGCTCAAATCTCGTGCGAAACGTAGTTCCACACAAACCAAAGTTTTTTTTTAATTGTACTTATTTTATTTGTTGAATCTCTAGTCGTACATAATTAAATTGGGGGTCGTTCAATAATTAAACAGAAAAATGGCGACAGCGGAAAAAATTATTTATAAGAATAAATTGTCCGTCATTCAAATTGACATCTCTTACTCAGAAAATATCAGTTGTTAATAAATAATTTTCATCAGTTAAAATTGGATAGATCAATTGTCACCGATTTTTATTGTAGTTAAAGACCGGAAGTTACGATTGACGGTTTAAAAAGTCGAATTAATAATCTTAATCGATAAGACACATAAAACTTTGGTAAAATTCTTCTGCGTCTGTTGCATTAAAGTTATTTTCATTTTCATTGAATAATTTGTTTCTAATTATTAAAAAACCCTTCTAATAGATCCATTTTTTATGTATACAAATTACAAACTTTTAAAATATGTCAAATATATTTACTTTTTTTTTATACTAAATCGTTCGTAAAAATTCGACCCTTTTTTCGTCGTAAAAAAAGACAATTTGATTTTTTTTTGTTGAAAATATATTAATTGAGGTAGACAGCAATGTTATTTTTCAACAAATTTCTTTTATATATATATATATATATATATATATTTTGCATCTTTTTACTTTTACTTTCTTGTACAAAGTAAAGTATTGTAAAGAAAGAAAGATCTTGCCACTGCGTCATATGTATTTCTATAGAATACTAATAACGTATTATAAAGGAATAGAATAGTATAAACAGAATAGAATCTTTGGTACATTGATTACGAGGCCTTTGAGGCAAGCGAATAGAGTAGTTTCTCCTAGGCCAAGAATTGAATTATTTAAACGTTTTTATTCATACTTAGGTCCAAAAATATTTAATCACTTACCAAGGGAATATGATTGGTTGTTATCAATTGAAGATGTAGAGAGTTTTTTTTAATTAATTGCCGTGTGATTGTGGGTGAAATCGATGACTCTAAAATTTTCATATTTTTATTTATTTTTGTTATCATTATTTTTCTTTCAATTTTTTATCTAGGATTAATTTCATTTTTAATTTTATCACTATATTCTTGTGATGTATTTATGGTTCTCATTTATTTAATCTATATGTATCTATATATAATCTTATGACTTGCTGAAATTTTAGTACTGCAAGACTTGTATAGTGTTAATTATTTTTTATATCCACTTGGAAATGCACACTTGACCATTATTCAATAAATGGTTAGTTTACTATTTTGCTCACTGAAAAATTAATGGATGGTAACTTTCAATACAGCTATTATTATAGGGGGTACCTATTTCCACAAGATTATATGATAATTGTTTATTTTTATTATTATTTTATATTGTTTGGTTGTATGTCTACTAAGCATTCTTATGTATTCACTCTTTATGTATTAAATTTATAACTGTAAATAATTTTATTTTTATTTGTAATCGGTTTATTTTTGAATAAAGATTATTATTATTATTATTATTATTGTGATCGACAAAAATTTCGGTTTTCAGATTTCAACGAAAATATCCATTTCGACCATTCCTGAATTCATTTTGACTAGTTTCGGCGTGACGTATATATCTTGCATAACTCAAACAAGATTAGCCGTAGGATGTTGAAATTTTGGATTTAGGACTGCTATAACATCTAGTTCTGGACCTTTCCTTTTGATTGCAATCCACTAGACCGAAAGTGTCCACTTAACTGCAGTAATAAACCCTCATTGAGAGCTTTTCCACGTATCATAAGTGGTACTTATTTTCTTTTTTTCCAGAATTATAGCCAAATAAAATTTTAATTAATGAAATATTTGGATCTTACAAGAGAAGGCACATCGGTTCGAATCAGACTTCGTTTCCTTTTTTTAAATTTAAATATATTGATTTATTATTAACTATTAACCTCTGATTGTAAAAAAAAATAATGTATATGTAATTTAATAGGCGTACAAGGAAGTCATGAGATGTCCACATTAGGGGTTTTCTTTAGCATCAGCAAATTAATCTGATGAAGCCGGGGAAAATTATTTTCCCGTCAATATATGTATATATTTACGAGAAAAAAAAAATTTACAACTGCACGATTTTCTTACTATTGAAATGTTATTTTAACAGTAACCCGAGTCTTTAATTAATTATTAACATAAACAACAGTAAGTAAGCGGGCGAAAATCTTATTAATCAGGCAGAATTTAACAGAATATGTCCTTTCTGAGAACAATAATAGTTGTTTTGCACTGCTAGATTCGATTCAATTTACGTATCATTACTATTTCCGGGAAAACATTTTGTTAAAATAAACAAGAGAGGTGAAATCACATCTTTCACATTAAATAGTGCAAGCCGTAGGAAGAAAATAACAATTCCAAGAAAAGAAAATTAAATTAAGTTAAAGAGAAATTAAGGAAGAAATGAAAACAGAAGGAAAACCGCCTGTGGTCCTAAGGAGTTTTAGAACAACTAAATTGATTCTTTATAATTTATAAATTGGAAATCTTTATTTTTTTATTTACCGTATATAAAGTTTTTCATAAATTCAAAATATGAGACGTAAATGTATCTCATCAACAATATGTGAAAGAAAGCTGTAAATTTTTTTCTGTATATATACAAGCCTTCGAACTGTGTTGCTACAAAAGGATTTATAGTAAAACAATACCGACAAATTAAAAACATTAATGAAAATATTAATCGATAACTGAGAATTACAAAACGTTTTTACTCACAATTAAATATTTACAATTTGTACTCTCGAACATTGAATAGATGGATGTATTTAAATACGTATAATTGAAGGAGAGAAAGCCCAGCTATAATCAACTTCTCTATATTCCGGCTGGAATCCTGTAACAACTGTCGATGGATAATAATCAAATCAAGTTTGTGTAGTGTGAAAAATTTCCGCTTAACCCGGTACCTCTAGATGAAAGACAATGGCGCTCTACAGCTCGATATAAAAATTAAAAAAATAAAAATTATAATATTTCCTAACCATATTGTATGAGAAAATCCCTCTACCAAAAAATTACATATTTCTTTATTAATAATATAATATGAAATACTTCAACATGTGCATATTAGAAAAAAATGTCAACTGTTGTCAAATGTTAAACTATTTTTCCCCAAAAAGTGGATTACCCTGCCACCAAAAAAATTAAATGACTTTACTTCAATAAAAGCGTAAATGGCAATTTACGTATTTTAAATGACTTTACTTCAATATGTATATGTTTGGCGTAAATGGCAATTTAAAAAAAATTACTTCTCAATACAAATTTTACGTTAACATTTTAAAATTAAAATTTTGAAAATTACTGAATTTTAAAAATTGATATAAATATGTTAATAAAATATTAAAAATATTATTTCTCTAATAAAATTAGAGAAATGAACATTGGTATAATAGACGGAGCATACAGGAAAGTTAAGGAAAATTTTGGGGTACATAAATTAAAATCTAATAATGTGTTAAACAAAGATGGTACACCGATATATATTACGAAAGGTAAAGTCAATAGATGGGTGGAATATATTGAAGAGTTATACGGAGGAAATGAATTAGAAAATGGTGTTTTAGAGGAAGAAGATGAAGTTGAGGAGGATGAAATGGGGGAAACAATAATGAGATCTGAATTTAAGAGAGCATTAAAAGATTTAAATGGCAGAAAGGCTCCTGGAATAGAAGGAATACCTGTAGAATTACTGCGCAGTGCAGGTGAGGAAGCGATTGATAGATTATACAAACTGGTGTGTAATATTTATGAAAAAGGGGAAATTCGGTCAGACTTCAAAAAAAGTGTTATAGTCATGATACCAAAGAAGCAGGGGCAGATAAATGTGAAGAATACAGAACAATTAGTTTAACTAGTCATGCATCAAAAATCTTAACTAGAATTCTATACAGAAGAATTGAGAGGAGAGTGGAAAAATGTGTTAGGAGAAGACCAATTTTTTTCAGGAAAGATATAGTGACGAGGGAAGCAATTTTATGCCTCAAATTAATAGTAGAAGGAAGATTAAAGAAAAACAAACCAACATACTTGGCGTTTATAGATCTAGAAAAGGCATTCGATAACGTAGACTGGAATAAAATGTTCAGCATTTAAAAAAAATGAGGGTTGAAATACAGAGATAGAAGAGCAATTGCTAACATGTACAGGAACCAAACAGCAACAGTAACAATTGAAGAACATAAGAAAGAAGCCGTAATAAGAAAGGGAGTCCGACAAGGATGTTCTCTATCTCCATTACTTTTTAATCTTTACATGGAACTAGCAGTTAATGATGTTAAAGAACAATTTAGATTCGGAGTAACAGTACAAGGTAAAAAGATAAAGATGCTACGATTTGCTGATGATATAGTAATTCTAGCCGAGAGTAAAAAAGATTTAGAAGAAACAATGAACGGCATAGATGAAGTCCTACGCAAGAACTATCGCATGAAAATAAACAAGAACAAAACAAAAGTAATGAAATGTAGTAGAAATAACAAAGATGGACCGCTGAATGTGAAAATAGGAGGAGAAAAGATTACGGAGGTAGAAGAATTTTGTTATTTGGGAAGTAGAATTACTAAAGATGGACGAAGCAGGAGCGATATAAAATGCCGCATAGCACAAGCTACACGAGCCTTCAGTAAGAAATATAATTTGTTTACATCAAAAATTAATTTAAATGTCAGGAAAAGATTTTTGAAAGTGTATGTTTGGAGTGTCGATTTATATGGAAGTGAAACTTAGACGATCGGAGTGTCTGAGAAGATAAGATTAGAAGCTTTTGAAATGCGGTGCTATAGGAGAATGTTAAAAATCAGATGGGTGGATAAAGCGACAAATGAAGAGGTATTGCGGCAAATAGATGAAGAAAGAAGCATTTGGAAAAACATAGTTAAAAGATGAGACAGACTTATAGGCCACATACTAAGGCATCCTGGAATAGTCGCTTTAATATTGGAAGGAAAGGTAGAAGGAAAAAATTGTGTAGGCAGGCCACGTTTGGAAAATGTAAAACAAATTGTTAGGGATGTAGGATGTAGGGGTTATACTTAAATGAAACGACTAGCACTAGATAGGGAATCTTGGAGAGCTGCATCAAACCAGTCAAATGACTGAAGACAAAAAAAAAATAAAATAAAATAAAATCGACAAACGGATACCGGAAAATATAAAAAATATTGGCTAAGTCAATAATTAAATAAAATATTAGGTTTAACATTTACGTTAGGTAGATTTTATAATCCTTCCACCAAATAAATTATATGCAAATGTTTATTTGCATAACAATAAAAAAATTATATTCCAATTAGGTTATTAGACTAAGTGTTAAAAAAAGAGAAACAAAAAAAAAAAACAAGAAAATGAGGTGAGTGGTAAAAATTACAAGTTTTCATGAATAAAAGAGATTTTTAGGTAAACAAGAAAACAGTAGTTATATTAAAAAAAAATCAAATAAAAAAAAAAATAACGAGACAGAAAAAGAGAAAGAAAAGTATGATAATTTAAAGGGGATTAAAAAAGGAGACGATGATAATATTAAGTAACGAAAGGAAAAAAGTCCTTTGGGATGGCATGTGTCACGTGATGATAGGATTAAGTCATTACAAACACGCATAGCGTATTGTGTAAAACCACCTGAAACGAAGCAATATTGACTGGTATTGCTGTTAGGCCTGTTTGGATATTCTAGCCACAGTTATTTTATTTTGTACTTCAAAAGACTCCTATTTGTTTCCACAAATCTTTAACTATAATGTAATAATAATAACATATTTATTATGAAATCTGTCACTGGATAAAAAATGTATAATTTATTTGCAAATAAAAATGTATACCGAGATTATAAATTGCGAAGAGTAAAAATAAAACAATCTATATATATAAAAATGTTAAGTTCGTTTGTGTACGGCTTCAAAAACTCAAAATATTCTGGACAGATTGAGCTGAAATTTTATCACGATATATAACCTGCATCAAATCTATCTATCTATTTTTAATTTTGTTAGTAAACAAAGGAAAACCAATCAGATCAATGCAAGATGGCCGCTGTCAAACACAACGACCAATCACAAAGAGCCCGTATGGCCGTTGCCAATGTAAACAAAATCACAACTGATTAAGTAACAAATTTCTTTGAATTATATTTAACAGCTAAAACATCTGTATTTTATAGCTAAAACATCTTATAGCCCAGATAGACTTAAGACTATGCAAACAAAAAAAGTCGAAATAACCAAACACACAGAGAATAATATCCCTACATAATGACCAAAAAATCCTTTGTTAGGTTAGTTTTTTCCATATATATAACCAAACAATCGTTTTTTGGTCATTTAGCGTTCGTTGCTATGTAAAAGCAAAGAACAAATTTCACAAATAGTAACACTGAAACCACACAACTAAGTATTCGTTTTTTTTTTGTTTTTTCTAACCTCCGAAACCACCGTAATGCATTGCTTCAAATGATGATATGAATGATTTATAGCGTATGAAAATGCCATGCCTGACCAGGATTCCAACTCTGAACCACCGGATTAAAGTCCGAGATGTAAACACTCGCGCCACGGAGGCCGGCAAACATATTCGTTAGGAGCCGAATAAAAACACGACTTACCAATATGGCGTTGTCAATTTTATACGGACTATAATTACATTTAATACGCGAAACCCTTTGAAATGATTGAACATTAACTTAAACCTCTTCAAGCCGCATTTTGATATCATTGTTTTTCTATAACACGGCTGGAATTCTTTTCGTTTAATGATAAGAAGCGTTGTCGAAGACTATAACCGAATTCTCTTCCAAAGGACATAATACACCGCTAAACTATTTCTAAATAATTCAAATTCGTGTAATTTTTTTACGAATCGCGTTTTTATCAAAATCTCACCTTTTTCTCAATTGACCTGGGGGGGTTTTGATTTCTTTGAAGACCGTAATTGATTAGTTGATTCATACTCGAGAATCACGTTGTACACTGAAGCAGCACAACTTCTACTTACGTTAGCAGTTTATTAACATCTGAAATAAACGCCGTTTGATTATTCTGTAATTTGTAAGCATTACTCTGCTTTTGTAAGCATTTAAAATGATGTGTTTTTTCGGACGACTTAAGGGCTTTTTTTCGCAGCCCACAAATCTTTATATATAAAAATGTTAAGTTCATTTGTGTACGGCTTCAAAAACTCAAAATGTTCTGCACCTATTGAGCTCGGTGCGTTATTTGGGAAGTAGAATTACTAAAGCAGGAGCAATATAAAATGCTGAAAAGCACAGGTGAAACGAGCTTTCACGCAGAAATATAATTTTCGAAAAAGCATTTTTGAAAGTATATGATTGAAGCGTACCTTTAGCTTTATATGGAAGTGAAACTAGGACGATCGGAGTACCTGAAAAGAAGAGATTAGAACTTTTTGAAATGTGGTACTACTATAGGAGAATATTAAAAATCAGACGGGTTGATAAAGTGACAAAAGAAAAGGTGTTACGGCAAATAGATGAAGAAAGAAGGATTTGGAAAAATATAACTAAAAGAAAAGACAGACTTATAGGCCACATATTAAGACATCCTGGAATAGTCGCTTTGATATTGGTGGAACAGGAGGATGGGAAAAATTGTGCAAGCAGGCAACGTTTGGAATATGTAAAACAAATTGTTAGGAATGTATGATGAAAGGGGTATACCGAAATGAAACTACTGCTGCTAAATAGGGTATCTTGAAGAGCTGCATCAAACCAGTTAAATGACTGAAGACAAAAATAAGTATGTTTTACAAACTAAACTTTATAGTCTAAAATGTTAAACACGTTTATGTATCTGATGAATTTTTAAAGTCAATCCTAGAAATTCTTTATATTTACACTTTAAGTATTATATTGTCGCGTTTTCGTGGCTCAACCAGATTATTGGAAGGCTAAAGAACTAAAAATTTGTTATAAATACAATTTATTTCTTTTAAAAACATATAAAATACAATAAATAATAAAAAAAATACTAATAACAACAATAATAAAATCGTAACACAAAAGAAGGACAAGATTTGAAGATTTGTTTAAAGACAGTTAAATTATAAAAACCAGAATACATTCTAATTTACTAAAATCGTTATAATGACCTGATATTACGTTAGATATAAGACATTATATAGAAGACACCTGAAAATTCTGAAGGTTATACAATTCAATTTTCTGCAAATATTATTACTTTTATTGTTTATAAAATAACTATCCTACATTATATCAATGAATATGGTACTGTCACTTTCACTTCTGTTCACCAATAACTCACCGAACTTCCTGCATTCACCCACATTCTTTCTTTTTCTGTTTAGCCTCTAGAAATTACCGTTCAGTTATTACTTCACATGATGAATGAGGATGATATGTATGAGTTTAATGAAGCGTAGTCTTTTTACAGTCTCAGTTCGACCATTATTCAGATGTGTGGTTAATTGAAACCCAGCCGACAAAGAACACCGGTATCCACGATCTAGTATTCAAATCCGTGTAAAAATTACTGACTTTACTAGGACTTGAACGCTGGAACTCTCAATTCCAAATTAACTGATTTAAGAAGAAGCGTTCACCACTACACCAACCCGGTAGGTTGCATTCGCCCACTGTCCACAATGGAATGCTCGTGACGTACTCTTCACTCGTTATTAACAAATGCTAACTGATATGTCAGTCACCGTAACCGCGTCGAACTAAGGCTAGCGAAACTACTCTGTAAAACTACTCGCAGAATTACTGACTCTCTCTGCTGGCAGTATTTATATTTCTTGGCCTATAGAACCAGTATTCGCCTGATCGTTTTAATTGTTGAAGCGTAATAATTTTCATCGTTCGCGCCCTTATGGTTTGCCATAAATTCTTATTCCAGTCCGGTAACCCTTTTAGTCGAACAATAGTTTTTGGAAATGCCATTGTCTTATTACAAAGAACAGATTGTTAAACGGGTCTGTTAATCTGAGAAAAATATATCTTTTAGTTTCTTCTGGATTCTTCTTTTCGTTATTTTCTCATTCTTTCTTCTTAATTGGAAGAAATCCATTACCCTGGACCGTTTTACTGGCTTTGTTATAATATATTTTATTTAATATTCGTTATAAATTTTTTAAAATGAAAATTGATCAAGCTTAATTCTTTGATAACATTTATTTAATTACTGATAATATGTTAATACATAATAAAAGCCAACTGTTGATATAAAATTTGAGCCACGCCTAACGGTCATTGAAACAAAGTGATAGAAAAAATTAACGATCGGTAAAAAATGAAAATTAGTAATAAAAATTTTAAAGTTGGGAAGAAGCCAAATTGAAAATCAAGGATTTGCAACCTGAGCGTGGTGATCGGATTGAAAAATTTATTGGAAAAACCAAAATAATGACCATTTTAAAAGATTCACCACAATATCTTGAAATAGGAAACCACAAAAGCAGACCGTTTGAAGTATCTAGGAGAATGGATAAACTGACACGCATCCGATAAGAAATCGATGGATAACAAACGCAGAAGATGGAACTAGCATTCCAGCTAAACAAAACCATCTACAACAAAAAATCACTTTTCTGGAACTATAGACTACGATATTACAGTAATAAAACCAACTCTGTACGCAACATAAATACTAACGCCAAATACTAAGGGACGAATTGAAAAAGAAAGAAAGATTATCAGAAAAATCATCGGCCAAAATTCCAAAACAGCGAAACAAAACTGATACCAAATAAAAAACCACACAGGAAAATTAAAAACTATCTTTTAGACGGTGAAAAAAGAATTAACTTCATCTAACAAAAAAGATGAACAAAAACAGACATACTAAACAGATTCTTGACGTCTTCACGAATAAAAACCCATTTTTTTATTGTTCAAACAGATTCAAGAAGACATGAAAGAACTAAAAATCCAAGAAACAATCACCGACAGACAAAAAAATGATAAAGATACTGATAAACGAATAACTAATAATATTTAAACAAAAACTTTAAGCCAAAAGTGGACCTAAGATGTCAGAGAAAATAAGGAAAACCAGATGAGAAATGAAAAGACATGGAAGTAACCTGATTTGTTGTACTCCTAGTTTGGTTAATTTGAAACAATAAAAAAAAACAAAAAAAAACAATCATTACAAAAGAAAAAAAGGATTAGCTTTTACAGTTACTCTTCCGTAATGAATATCAACAGATTCAGAAATACAAATGTTTGAATTCTTCAGTTCTAGAAAAGCAAAGAGAAAATGGTTCAAGAAGAAGAAGAATAAGCATTACAGAAGAAACCATTAAAAACAGAAAACTTAGGAAAATATTAAAAAAATGAAAACGAAAGATTCCAGAACCTACTAAAGTCAAAACGTGACAAAACACCAAATAAGAAAATCATATATAAACCTTTTCTATAAGAATGAAAGCTTACTGGCAAAAAGAAGAGAAGTCAAAATATATAAAGAAATAATTGGTTTAACTTACCTCTAAGATAAGTGATTCGGAAAATACCTAATAATTACGAAGCAGTTAAAAAAGAGGGTAGTTTTACAAGCATTTATAAAATTAAAAAAATTCCTCATTAACTATGCGGTATTGATTTATAATCCGCTTTCTACTGAGATTGCCCAAAATTTGTTACTACGTAGTTGATAATCTGCAGTTTTCTTTATCTTATAAACATAACAATAATAATATTACCTTTTTATTTTATAAATTTTAAAAAAATTATTTATAACATGTTTTATTTAATTATTTATTGAAACCAATTAAAAATAATATATTTAAATTAAATATTAGTCGGTTTTTTTTTAACAAATCGGATTCTGAGCGTTTCTTTTTTGATTTAGTTTATTTTTCATGTTATATACGTATGAAAATTAATAACCTCTAGTATATTGCTTAGATATTTACTACTTGACATTTTGTTTCAATAATAATTTAAGAATAAAATAAAGCAATTTTTTGTAACATGTAATTTTTGTTTTATAGCAAGTAATAAAAGAAAAAAATAAATTAAAAATAATTTTATGACGGTTACAAACTAACCCGATGACAATTTAATACAAAAAACACGATATTTTACGAGATATTTCCAAAAAATAAAAAAAAAACTTAATTTCTATGGCGGAAAGGTAGCGTGTCAGGCTTTCATCCGGCCGTTCCGGGTTAGAATCTTCCGGTCAGACATTTTTCATACGCTTCAAAATTCCATTTCCAAATTCCTCACGTACAAACTTCTCTGTAAGCTTCTGTGGTGAATTAATTCATCAAGAAGAAAAATTAATATACGGGAATCGGTTTTATCAAATTTATTATTTTTAATTTTTATTTTAAATGACTGTTATTAAATTCTAATTTGTTTTTTGACTATTTTAACAATTTTTGTAACATTTTTTTTTTACTTTAAAAAACAAAATGGTCTGTAACATGGAACTTTGAAACTTCAGATAACATGAATCGAAAACTTAAATTTATCAGATGGGATATCAAGCAAGCCGTAAATAATTTCAATTAAGGCATACCGTATAATTAAATAAGGTTGCGAAAGTTAGTTGCCGCAATTAATTACTCGTAAAACTAGTTAAAAAAAAAATCAGTGTCTTCAGCTGTGTTTTTTAACAAGAGAGAATTATATCAGAAAAAACTCTTGTGAACAACATAAATACATATTCTATAATTTAAATTAAATTTTTACAATGGATTACGGTAAGATAAATTTACCTAAAACGATTTCATTTCCAGGTATATATTTTGTTTATTCGTACATATATATTTCATAACAAGATACATATTTTGAAAATTAGCATTGCGTGTAGAGGATAGTAAGCTGTGCTTTTAAGTGCTTAACAGCTTGCGGTATTCCCTAGGGAGTAAATTCCCGCAGTTTGAATTGACGTAGGTTGTAATTTTCAAGCCAAAACCCAATCTAATCTCTTCGCACAACTCGAATATACACAAGTATAGATACCGCTGTAGATACATTAGTATTTCGATTCTTACTGCAAACTCTTGTTGGACAATCCAAATAACAAAATTTTTATTTACGTTTAACAAACACAATATATAAACAAATAAATATTGTATATTTAAAAAGGCATCCCGTTGCTCAAATTTCCCAGAAAATGTTTATCTTTTTCTTTTAGTTAAAATGTGTAAATTTTTATAACATTGTTTTTATATTTTGATGAAGATTTTAAGAGAAGCAAAGGTAATTTTTTTTAATTTTGTCTATCATAACACAATTTAAAATTAAACAAATCTTTTTTTTTTTTTTTTTGATAATTGCTTTTCATAATGAACAAGAAGATAGGGAAGAGAGTACAGTATTTCAAAACACATAGCGATAGAATCATTGTAATAAGGATAAAATCAAAACCTAAACCGACAACGATTGTTAACGTCTATGATGATAGACGTTAGCGCCCATGATGATGATGAGGTAGAGTGTGTATACGAAGAGATTGATGAAGCAATTAAACACGTAAAAGGAGATGAAAATTTAATAATAGTTGGAGATTGGAATGCAAGCATTGGAAAAGGCAAGGAAGGAAATATAGTGGATGAATACGGGCTGGGCAAAAGGAATGAAACAGGGGACCGACTTATAGAGTTTTGCACGAAGTATAATTTAGTAATTGCCAACACCCAATTTAAAAATCATAATAGAAGAATATACACTTGAAAAAAGTCAGGCGATACTGCAAGGTATCAGATAGATTATATTATGGTTAAGCAAAGATTTAGAAATCAACTCGTTGACTGCAAACTTACCCTGGAGCAGACATTGATAGCGACCATAATTTGGTGATAATGAAATGTAGATTGGGGTTTTAAAACCTGAAGAAAAGGTGTCAGATGAATCGGTGGAATTTATAGAAGCTTGAGGAAGAGGAGGTAAAGAAGATTTTTGAGGAGGACATCACAAGAGGTCTGAGTAAAAAAGATAAGGTAGAAAATGTAGAAGAAGAATGGGAGAATGTTAAAAAGGAAATTCTTAAATCAGCAGAAGCAAACTTAGGCGGAATAAAGAGAACTGGTAGAAAACCTTGGGTTTCAGACGATATATTGCAGCGGATGGATGAACGTAGAAAATATAAGAATGCTGGTGATGAAGAAAGTAAAACGAACTATCGGCAATTAAGAAATGCTATAAACAGGAAGTGCAAACTGGTGAAAGAAGAGTGGATTAAAGAAAAGTGTTCAGAAGTGGAAAGAGAAATGAACATTGGTATAATAGACGGAGCATACAGGAAAGTTAAGGAAAATTTTAGGGTACCTAAATTAAAATCTAATAATGTGTAAAACAAAGATGGTACACCAATATATAATACGAAAGGTAAAGTCGATAGATGAGTGGAATATATTGAAGAGTTATACGGAGGAAATGAATTAGAAAATGGTGTTATAGAGGAAGTTGAGGAGGATGAAATGGGAGAAACAATACTGAGATCTGAATTTAAGAGAGCATTAAAAGATTTAAATGGCAGAAAGGTTCCTGGAATAGACGGAATACCTGTAGAATTACTGCGCAGTGGAGGTGAGGAAGCGATTGATAGATTATACAAACTGGTGTGTAATATTTATGAAAAAGGGGAATTTCCGTCAGACTACAAAAAAAGTGTTATAGTCATGATACCAAAGAAAGCAGGGGCAGATAAATGTGAAGAATACAGAACAATTAGTTTAACTAGTCATGCATAAAAATGTTAACTAGAATTCTATACAGAAGAATTGAGAGGAGAGTGGAAAAACTGTTAGGAGAAGACCAATTTGGTTTCAGGAAAGATATAGGGACAAGGGAAACAATTTTAGGCCTCAAATTAATAGTAGAAGGAAGATTAAAGAAAATAAACCAACATACTTGGCGTTTATAGACCTAGAAAAGGCATTCGATAACGTAGACTGGAATAAAATGTTCAGCATTTAAAAAAAATTAGGGTTCAAATACAGAGATAGAAGAACAATTGCTAACATGTACAGGAACCAAACAGCAACAGTAATAATTGAAGAACATAAGAAAGAAACCGTAATAAGAAAGGGAGTCCGACAAGAATGTTCCCTATCTCCGTTACTTTTTAATCTTTACATTTTTAAAATAAAGTTATTAAAAAAAAAACTACAATTGTATTGTAGTGTTATCCTTTTTAATTATTATTTTTTAAATTTATTTTATACATAAATACACATTGCGTTCGGAAATTGGCTGCGCAGTATGATTTAGAATTATGTGGTGTATTATATTCTTTCGGCGTTAGACTGGTTGCCCTGTTGATTCGTCAGGCGTTGCTAAATAATAAACCAACCAAGAGGTCAGTTGTTGGGTTGTGATTGAATGTGTTTCGTTTATCGTAATCAATACTTGCGAGAAATGTAACGGTTCTTTCGGTAGAGTTACGCATTTTTCCCGTGAACACGTCTTTCGTGATGACAAATATAAATTGTGAACAAGTTTTTTGAAAGGTTTGAAAATATTCCTGTTCCATACCACAATGCATTTCAAACTCTAATCGAAAAATATCAGGGAACAGGTTCTGCTTGATATTTTGAATGCTACGGCCGAACGTCAGTCAAAGTCAACGAGTAAGTTAGCACAGCAGCAAGAAATCGGTCTTACTACCGCACACAAACTGTAAGAAACGAAATGAAACTTTGCCCGTACAAAATAATGAGTGTTTAAGAACTGAAACCTACAGATCATGCCAAAAGATTAAATTGTTGTCAACGGTCCCCCACCGCCAACCCGCAGAAGCTGGTCTTCCTTGATCACCCGTCATCGCACTCCAAGTCTCCATAGACATAGTCGCACCTGGATACCTTGCCCTCTCTCTTTTTCCTGTTTAGCCTCCGGTAACTACCGTTTAGATAATACTTCAGAGGATGAATGAGGATGATATGTATTAGTGTGAATGAAGTGTAGTCTTGTACATTCTCAGTTCGACCATTTCTGAGATGAGATGTGTGGTTAATTGAAACCCGACCACCAAAGAACACCGGTATCCACGATCTAGTATTCAAATCCGTATAAAAATAACTGGCTTTATTAGGAATTGAACGCTGGAACGCTCGGCTTCCAAATCAGCTGATTTGGGAAGACGCGTTCACCCGTAGACCAACCCAGTGGGTTGGATACCTTGCCCTAGCAGTTAGAGGCAGGCACTGAAACGATCCATTAGAATGGAAGATCCCCTGGGCTGTGCTATGCTTCACGATGAAGCCACCCCACGGTGGTAGGAAAACAAGCAAAAAATAAATTAATAAGGACATAAGGACAACACTTTGAGTGCTATTTCATGAAAACTAGATGTATATAAATGCATAGTAAAGTTTTTGTTTGGTTAACACCACTTTAATAACGGTGAAAATACGTACTAACTGAATATACTGTTCCATATCGGCTTTCCAGTATCACTAAAATGCGGATAATATTTTACTCTACAGGTTATACATAATTTGTTTAATAATTAAAGCGACAATAGGCCACAATGAAAAACTATTTAACAAAATCAACTCAAATTATACGACTTTTTTAATTTCCGGGACCATCGTTAGGTATTACTTCAGAGGAAGAGATGAATGACAATTTTTGAAGCGTTTGATGAAAGGCTGAAGCGAGTAGTAGCGTCTAGGCCATTCACCCGGAGGTCCCGGGTTCGAATCTCGGTCAGGCATGGCATTTCACACGCTTAAAAAATTGTCATTCATCTCATCCCCCAAAGTAATATCTAACAGTAATCCTGGAGATTAGAAAAAAAATAGGAAATCGATAATTTCCATTATTATTATTATAACCTCTTTTATTTATTTTGAAATTTCGACTCCGTTTAAAACGTGTAAAATGGAAAAACAACGAGGTATTATAAAAGTTTTTATTTTCTAAAACTGTAAAACCGGCTGAAATTCACTCGTGGAAATTAAAACAGAATGATATTAAGACTAACTGTGCAAATTTTTATAATAATATGGAAGAGTTTAAATTGGAAAAAACAAGAATAATCGTCTTTGCATATTAGCGGAAGACCGATTGAAGATTCACCTAAAGCTTTGCAAAATTACATTAACGATCTTATTCAGTAGATTAAACCAAAAAAATATATTAGAAAATATCTAAGTCCGAGCATCGGTACAGTCCATTCCATTATTACCGCATTTATAAGGTGAATTACCGCAAAGCATATTCAAGGTAGGGCCCGAGACGATCGACTCAAATTTACAATAAAATCGAATTTTCAGTTGTACTGAACTTTAACGACCAATTTTATAGAAAAATAACGGTTTTTTTAGATTGCGTAATAAGTAAGATTCAAAGGTTCGGTTGGAATTAAGTACGAAATGGAAAACTCGAGTTCGCCCATCAGAAAAAACGTCGCGCCAGCCGGTAAAATGATGCTAAAGGTGTTCTGAGTCTATTAAGGCTCAGTTTATAGCAACTATTTGTACAATTTACAGCGAGTAATATTATGACACAGTATAAAATAAAATGGAGCCTGCAATAAGAAGGAGATCCAGTTCTCTCCCAAAAGTTTTAATTCATTTGCATAATAATGACACCCCTGTACTGCTCAAAAGACACGAAAAGCTATTCAATAGTCGGAACGTGAGCTGTTACAATATCAATCTTACAGTCCCTATAAGATACAATCATATGTTATCAGGGGCAGAGAGGTTTCGTGCGGTAACTGACTTTGTGACAGGAAACTCCAGAAAGCCAGGGAGCATGGGGCAGCGAGGGGCTGAGAGACAGCTCCCTGCGGAGCTGCCGTTCGTCTGTGCTTGCACGGATGGGCGGCAGTGATGAGGCAATGGGACTCTCTCATCTCTTCGCGAAAAAGACCGAATCCCGGTGTGAGTGCCCCGCACAGGATGCTTTCATTAGAGGCATCGGCTTCAAGACCGAGTCCCGGCATCTGGGGTGGGGTCTTGGAACGACATAGTCGGGCTTGGATCCCGCCTTAAGGGTCAGGGCAGGTAATGACCTGTCAAAATAGACATACGACCGGCGGATGGGGACGCCCGTTTGAGTAGACAACCCCCCGGGCTATGTATTGCTTTGTTGTGGATCCGGCCCTGAGGGTAGGGTGGAAAAAAATTCGTACAGTCCAGATCTGTCAAAATTAGATTTCTTTTCGATTCTCTCAAAGAGTTTTTACGCGGAACCGATTTCGGCAACAATGAACAGGTTAATAATATGATATAAGAATGGTTGAGGCAAAAGTAGAGAATTCTTTAGTATTGGAATAAGAAGGTTCACAGAGAGATGGGACATGTGCCAAAACGAAGCAGGGAATTAGAATGAAAGTAGGATGAATTTTATTGTCGTTAAATAATTTATTAAGTTGAACAAATTTTAGTACTTAGGGATCTTTATAACTGATGACCTGACCTGGACAGTGGAAATTAAAACAAGAATATCAAGAAGTAGGCATTTAATAAGCAGCGGAGACTGCTGTGTGGAAAGTTAAACTTAGCGTTAAGGAAGCGATTAATGAAACGTTTCATTTGGAATGTGACAAACAGAAAACGAATTGAGTCTTACGTCAGATGGCAAAACCGTGTAAAAAATGAAGTATTAAGGAGAATCGGAGAGAAGAGAAAAATGATAAAAGCGATCGAATATAGGAAAAGGAACTGACTAGGACAATATACAAGAAGAAGGTGTTGTTTATTAAAGGATGCGATAGAAGGCTTGGTGAACGGAAGGAAAGGAAGAGATTTCAAATGATGGATAGGATTATGGAAAAGGGAAAATACATTGACCCAAAGAGATTAGTAAAGAACAGAACAAGGTGAGGAGACCTGTTGGTGACCTAATGGCAGAACACTATGAATCAACTTAATCTCAAATGACTGGTAACTTTTTGGGGTTTCGTGATGAAGTCACTACGTTCAATTATCTTCATTACAGTTGAATGAGGATGGAAAAGTTGAGTTACGAATTTGGTCACCGACTAAGTTTTATGCGGTTGATTTTGCTAACGATAAATAGATACTAACTGACAAGTGATTTCACGTTTAAAAGGAGGCACGGTAGCTTCAAACCAATCTAGACGCCTAACGACAGGCGCTATTTAAATTCTAATACAGTAATACACGCCGGCCTCCGTGGCGCGAGTGGTAGCGTCTCGGCCTTTCATCCGGAGGTCCCGGGTTCGAATCCCGGTCAGGCATGGCATTTTCACACACGCTACAAAATATTCATCTCATCCTTTGAAGCAGTATCTAACGGTGAACATGGAGGTTAAACAAAAAAATATAGTAAGTAATACACTGTAAATATTTTTAGTTGTTAAATCGACCTGAATGTTTCACATTTGGCCACCAACTGGGTAAGCTGTAATCAATCTTCTAAACTATTTTATACTTAAATATTTTAAAAGTCTTAAATTTAACATTAATAATTAGAATTGCTAGGAATAGACTCCCGCCTGTATCACTTGGTGAAACAGAGGGACGGTGACGGGAAAAATGCCAGTCAACCGATTAAGTCCCCCCACTCATTTGTAGTGCGTTCCAAAAACTTGTTTCTTTTTTATTTCATTTTCAAGAAATTACATTAAAAGATACGCATTTACTTTTAAATTATTAAATATTCTAGTAATGGACCGACGCATTTACATCAAATTAAGAGTCGGCAAAACGCGAGGAGATGTCAAACTCACATTTTCAGAAATTCATGCCTCTATTCGTCTCGTAATCCATTTCTAATGGATATAGAGACCGGTTTTTTGTGGATATAGCTATATTGATAAATGTAAGTGAAAGAGGAATCGTTAACGAGGGAAACAGAAAAAAGATTAAATGAGGAAGTTTAAAAAAATGTGTTAATATTTTAAAATGGAAGCTTTTTTTACGAGTGGATAGATCAAAACCGTATAACATTACTTGAATACACTTTGAAGTCTGCAAAAATTGAGCAGTACTTGAAATTGTTAGGGTGACATCAAAGGATAAAAAAAAAACTTTTAAAACCGATACAGGGGGTGTAAAGTTAGATGATAACGCTTTGAATATTTCATTCACATATTTTTATTTTATCTCACTTATATATATTTACAACGAATATGGGAAGAATTGTTATTATTACAAGACTTGTTGAAAAAATATAAAAACAAATCATTAAGTATCAAAAAATAAATAATAATAATAAAAACCAACTGTTACCTCTTAATACATCCTTTTCATTACTTACTGAAACGTGTTTGTTTTTGTCATTTTGACTATCATTATATTTAAAAAATTATATATTTAAATCAAAATAAATTTTGAACTGATTTCTGATTAAATTTCTCTATAATATATTTCTAGAAAATTCTGTAAAATAAAGCTTATTGTATGAAAACATATTAGTTTAATATTCAGACAGTCGTATATAGAAAAAAAATTCTCCCTACATACTTAATCGATTTATTTATTTTTTCCACCGTGAAAAATAAATTGGAAAAATCATTACGCTACAAAAGGTCTTTCCTGAAATCTTACCTGCAATTTAAATTTTCTTCCTGTTTAACCATCGGGAATCAGCGTCAGGTATTACTTCAGAGGATGAATGAGAGTGATATGTATGAATACAACTGAGGTATATAAGTCTTGTACAGTCTCAGTTCAAACATTTCTGTGACGTGTGGTTAATTGAAACCCAACCACCAAAGAACACCGGTATCTACGATCTAGTATTCAAATCCGTATAAAAGTAACTGCTTTAACTACGACTTGAACGTTGGAATTCTCGACTTCAAAATCAGCTGATTTGCGAAGACGCGTTCAGCACTAGATTAACCCGGTGGGTTACAATTTAAACCTGGATGACATCTAGACCATTTCGATTATTAAGTAATCATCATTAGGAAATACTGTCTAAAATGTATTTATAAAAATATTTGTAAAAAGAAATTTAAAAAAATTATATAAATAAAACAAAGAATATAATAATAACTTCTTAATATTATAAAAGTATTTGCAATTTATTATAAGAAAACAAAAATATAATAGGAAAAATTAACGGACGCTTTCTCAGAAGTAAAATTTATGAAAGAAATCATCAAATTCTTCAAAATAAAGACGAAATTTCACCGATTCTCTTTAATTATATCCTAGAAAAAATAATAACAGAATGGAGACTAAAATTAAAAAAAAAGAAAACTAAATATTCCATCAACAATCACACTAGGAGCAAGAATCAAAGGACAAAAATCGACTGCTTATCCTTTACAGATGACATTGTTTTTTTTCTTATAAAATGTATTAATTGTAATTAAATTAAATTCTGGCTAAATTATCCAGAAAAACAGGACTACAAATTTTCTTTGAAAAAAAAGCCGATCATATAATAAAAAATAAGTATGGAAAAATTAAATGAACAAACAAATTTAAACATCTTTAGGAATAGATTACACATAATGACTTAGACAAATATGAAATGCAGGATAGGTCCAGAAAAGTGGAAACAACTTAAGTCGATCCTTAAACAACTCAAAAATACACGTTACAACATTACAATATAGTAATAAAAACACAAAGTTTATAGGCAGCAGTATATTTAACCTTTAATAAGAAAGAAACGTAATTTAAGAAATAGAAAAGAAAGAAAAAAATATATTAATGAAAACCCTAGGATCCAAGAAAGTAAATAATAATTTTGAATTTCATCTTAAATCGAACAAAGAACTTAATAAAAAATTCGAACTGTAAACCACAATTAAAATCTTAAATCTACAGAATACCTACTACCTATTATGTCTAAGGTATTGGAAAAGGTATTCCTTAACAAACAGTCACATGTATTACAGTAGAGGTCGGCAACTTTTTTATCAGTAAAGGCGCAAAATAAATTCAACATCTATTGGGGGCGCCACACCATTATTACGCAGTAAGCAGATACATTTGACTTTAGTCAATAAAACAGAATTGTTCTTCCCAGTCAGCATTAAAACAGTAAATTCTTTTTCTTTTGCAGTTATTATTCATTATGGGTTATTTATAAAATCCGTTTAACCAGTACGATACTTATTTGATAGTGAAAAGCGCGACTATCTTGCATGATATGGTTACTAATAACGTGTAAATAATAAAATATAGACAATAATAATAATAATAATAACACTCAGAATACAGTAACGTACTACCAAATTTATCAGAAGCGAGAATATTCCTACGTGCTAAATAGCAAGTGTGTCAGTGTATGACCTTGATTGCTATTTACTGAAACTGAGCTTGTTTATTATATTATATATAAGCGCGACGCCGACACGGTTATTGGGCTTAGTAGGTGTATAGTTCAACCGTATAAAAATCCCATTGAGAACGCCATGGCACCCACGGTCGCCGCGTTGCTAACCCCCGTATTGGAGGATGGAGATGTTGTTTCTGAACACCAGTTCGTTTTCCGCAACGGTCACTCCACCATCGGATCAGATATACAAAATCATTCGTGTTGTCAACAACTGCTTGGAGGAGAAATATCTCTGTCCGACTGCATTCTATACAAACTATTTTCGCTGCGTTGTCTGCTATACAAATTAAAAACAAATTTACCTCTACGTTTTTATTTAATATTGCGTAGTTACTTGGTCGGACGATTCTTCCAGATTAAATCCAAGGAGGAGTTATCTGAATTCGTTGATACTTCACCGGTTGTTACTCAGAACACAGTGTTGGGGATCTATCCTCTATTCTATTTTCACTGAGGTTCCAGTAACAGATAACAGCATTATCGCATCGTTTTCCGACGACACGCAATCGTGACTGTCAATGATGATCCAACTCGAGCCTCGACTAAGTTGCATTAGTTTTAGGGTTAGACCTTCTAGCCGAACGGTTGAAGAAATTTAAAATAAAGGTCAACAAGCGATATCGACTCGCATGACATTCGCGATGAGAAGAGGTAACTGCCCAGTAATCCATTTAGATAGATGTTACATCCCGTGAGCTTAAATTATACTTAGTTAACGTAGAAACGAAATTCACGAGTAATCGGGGTTAACGTGCTTTCAAGAGGAAGTCGATTGATTTGCATAAGTACAAAATAAGACGTAACGACCTCGTGAACTGTCTAGCTGTTAACTTCTTTGATAATCTACAACGGGCACTTGGACTCGACGATTGATTCCGTAAGCGGGCCTTGAACCAACAGGAAATTTGACGAGCTCAATTACGCTTCCAGTAGTTCTTGTTTCGCTCCAGAAGAGCGGACGATAGCTTGTGACACACTGCGAGGAGTTGATGTTGCAGATCATGTGGTGTTCCACTGCCATATATGAAAGGACATGCGGAGGGACTACAATCAGTTCAGCCTTTTGACGCCTGAGAAAATCATCTCCCGCCTTGTGGGCAAAATTATCCGGCGCAAGGCGTCGGGGCGTAGGTTACTGGACCGCTGCTCGCACGCGGAGCTGGCGGCAGTCCGCACTTGCGGGTGCAGACTGCCGCACCCATAAGTTTATTCGATGATGAGGCGTGTGGGACTACTTACCCGGCCCTTCTGCGGGCCGATTTCTGTGTCCCGTGATGACAGCAGCATCTCCCGGGTAATTCCTTCATAGCGGATATTGTGGCATGTTGTTTTTAGAGGTAGGTTTTATAGCGAGTCCCCGCTCAGTGAGTTTTTGGCGGGAAATTTCACACACCCCCGATTGTACGGGCTGCGGAAAGGAAAAAATCTCTTTGAACATATTAATGATATAAGACGATTAAAGCGGGTACATGCGTTGGACCTTTCTATTTTTATTGTTTGTTTGTTAGGGGAATGTCCTTGCGACTCTAATGAGCCTCCCCGCCTACCGGCAGTACGTCCGGTACGACAGTTCTGCTCACCGGTTCCGGATCTTTTCCTTATTCTCATCTTGCGTCTGCCTCTAACCGCTAAGGCCAGGAACACCGGGCCAGCCTATGCCGTTTCGGGGCCCTGCCCCAGCAGCCGGTCTTAAGTCGTGCGTGATCAAAGCATTTATGTTTATGTTTCTAATGTTATTTGTTCCTACGTTTTATTCTTCTTTTATGTTGTGGCTTTATTCGTAGAATTGGACGTTATTAGGATTTCTAGTTCATTAGCGGGTGGGCCTTATCGATGCTTAAGTTACCTTTGATTTAATTTTGATTATAGTAATTAAGGTGTTTCAAGGAAAACTCCTTTATCGCTTGATTATCGTCATGAAATTTATTTACGGTTTCTAATCTACAAAACCGATTGTAAATACAATTTGAGATACAATAAAAATCTATAAAATGAGTATAGATAAAAGTGCAAAATCCACCCTGGGATCTTGTGCATTCGTCCTTCCTACATTAGGTAGACAATATTTATTTCAATAAAAGTAAAAATAGCACGAATATAATATCTTACAAGAGAAAATGTAAAGAAAGGGATAACAATTTTAATTTATTATTTTTAAAAATTTTCGCAAAATGATTTTTAACAAATTTAAAATCCAAACAAGCTATTGGATATTGGTCTCCTACAGTCGGTCAACAATGAAGTTTCTTCTTCACTACTGATAAAGTTTCCTAACTATTCGATTCCCAGCAGTAAAAAATTCTGGTTGGTTAAAAATAAGTTCATTTTACATATTTTATTAAAAAATATATACACAAAGATTAATGAGAAGTGTCATTACGAAAATGTCATCAATCACTTAATTAGAAAAATCATTTTTTTAAATATATCATTAAAAAAAAAATCCATTATTTTTATTAAACGTGGCTTCTAGAAGGTGGATATCGATTTCGATTACCAGCATTGATTATCATCAATATTTGTTTTAATTCTTTAGCGTTCTTCACTTATCTCATATACCTCATTAAAATATAAGTAGAAACAAGTCCGAAATCGTACAAAGAGGATCCTTTAATAATTGGACAAACAATAACAGCGTAAAAATTATTTTATAAAATAAACTGAAATTGTATGACGTTCAACTTGGCATCCCTGAGACAAAAAGTATCAGTTTCTTAAAGAGAATTTCCGTTATTATAAAATGTCAGCAAAGATTCTTTTGTTTATTTTATTTTAAAATGTCGGCTAAGGTTGAAGCGAATGCGTGTAACGTTGCGTGTTATGATAGGTTTTAATTTTCCAGAAGACGTAAAACTCTAATTTTAAAAAAATACAGTAAAAAGTGTTTTAACCAAATTTTAATTTTAAATAAATCAAATAAAGAAAGACAAGTGAAAGTTTCGAGCAACGCTTTACAAAATCGTTAATATTAATGATCTTCGGAAGCACAAACGCATAAAGATTTGAAAAATTTCTAAATTTTTAGTTGGGTATCGGCATTGTTCCTTAATTATCCATTATAATATGAACTACCTTAAAATGTTTTCAATCTGGGTCGAAACCCAGCTTTAATTTATACCAGCAGTCATTTATACGGAAATAAAATTAAGTAATATTAGAATTTTGTAAAAAAAAAAGTTCTCAAGGTGAATATAATTTGTAGCTTATTTATTTGGTTTTATGTTTAACTTTAAAACTATTTCTAAAAGAAATTTTACTTTAAAGTAAACGATAAAATGTATATTACTTTCTCTGTTATTACGGTATGTAATTCAACAATAAGAAAATTAATAAAAACGATAAAAATTTTGGATATTAACTATTATGTATTTCTCAACTACTCCCTGAAATTATAAAAAAATAAATCAAACCAAAGCAAAAACAATGCTGTTCTTTATAGCTTAATATCACTTAAAAGGGTAAAAGGACACGGTTGTAGGAGACATTGATGTAAGGGTGAGGTGGGTTTTACTTTAACCCATAATGCGGTTAAATACAGCCACGGATGTTTTGTACCATTTTACCAACTTTGTAATCTGTTTATCTTTAAAACTAAGCTTTTTTACCGTTAATTTGAATAAATGAGATGTCGTTTTGTATACGATTAAACCATTTAACACTAAATCTAATTTAAAGGGAAGTATTGTATATTCCAGTTTTTTAAATAGTAAAAAATTTAAATACAGGTGACTTTTTGAAATTATGAAAAACCCCTTAGTTTCATTTTTAAGAATGAAATATTTTATGACGAAATAAAATAACATATTAAATTTTGTAAAAATAATCAAATTTAAGACTATTATTGTTATTTAAGATTTTATTGTAATCATGCTAGGACAACAGCCGCAATCTGTTTATCAGTTTTACATCTTTTTGGTTCAACAAATCTCGAAAATTATCTACCTACCTGTCAAAAGATATTTTAATTATAAAATCTTTGTTTCCAATACACATAGGTTATACAATGTTTTTTGTTTTTTTTTTAAATTAAGATATTAAGAAAAGAAAATATTTAAAGAAACATTTTATGACCTACGTAAAAATAATCAAAATATTTTAACATCAAATGAAGAAATTTACTAGAAATCGGAAAAGTAACAGTCCTTTTACGGACACAAAAAGAACAAAGGACAATAGATTAACAAAAAGAATCTTTATCTTTTTTAAATTAAAAATAACTGGTAACGAAAAATTAAAAAAAAAAAAATCTTTAAAGATGTTTAATATTAAAGAAATAACATTTTTCTTAGAGTTTATAGAAAAAAAAAACAGAGGAAAAGAGAGAAGAAAATTTTCACAAAAAGACAGACGAAATTAATCAAAGAACGAAAGAGAAATGGCAGAAAAGAAAAAATTAAAAATAAAATTCTTTTTTTTTAATGCGAATATCGATGGTCCGAAATAAAAAAAATATATATATATATATCAAAAACTATTAAAAATTATATAATCCTATCTGATCTGAAGAAATTGAAATAATAATAATAACAAAAAACACTTTAATGTACAAGATAATTATAAAAAAAACTATTATCAAGAATTTTCCAATGTTATCCATAATAAAGACAATCTTCGTACTTCAGTAGCAAAATTTTAACAATATCGAAATTAAATTAATTAATTACATACGTTGGCTATTTATAAATTAATTTTTAAGCGTTGCTGGCCTCCATGGCGCGAATGGTAGCGTCTTCACCTTTCGTCCGGAGGTCCCGGGTTCGAATCCCGGTCAGGCATGGCATTTTCACGTACGCTACAAATCATTCATCTCATACTTTGAAGCAATACCTAACGGTAGTCCCGGAGGTTAAATTAAAAAAAGAAACAAAAAAACTGAGCGTTATAAACAAAATTGGTTCCCATAACAACATGGTGCACGGGCAGTAGGCAGTAGACATCAGGTCTCTCTTCTTCCGTTTAGCCTCCGGAACCACCGTAAGGTATTACTTCAGAGGATTATATCTATGAATTATGTCTTTTACAGTTTCAGGTCGACCACTTCTAAGAAGTGGGGTTAATTGAAACCCAACCAATAAAGAACACGAGTGCCCACGATCTAGTATTCAAATCCATTTAAACTAACTGCCTTTACTAGGATTTAAATCTTAGAACACTCGACTTCGAAATCAGCCGATTACCGATGACGAGTTCATCACTACATCCACTCGATGGTTCAGTAGACATCAACTAAGCTTAAATATCAACCCCCTAACTGGTCTAGTGGTGAACGCGTCTTCGCAAATCAGCTGATTTCGAAGTCGGGAGTTCCAACATTGAAATCCTAGTAAAGGCAGTTACTTTTATACGGATTTGAATACTAGATAGTGGATATCGGTGTTCTTTGATGGGTGAGTTTCAAATAACCACAAATCTCAGATATGGTCGACCTGAGACTGTACAAGACTACACTACAGTTACACTCAATTATATCATTCTCATTCATTCTCTGAAGTAATACCTGATGGTGATTTCCGGTGGTTAACAGGAAAAAAGTTTAGTATTGTCACAGTCGCCACTTCTTTTTCTATCGCTCGCGTAGTACGTAGTGAAACACGGATATGATAGTTGTGTCAGTCGGTTTCTGCAAGAAGAACGAGAATCTGCAGCCGAGGAATACCGGTATTTACCGCTGTTATTTTCGTAATTTACCGGTAATAATGACCTAATAAAAATTCAGAAAACATAGAGCATATTTTGAGTTCATGTTTAATACTGCTGCCAAAGGAATACACTACGAGGCACGATTATACTACGGGAAGGGTTTGCACAAGCAAACCCTTCGTAATCTTAATCTGAATGATTCATATCAGGCTTATTATATATGCAAGCCGGAATATATTATTGAAACAGATGATTTCAAGATCTATCGGAACCGTAGCGACAGATAGAACAAACATACACAATAGACCGGTCATTGTATACACGGATACGTTTAAAATAATTTGTGTTTATTGCCGATATTTCCGTCCCGTTATCTATGAATCTTAGCAACAAGGAGAGAAAAAACAGAAAATTGTAAGCTATTGGCAGATGAGATCAATGTGGCCCGCACACAAAGTCATTGCAGTTGGAAAAGCGGAGGGAATTCCAAAGTGTTTCACAAAAGTGACCTTGAGCAATTATTATATGGGATAATACAACCGTTGCAGAAGGTTGAAATACTGGAGGCAACAAATACAGTGAGGGGATGACCAGCGGAGAATACCGATAACAAAGCCACATTTTTTTGCAGTGTAACTACCGAAATGTGGTCCTTTCAATCAATCTTACTCTGACTGAGAAAGCCAAATAATAATAATTTATTTAGTTATTTACATAGTAACAACAGGCTTATTCCCTTTTACAATTACTAGTGTTAAGACTCAGTTGTTTAAATGAGGTTCTTTAATTAAGTTATTTAATTTTTAAATGAAGGTTTCTCACTTTTTTGTTACTCCTTTTGAAATGAATTTTTAACTATATCTAACGCTCTTGTTAGTCAGTCTTGTGCCAGCTATCGATGACTCAACATATGTTATTACAATATTTATATATATATAATGTTATTACAAGTTGAAATATTATAATGAAATTAATTTACAAAATAAAATAATAAAGACAAATAAAATAATACACAAAAATCTATTTAATTGAACAAACAAAACAAAAGATTTACAATAATTAAACCTAACCAAGGTATTAAACCAAGGCGGAAAATTATTCGACAACTAGATGGATGATAAACGGATTTTGTAGTATATGAAAAATAGCATGCCAAACCGGGATTCGAACCCGGGACATACGAATGTAAGGCCGAGACGCTACCATTCCGGCACGGAGATCGGCGTAACAATAATAATAATAATAATAATAATGATGAATTATGAAATTATTATAATTTACAGAATAAAATCTAATTTAACATGAAAAATCCACTGCAGCTTATCTCCAATCATTTGCCGATTCATGTAATTTATAATGAGGTAATTCGGAGTTATAAAAGTCAGATATAGTGAAATTTTTGATATTCCAACAGTTTTATTAGTTTTTTTTTCACAAAATTGCTTTTTGAAATCTATTATAGAATCTTCTGAAATCAAAGATCTTAGTTTCTTGGTTTTCTTATTGCTTATTAATTATCTTCCTCAAAATTTACAGCCGTTCATTTTAATAAGTATTTTCAGACGACACAATAGGAACTGAAACTTCAACGATAGCAGTTAAAAAATGTATTCATTATTCAGATTGTTAACTTTACATTATATATAAAACCGTTGTTTCACAGTTAGACGTTAACATTACTGATCGCACGGATAGAATTCTCATTAATAATCGATTACCTGGCCTTAACTTAATCGATATTAAATTACGATTTGATTTCTCGTGGAGACGCATTGAACCATTGAGCCATATGGATAGCTTTTTTGTTGTACAAAAATTAATTATAATTTGTTTTTTTTAAAAACCAAGAAAATTCTGTCTGACGTATTTTAGAAAATTAAAAATAATAGGAAATAGATCATTTTATGTGAAATGATTATTAAAATCCATTTTCAGTGATAAGGGAAAAACTCTGAAATTTAAAAAAAATGATCGATAGATAAATAAATAAAAAACCTGATGTGGACACCACATGACTTCTTTGTACGCCTATTAAATTACATACACGCATTTTTTTTTTAAATGAAAAGTACTTAAAATTTTATTTCATTAATAATTTTAGTAATTAATAAGGTTAGTAATTATTAATAAATACATTTAATTTAAAAAAAGGAAGTTAAAAAAAAAATATGAAGTCGGATTCGAACCGATGTGTCTTCTAAGATCCAAATATTTCATTAATTAAAATTTTATTTGGCTGTAACTTTGGAACCAATGAAAATAAGTAGCACAGGAGATATCGCTGAAAAGGTCACAATCAGGGCTTATTACTGCAGTAATAAGCGTACTTGCGTATTACTGCAAATACTAGACTTTTAATTTTTTTTTCTTTCATTTAAATATATTGATTTATTAGTAAGTATTAACCTCTGACTGTAAAAAATAATACATTATAATTCAGTAATAACAATAAAAATAAAAATAAAAAATATGAAAAAATATCAGAAGTTATTAATGGAATAGACTTTTATGTACTTTAAATTTTAAAAAAAATTGCGTATATGTAACTTAATAGGCGTACAAGGAAGTCATCTGGTATCCACTTCAATTTTTTAAATAACATATTAGATATAGTTCTCTACCATTCTACATCTTACACTGTTGTCGTCTGTCCCACATATTTCGCATCGCTGCTTATACCATAATGTCTGATACCGCTCTTATTTATTTTCGTATAAAGATTTTTATTAATATTATTAATTTTATTGACGAACACTAAATTTTAGGTACTACTAGAGGAAATAGTCTCATACCGACTGGTCTGGAAAACGTGTCGACTATACAATATCTACTTCTATGAAAATCCCTGGTCTAAAAACAACCCTTGAATCAGCGCCATAGATGCTGTAGCAGTGTAAGCCATTGCTCCATCCTAGAACCGTAACATATTTCAGTCGATTTCACACGAAGTCCAAGAGTAAGAAAATCTTGCAACATCGTTGTTCTGACCGGTCGACAACGACGTTACAAAACATAATGATGTACAAGGTAGTGTGACTGTCACCGCGTATTCTTTCTCTTCGAAGCGATAGATTTACGATTCCAAAACTTTGCAGACGGTTACAGTGGACTGTAAAGGTAACATAAAGCCGCACTAGATTCGTATTAGACCGGATAATGAAAATGTTGTTCGTTCGCGGTACCCGATAAATGAAAATACGCTTCATCACTCGTTAGCAGGACCATTTCTTCAGTAAACAAGTTAATAAAATTTGCACAAAATGTCATCAGATACGTTTCTTCACTCTCACTTTAATCTAGCACGACGGTTATTTTATACAGGATAAAAGATTAAATCCTCGAAGTACGTGAATAAAGGAACGACTATAGCGTGGTTTCTGATCGAAAGCTGATGACTGCTCATCAAAGCCTGCCTGACTCTTTCAATGTTCCAAGGTATTATCACGGAGTGCACACGACTTGATGGTTTGTTTTTTGTTGCGGAAACAGCAATTCGGAAAATTTTTATCCATAATTTTATCGTTTGCGGCTAGAAACTGCACCACGGTGTAGAATATTGAAATACCGGGACTCAATAATCGCTGTACAATCACAACCGAATCACTATTTTTAAAATACCTTTCCGCTATGAAGAGGAACGGTGTTCATTAGTTCACTACTCCATTGTTATTTATAGTCATCTGGTACGAATGGTTACACCCATTTGGATTCTCGTCAAAATATCAGGGTCGCCAACTTACTTTACTTTAAAATCGTCAGGATCCAGTGATTTACCCTTATTTAAATTTCTTATAAAACCAGCGCTGCTATTTGAAAAAAAAATCATGAATATGAGGAAAAAATGAATTACGAAATCATTTATCAATGAGTAATACAGAGTGTCCCAAATAAAACGCAACCCATCAATCACTCATCCATGAAATTTCAAAAATCAAGCTTACTCCTCTACTCGTTACTGAAATGGACTCGTCCAATATCTGAACATCGCGGCGACGCAGTAGAACACTACTGATAGTATCAACAATGCAATCATAACCTTCAGTGTATTGCTAGAGACAAGGTGGTGTTTTCGCTAGATGAACGTGTTTTCATTGTCGAATCGTACTTCAGTACGAAATCAGCGGTTGCAGTGCAAGATTTGTTTCGCCATAAGTACCCGGATAAACCGGCTCCTAACAAAACATCAGTATTAAGGTTAGTCGCAAAATTTAGAGAGACCGGTTCTGTTAATAACAAGGAACACAAAAGAACTGCGTCAGTGTTGAATACAGTTACAGTCGCTGAAATCAAAGACCGATTACTCGCCTCGCCAAATAAATCGATCAGACGTTTGTTTCCTGAATTTAATTTTTTTAAATCGACTGTTCATCGGGCGACCAAACGATTACAATTATGATCTTATCGCATTCAAACGGTTCATAGACTTCTTGAGCCCGACAAAGGAAAACGGCTACAATATTTTCAACGGTTCCGTCAATTTCTGCGTGGGGGAATTAACGTTATGGATTCGTTATTTTTCACAGATGAAGCACGGTTTCATTCGGATGGCTACGTAAACAGCCAAAACAGTAGAATTTGGAGCGCTGAAAATCCCCACGTTTATCACGAAAAACAATTACACCCGCAGAAGTCGGACGTGTGGTGCGCGATATCGCTGAAGAAAATAATCGGTCCTACTTTTTCGAGTACACCATTAATGCAGAACGATATCAGGATATTTTATATCAGTTCATCGCACTCTTGGAAAAGGAAGACAGACACTGGCGGCTACAAAATGACGGTGCGACATCGCACTACGCAGGTTCAACTTCTGATTTCGTCGAGGAATTCTTTGGTAATCGTGTTACTCTTTGGTAATCGTGTTATCTGTCGAGGTTTGTGGCCACCGAGATCTCCAGATATGACTGCGACGGATTTTTTTCTGCGGGGTCACCTCAAAGAAAAAGCCTACAGCAACAAACCACGAACACTTGAACGATTGAAAGTCAATGTTAAACAAGCTGTATTAAATATCCAGTCACAAACTTTGAAAATAGTTGCAAGAAACGCTGTAAAAAGAATTGAAGTTTGTATTCAAGAAGATGGTGGCCACTTCCAACATTTACTATAAATGCAAGGTAATGGATGGTAATAATAAAAATTACATTTAGATTTACACATGCCTTTTTATTATTTCAATACCTACCAATATAAGGCTGGGTTGCGTTTTATATGGAACACCCTGTATTTGCGAATCAAGTTGGTTATAGTGCGAATATCTCTGCTGACCTTAAAGAATGACCTTAATGTATCGGAATACATTTTTTTTTTTTTTTTGTAAAAAATAAGATATTTTTGTAAAGAAACGATTTTTTCCAGATAGAGTGAACTTGATCATATTAAATAAAATGATCGAATTCTTTCCTGTAGCAGCTACTTCGTAAAAATTTGATCCCTACTATAGTTGAGAGTTTTGTTGGACAGCACTAATTCACTTCCCTGGCTACTAACTCTCACCGTGCAAACTGACATTTGATATTTATTTTATCTAATACTTTATATATACTGAGGTAATATTGAAAATTATATTTCTAAACAAAATTTTAATCTTGATATTTGTTATTATTAGGATATTTGATATATATTTTTCTATATTATATTTAACATGACATTTGTTACACTTTGTTTGTTTTATAGTCTCAATTTCTAATAATTTAACGATAAAGATATTATTATTAATTTCTTTAAAACTGTTTATTTTCCGCCATATAGTTAGTGGTTTTTTTCCACTGTAATCAATCGATTTTGTGAGCATTTGTTTCAATTTAATAATAGAAGGGTATTTTTTTTTTTAGGTTACGGTAATTTAATTTACAAAATACTTCCGAATCATCCTTGTTTATTTTCTTTTCAACGTCGTCGAGTTATATTTTTTTTACGTACTTTTATTTAATGGTTATCAAAATTTCTGTTTGTTTTATGCCGTAGAAATATTTTTCTCTTTAATTAAGCGAATGTTTTCATCTTAAATTAATTACAAAGTATATGAAAACACCGTCAAATATATTTTTTTCACCATAAATAAAGTAAAAAATTCGTAAAGAAAATGATTTCCACAAATGTTTATTTATTTAAATGTCTTTTTTTTTAATAAATAAAAATAGAATTTTAAAAACATAAAGTACAACGATATTTTAGTAAAATTTGTAGTTATTAAACTGGTGTACATTATAGAAAGAATCGTTTATAGTAAACGACTGAAGTAAAAGCTGAACTCTGTGGCGGAGTAGCTGCGTCTTGACCTTTTACCCGAAAGTCCCGGGTTCGAATTTCGATCAGGTACGGCATTTTTATATGCTAAACATCTCCATTTTCATATTCCTATGTATTTGCAACTTTCTGTGGTGGCTTAATTCATTAAGCGAAAAAAGATTCAAAAAGAAAAAATAACGAAAAATTAAATTCTAAAACACTGCTGGGAAAGTATAGCCCGATTCGTCAGCAACATTCTCAGGTTCAAAAAGGTTGACCTGGATAGTCCTGAAAATTAGGTAGCATCTAATCAGACTAGCGTAGGAGGACACGACCGGAAGTAGTTAAACGGTTCCGGGTCGAGTCCTGGTAGAAAGGAGAGTGGTTTTAGTCGGTAGTCTGCTGATAGTGATTGGATGATACCATCAGCGGGAGCCCGACACTCCGTGCGTAAATGCATTTCCACCTCCCTCCACAAAAAAAAAAAAATAAATAAAAAATATAAATAATAATAATTATTATTATTATTGGCCTACTCTATTATGCTGTACAGAAAATTTATCCGAGCGACTGAGCTAAGCTTTAAAAATTACAGAAAACAGATTGCTTGCGTACAGAGGAGAGCTGCACTCCGAATTACCGGAGCGTATAGGACCGTGTCGGAGAATGCTATTCTAGTAACAGGAAATGCGATCTCGATATACCTTCTGGCCAAGGAAAAGAAACTAATATACGAAAGCAGGAAACAGTTAAGGAGAGAAACACCATGCAGAGTAAGTAGGGAAGACATAATGAAGTTCTGGAAAGAAAGATGGAACATCGGGACGAAAGGTAAATGGAAGAAAAACTTTCTGGAATCCTGGAAAAATGGACCGATAGAACACTCGGGGAAGTTAATCATTATATGATCCGATTCTTGACAGGACAAGTGCTATTTGCGAAATACCTGCATAAAATACATAAATGGACGATTCCTGACTGCATTCGGACGCAAAAACAACGTTTTTAGATGCTGCGAATTGAACAACGAGAGGAAGGACCTGAAGACATTCTAGGAATAAGGAACCGAACGCTATTGTAGAAATTATGATGAAGGCGAGGAGAAATAGAAACTAAGTTCAAAACATGAGGAAAAAAGAAAGGAAAACGGGTTCACAGGAGGAAAGAACTAACCAGGACGATGGAAGAAATGGAATAAAACTACTGAAGGATAATCAAGTCCTGGGGACTACGCTGTAGTCTTCTGGAAACAGTACGGGATGAAATAAATCCCCTGATGAGTTCAGGTTTTAGTGGGTATGCCGGTACTTGAGCCAGAGAATTTCATTCACTGGTGGATAGCCAGTCTCCTGAAAGTGCGTAAAGCATTTCCCCTCCAAAAAAAAAAAAAAATTATGAATTACAAGAGTCGTTCAGTAATTAAAGAGACAAACGATGATAGCGGATAAAGTATTTAATAAAAGGAACTGAAATTTTCCATCGTTCGAATTGTAGCTCAGACATAGAAACTATTAACTGTTCGAACAAAATTTTCGTTATTAAAATAAACTCTTTTGCTTATCTTTATAAAAAATGTCAGCTCCACTTGAATCGCGTACTGAAGAAACAAAACTTGTAATGATCAGATTTTTATTTTATGGAGGGGTACTGACCTAAATTTACTCGCAGTTAGTGGCGATTCGTAGCTAAACTGAATGGTAGTGCCGCTACAGAAAATTTTTTTCTGGGCCTTTTCAAGGCCATGGTTAAAGTTTCTGTAAAATAAAAGAACCGAAAAAAATGAATCAAATAGAATAGCTGGAAGCAGGATAATAATCTAATTCTACACTTTATCACATTCATGAATATGGTACATGGTTTTTAAGTACAATATACTTAAAAGCATTCGGTTTAACCGAATAAATTATAAAATGTCAATACAGATAATATTTTTTAGTATTATTAGATAATAACTTAGTAAAATGTCCGCTTAAAAACACTATAATCCAACGGTTTAAATTTCTATGTACACAAACAAATACATAATTAGTTTTTGCTAATTACCTTCTATTTCGCCTTTCCAGCGTAGTTTTGGACAGATTTGGCAATCAAAGGGTCCTTGCTTTCTTTTGATCACTACTGAAAAAACAATTAGACCGCTTTCATATTCCTTCCACCGACTAAACTAGAAAAGGGAACGAACAAGGAACGTTCCATACACACGCGGAGTAAAAAAAAAACTACATTCCACCAGCACGTCAAAGTCTGCACTGCCGAAGCGACAGTTCTCTTTCTCTCCCAGCCTCGCGTACAGCTTCCTATATGCGCATGTGCTCAACAGGCAAACACCACGCCGCTGGAACTGTGAAGCGCACAGTTTTCCATACAAAGATTTTTGTGACTTCTTCATAAACCAGGGGATGGCTACTGACATTAAGCTTAATTATTGTATATTGTACAAGTATAAAGAAAAAAGGACTCGTTATATTAAATGTTATCGATAATATCAAGTGGAAATAGGGGGGTGCTGCAGTTCTTAAACGCGAGCTACCACTGCTTACAAATTTTACGAGCCGATCGATCAGTTAAAATTAGGTAGATCAAGTGTCATTAGTTTTCGAAGTAACAGAAGACCGATAAAAGTTTCGAATGACCCTTTGAAAAATCACATTATCATATTCGAGAGAAATAGGACAACAAATACATAAATATCGCTAATCGAAACTACTCATTCCATTATTCATATAAGAAAATAACCGGAAAACATATTCGAGGTCGGTTGAGAGACAGACTTAAAATGACCCAAGACACTCGAATTCACTTTTTGTACAACTTATATTTCGGTTTTTAGAAGCTAAATGCCTTTTTAAATTACATAATAATTCGTAATGAAACTTGGATTCATCATCTTTTGGAATCCAAAGGTCAAAGTATGAAATAAAAACATTCGAATACCCGTTTGCCGGAAGAATTCTAAACTTTTGGGTCAGCCAGTAAAATGATGCTAACGGTTGTTTTGGGACTATAAAAGCCCAATTTATTGCTATTATTTGGAAGATCAATGTAAAATCAACAACGATTTTTATTGTGACGTACTGGAAAATAAAGAGAAACCAACAATAAGAAGGTTCTCTCTCAAAGGCAGAATTATTTTACATTATAACGCTCGCCTCCATTCCGCTTAAAAGAAACGGAAAGCTATTGAAAAGTTGTTTAGGGAGGTTTTGCCACATTCACTTTATAGAGCCGATCCCGTACAATCAGACTTTTTTTGTTTGGTTTTGTCAGTGTTTTTACGTGTCACCGAGTTTGTCAACAAAACGACTTCATCAAGGTGAACATTTCTTTGCTACTGGAAAAAAAAGCACGTACGAAGGAAGGATAAGAGCCTATAGTATAGCCGAGGTTTGCATTGAAATCTAGAGTTAATTTCATTGTCATTGAATAAATAATAATTTTTCCATAGTCGTCTGTCTCTTTTAATTGTAGAATGACCCTCGTAAACGAGAGAAGAGCCACCGAAACGTAAGAAGGTATCAATTTTATTATTTCTAAAAACGGGGCTGGTTTGCGAAAACGGTGTTAACATCTGTATTGATTATTCTGAAAAATTAAGCCAATATGTAAAATATATATGTATGTATACGAGTATAATAACCATTCATTATTATTTAAAGATAGAGTTTCAAATAAATCTCCTTATAGATATTAATATTTATTATGTAGGCTACAGTCGTTTGGTCCTCCTGAATACCGCATCAAAAAGGGCAGATCATACCGGGAAGCTGTCCGGTTCATTCCGTTAGGCAAAAAAAAAATATATTTTACGAATAGCTTTATTATTTTTACCGTAGATTAAATGTTTTGTTTCTAATTATAGATACCAGAAATTTTTTCCAAAACAGATAGCTAACGAGTTCATTGAAACTCAGTATAATAGTTATACATTATTTTTAAACGATTAATTCACCTAATTAATTGTAATTATTATTTTGATAATTATAAGCTCAGTTCAAGAGAATATATGAAATACGTGAAGCGTATGAAATAATTCCAAGCCTGACCGGGAATTGAAACCAGTGCTTGAAAGATTAAGATGCTACACTTTGGTCAAGGAAGTCTCTCTTTTTTTCTGTTAAGCCTCCGGAACCACCGTAAAGTATTTCTCCAAAAGATGAATGATGATGATATGTATGAATGTAGTCTTGTACAGTGACAGGTCGACCATTCCTGAGACGTGTGGTTAATTGAAACTCAACCACCAAGGAACACCGGTATCCACGATCTAGTATTCAAATCCTTATAAAGGTGCTTTTACTAGAATTTGAACCTTAGAACTCTCGACTTCGAAGTCAACTGATTTGTGATCACTAGTTTAACCGCTAGACCAACCCGGTAGCGTTAGTCATGGAGGTCGGTTAATAATTTTAAATAAAATTAAATAAATTTTATTAGTAGACTTTTTTTTTGTTATGATGAAGCGGGTATGAAAAGATTCCGTCCTCGACCGGTATACGAACCCAGGATCTCCACATCAAAAGTTATTTTACTAATATTTATCATCAGGGTTGTTTTACAAGATCAATACGTTACGTTCATCGATTCCATGTTTTATAATTTATTCTGTATCGTCTCTCCGATGAACTCGAAGGTGACGTAATTAAGGAAGCTCAATAATAAATATTATAAACGATCGCCTGCATCAAGACTGTTCTTGATGACAGGAAAAAAGTATAATATTAAAAAAATTAATTCCGCTCCGATTTTTTTAATTTATACAATCAGTGTGAATTTTTAACAATATATTTTGAATTAATTCACCACAGAAGCTTACAAAGAAGTTTGAATGTGAGAATGTGAAGATGAAAATATGTAGCGTATGAAAAATGACAAGCCTAACCGGAATTCGAACCCGGGTTCTCCGGATCAAAGCCCGAGATGCTACCGCTCCGCCACGAGATCAGCAACTCAATACAAATAACTTTTTAAATTTTAAACGGTAGTACTTTTTCAGATCTAACTAGGAAAATTTTGTAATTTATTCGATGTAATGAATTTCTTTATATTTCCGAAGTTCAAGACAAAAATAAAATTATGAAACATTCACATAAAGTATCTTTTGGAATTTTGACTGCCAATTATACACAGTTAATAAATAAGATCAGATATTCGGAGGAACCCTAGGTAGAGTTCAATTAGTTTTATAGAATACATAAAAATATATATATATATATATATATATATATATTTATATAAATGCTAGTAAAGCCTAAATTATTATATTATACATTTAAAAAGATATATTTTAAAAATCCATGTTTCTGCCTTATTTAAAATACGTCAAATTATTTAAGTAAAACTTGTAATGAATATATAAAAGAATTTTTTGATAACAAAAAGAACTGTAATTATTTAAAATAATAATAGAATCTATTTTGTAAAAATTTCACAAATTATTATATCGGTATAAACAGTCGAAAAACAGGGCACAGATCGCTATTAACTGATAAGGTTTAATCATACTGCTTCAACCCTAAGATCATAATTTTTTTTACTCTCATTACAAACTAATCTGGTCTCGCCTATACAGTACGTTACCGTGGAAATTGCGTTCCTTTGAAATAAATATTTCGCCGACGCGATGAGTGAATTCAACCCCCAAAAAAAAAATAAATAGATAAACCGACCCCAACCGAATGCAAAATTTAAACAACCTCCTTTGTATATAGTAGTAAAACTACTTTTCTACATTATCAAAGAGGTTTTATAATTTTTACAAAATTTGTTAAAAAGTCCTTTGTTTACATTTTAACTTCGAAAAATTATTTTTTCTTAATTATTGTTTAATTTGAAATTCATTGCTTCTATTTCTACTGTGAAGTCTATAGAGTTTTAGCATTTTATGTAAAAGATTCCAGATTCGAATCCGGCTTTACAAGTTTTATAAAGAGCGGGAGAAAAGTTATTCAGTCCTGAATAGCCCTGAATACATTAATCCACTGAAATAGAAAATTTTCTTTTAGGTCGGTATCGATTAACGGATCAGTAAAGCTTAGCCTGGTAGCAATAACAATAATCTTTCCTTATTTTGTCTATCAGTAGCTGATGTCCTATAAAAGACACAGTCGTGCGTTTTACACATTTCAACTCGCATGTAATCTTAGACTTATTTTAAATCGCAAACGTTTTTCAAGTCCCAAAAAGACTTTGCTGTAGTAGATTTTGCTCGATAAAAAGTAGCCGATAATTCTATAATCTAAACCGTAATCATAATCATCTAAACCGTGTTTAGATGAATGAAAACGATCCGCCCGGCTGATAGTTTTAAATGTGAAAATTTTCGAACGGATACGTTCTACTGTATCTGTACTTTTTTCATACACATCTGTAGTTTCTCAACCCCCAGGAGCCGGGCACGCAATTAAGCATAAATTCAACACCGAGGGGTGCCTTTACCTCAGAAGGACGCAAGCCCACGCCCAGACAGCCGGGACAAGGTTTTTTGTATGTCATGCCTCAAATGAGTAGTTCCCAAAAGGGAACTCCCTACCGGGACTCTAGTCTTGACGCCTCGCCTGTCGTGAGGAACCCCCATCGGGACTACGGGTATCTGTACTTTGAACGGACATTTTAGAAAGTATCCTTTGAACGATCACCTCAAAGGTCAATAAAAAAGAATTTTTCTCATACATCGGTTTGCAAGTACATTTTTTGCATATCGGTTGTGTAACTTTTCGATCCTCTGTATTACATAATCGTTGGCATCCGAATACAAATATACGTCTGTAGAACAACCAAAGCTGAGTAATAAATCTAATTTTCATACGTAATACTTTTACTTTTAACTGTTAACGGATAAAGGCTGTAGCTATAACCCTACCGTTTAGGTAATCTTTGTATATCTTGACAATAATTCCACACTCATTTTTCGTAACCACCTGACTGAATAAATTACGTACGTTACCTCTTGTGGCTTCAATTTCTAAAACCGTGATCAAATTATAGTTAGTAGTGCATTTGGAAAATCTCAGTGCAGTATAGTTAAAAAGTATGTGGTGCATTCTGTAATTTCGGCGTTAGGTTGGTTGCCCTGTGGGTTAGTTGGTTATTGCTCAATAATAAACCAAGATGTCAGTTTTATAGTTGTGATTGATCATGAATAATATCATCGATCGGAATCAATACTTACCAGAAACGTAACGGTTCTTTCAGTAAAGGAACGCATTTTTTTTTTTCTTGAAACACGTCTTTCGTGTAGGCGACAAGGACACTGATTTAGAGAAGCGCAAGTTTTCTGTAAAGTTTTAAAATATTCCTGTTCCTCACCGCAATTCAGTTTGAAATATTATCGAAAACTTTCGGGAAACAAGCTCTGTTGAAGACGCCGATCGAAGTGGAAAACCATCTAAATTAAACGAAAGAAGCTGCTTGATATTTTGGTTGCTATGGCCGAGCGTAAGTCGGCGCAACAGCAAAATATCGGACTTGCTACCGCACATAAATCTGTAACTAAAGAACTGAAACTTTTCCCTTACAATGTAATATGTGTTCAAGAACTGAAAACTACAGATCACGCCAAAAGATTAAATTATTGTCAACGGTTTAAAAGTTTTATCGATTATAATTCCGTAGGTACTTTCGATATTACGATTTTTACAGATGAAGCGTGGTTTCATACGGTAGGGTATATTTATTTACAAAATACACGACTGTGGTCAGCACCTAAACCCCATGAATTACACAAACAATTTTTACACGAAGCGAAATTTGAAGTGTGAGTGGTCGGTTTGAGTAGAACGCTCACTGTAGGTCCAATCTTTTTTGAAAATACTGTTAACAGTGATCGTTATTGTGCTGTTTGAACAAACTTCATTAGTCGGTTAACATAATTGGAAATTAATCACGGTTAGTTCCAACAAAATGGTGCTGCAGTAACTAGCATTAACAGCTAACGGGAATGTTTTTTACGAAATTTCTTTGGTGAACGAATCATATCGAGGGGTTTGTGGCATGCACGATCGCCCAATCTGAATTCCCCAGATTACTTTTCATGGGGGGCAGCGAAAAAAGCAGTGTTTTGTAACAGACAACGCACAATTAAGAAACTAAAAACGGCAATAACGGCAAAGACACGAGACAATCCGGTACATCAGCCAGTTAAAGTGTTTGATGTTTGAGAAGGTCATTTTTAACACCTTTTATAAACTATTTCAGTTATTGTAATATCTATTTCTATAAAATAATGAAATAAGAACACAAAGTAATAATTAAGAAAGTTATTACACTTCCATAATTCCAATGCTCAGCAACTTTCCGAACGCTCTGTATTTTTTCCACAATTTTGATTATGATATTGCAGTAGTTTATTATAGCACCCATCCGAATATATATATATATGTTTTTTCTAATAACAATATTTAATAGCCGATTTAAAAAAAAAACAATACGCTAAATGAATCCTCTCTTTTCCAAACATTATTTCAAGAAAAATATACCTTTTTAAAAAAATTTTTACCAGAGCGGTTTGCTCTAAGGCAGTAAATAAATTATTCATATCGCAAATACGTCTGATATGTTTAGTAGACTGTAACACAGCAGAACATATGTTCTGTTTCACTTGATGTCAGAACTGGGACGTGTATCTATAATTTGTTGTCTGTCAACAACCATTGGGAATCGAATCCCAACCAATATGTATTAGTATTACGAACATGAATAGTATTTCAGAACACACACAAATACAATGGCAATCATTCCTTTGAGACAATAGCACGGTGCTTTGTAGCAATTTGATCAAATGACATACAGTTACAAATCTCAATGGTATAGATATTGTGTATACAATATACTGTGTGTACTTTAGTTATATATATAAAATGATAGCGATATATAAAACACATTTATTGTAAAAAACAAATGCTAATTAACATGTTTACAACTGACTAACGATATTTGAATAAATAATAATAATAATTATTATTATTGCACCAGAAATAATAAAGCTGTAAACTACATTTATTAATTTTAAAAATTAGGAAATGTAGTTTAATAAATTATTTTTTTTTTAATTTCTAAAGGAAATAATAATTGACAAAATATTTAAAATAAAAAACCAACATAAAGAAAAGAAAAAAAATTTAAAAAATAATATTAAATTTCAAATTTTAGAATTCGGCATCAAACTGAAAATTAACAATTTACCGACCGTGGAAATTGGCGCCGATTACAAAAATTAAATTTTTAGTTATTATTTTACAATTTCTTAATACGTATTATAAATTGGTTCCATCATCATTATTAAATAGTTATCTGCCCTTCGGCAGCTCTTTTATGTACCATGTCCATTTTTCATTGTTTTCTATTTCCAGTTAAATTTTGAGTTCCTAATAGCTTCTATTTTCTTTTCCGGCCTTTTATTACTGATCTTTTTAACACTATCTCATACCCCAAAAAGTAAAAAGAATATATATATATATATATATATAATGAATATTTCAGGATTTCAGAAAAGCTATTTATAATTTTGTGCTAAAGTGTTTAGGTGCATTTTTTAATGTTAGTTACAATTTTTTTTTTCTAAAAAATTTGGCCTATTTTATAGGGTCATTTACTTCAATCTGTTGATGTGTTCTTCGGGTGTTTTTAAATCTTCAGCTAGATTGTTAGATCATCAATAAATCAAAAGACCATTTTCTCTCTGTTCCTAATCTTAATCACATTTTTGGATTTTTAAATAAAAAATTTTAGAAATAAAATCATAATCAGCCTGCCGACTAGTTATATAAGTAATTTTTGTCTCTGGATTTCCTTATTTGGAAGAGAGAGGAGATATACAGGGTCGTGGGTAAGACGGATACGGAGACGTCGCTTGTCCCCATGTGGCAGGACAGATGGGATCAGTCGACGAAAGACAGATGGACGTACAAACTGATCCTGGACCTCAAGAGATGGCCGTGCCAAAAACACGGTGAACTAGCATAAGATTGGACCCAGTTCCTAACCAAACACAGATGTATCAAGGCATAATTCTGTGCGTGGACGCTGAAATCCTCCACGGTTTGCGATTACTGCGTTGAGGAGGATACCGTGAAACACACGGTGTTCGTGTATGATCGGTTCCTGCAGCATAGGGAAGCATTCAGGAGAAAAACGGCGTACTTACTCCAGTAATCATCATTGGGACTACGCTTCAGGCCAAACGATCGTGGTACGCGGTATCCACCGTGTCGGATAAGACTATAAACAAGATGGTGGAAGATGTTTAGGGATGAATAACCATCCTTGGAGTAGGATTCGAGCCCCAAAAGGTCGAAGTAAAAAAAAACAGAAAAACAAGCAGGATCCAGACAAGTTCAAGGGGAGAGCCCAGCAGTGTCGGCGGGGATGGAGGGGTACTGTGATAATACCGTAAGATGGGTCCGGCATCCCATGTTGTAGAAGAGGAGGGGTTTTAGGGGGCAGCCCGCAAGGAAGAGTCCCGCACTACTATAGGGTATGAGACCACATGTACCTACAAAAGGTTCCTCTCTCCGACGAAAAAAGTTAATAAGTATATAAGTAATAAGTACTTCAGTACTATACGAGCTATGTGAGAAAATGAATGAGATTGGTAACGCTGCGAGCGATCTGGAAACGCTGTGTCTACCAGTCTGTGGTAGACCGGTTTGTTCATCCCTTCCACATACTCAGTACGAGTTTCGACTCCGTTCAGCTAACACATTATTTTTGATAACGCTATCAGTGAAGTCGTGTTTTTGTTGTGCGTTACGAAAATGGAGCATCAAAATTTAGAGCGACGTTGTGCGATCAAGTTTTGTGTTAAACTTGGGAAATCCGTGAGTGTGACCTTTTAAAAGTTGAAACTGGCCTACGGGGAAGATTTCTTATCAAGAGCAAACGTTTTCCGCTGGCACAAGTCATTTTTTGGAAGACCTTCAATTTCAAAATCTGACAAAAACGTTGAGAGCGTGTGAGGGTTCTTGTAAGATCAGACCGTCGTTTAACAATAAGGATGATGAGTGAACAGTTAAATTTAAACGCTTTCACCGTATATCAAATTTTGACAGACGATTTGGACATGCGGTTGAGGAACCGCATGTCCACCTATTCACCTGATTTGAATCCTTGTGACTTTTTCCTTTTCCCGAAATTGAAATGTGTCTTAAAAAGACGTCATTTTGGAACTCTGGAGAACATTCAAAAGTCTGTGACCGACCAGTTAAAAGTTCTAGTAGTTGAAGCCTTCCCGCGCTGCTACTATGAGTGGGAACAACGACTCCGCCGGTGTATAGCTGCCCAAGGGAACTACTTTGAAGGGGATAATATTGTTGTTTGAAAAAAATAAAAACTTTGGTAAGTAAAAAGTCAGTCTCATTACTTTTTTCTCACACACCTGATAAGTATATTGTTTTTTTTTTTTTTTAATTAACCATGAATTTCTATAAGATTTCTGCCTTAATTTTCATCGTTCCTCTTTATTAAAAGGAAAAAAGATCTGCTTTACTAAAATCATGATTATCGAGTGAATTAATTATAAAATTATTTATTTACCTTGAATTCGGAATTTTTAGAAGAAATAATACATTTTACCTTTAAAATAAAAAAAAAAAAAATAATAAATTTTTTAAATTATAAACAGATCTAAAAAAAATTGAAAATAACGAAATATATTGATTGAAGAAATAAAAAAGATAATAAAAACTGAACGATAAGAAGATTGTAGTTTTATAAAGAAATATTCTCCCGCGTATAATAATACTTTTATAAACTCAAGAGCTTTTTTGCAGATTTTAGCTAACCTAATCGTGACGAGAAAATAAAAAAATGGCTCGGTTTTAGTTCATTTAAGACATGAAAGCTACGCAGTACAAAAATAAAATTTATGACTCGTAAAATGAACATCGTAACTGTTTAAACAAAAAATACTATTAAATAAATATAATACATAAAAATTGGAAATTAAATAAGAATCTTTACAATGCTCATAGCTTTTTTAATTTATATATGTATGTATATACATGAGAAAAATATAAAATAAAAAACAAAACACTTTAGCAAAAAATTTTCCTTACAAAAATGAGCTTTTTTTATTGGGATCACAAATTACAAAACAATGTTTATTTCATATTCACCCCTTCACCAAAAAATGAATTTATGTACTTCACTTTTTTTACTCATATCTTGCTTTAGAAAAGGGAAGTTTTTGCATGTATATCGATAAGTCTTTAAACCATAATAAACGTTTTTGCCCGTCTCTCCAACGATCTGCGATAAAAGAATATATATTTTGACTTTTAAAAACCTATTTAATTTATATTCACCTCGCAAGGTATTCATTCCATTTAAAATGTAAAAGTCTTAATTTGTTGATAGCTCATACTCTTTAACACTTTTTGAAAAAAATGTTCACTCCTTCCTAGAAAAGAACAATTTTATGAACAATTATTAATCAATTTTTTGTATTTTTTAAACAATTTTTAAAAATGTTTTTAGGTAGATTTCATAAGAAAGCTACTTATTATAATGAGTACCAAACTTCGAAATTTCGATGCGATTATACTAATATTAAAGATTTTGTTATTGTTTTGTTTTATTTATCATCTTGGCTTCAGAAAATGAAATTAAAGTTTTAAATATAATTAAACAAGCAATTTTATATTTAGTTTTCTTTTTTTTCACCAGTTTTCCAGCTATTGCCGGATCTGGGTGTGTGTGTGTGTGTGTGTGTGTGTGTGTATGTGTATGTGTTTAGGCAAATGCAATCACCGCTACCAGTTTGACGTAGCTGCAGATGTAGGTGTATCGGTAAACATGTAAGAAATTAACATTAATGAAAAAAAAAATTTTTTTTCAAATCAGTTATATAAAATTTATTAAGGTTTTTTTTTTTTAAATATCGATGAAGAAAACTGAAGCTGACTAATTGAACATTTTTGGTTGATGTTTTGTAACACATTCGTACATTGTAAAAAAAAACATTCATGATGTTGATTTTTTTTTTAATAAAAAGGGATACTTTTACTTCAAAGATACAAATAGATTTTAAAATGATTGAATTAAAATATGAATTTTAATTCATTGCCGGCTTTTTTTTTAAATTTTGACTTAACTAACCGCCCAATAATTTGTTTTTACAATATTACTTCATCATCAGCAATAAAAAAGATCAAGATTTTCTTAGAATCATCAATTTATTCTGCATAAATATATAAAACAATAGATAGTATAAAACACCGGCCTTTGTAGCGCGAGTGATAGCGTCTCGGCCTTTCATCCGGAGGTCCCGATTTCGAATCCCGATCAGGCATGGCATTTTCAAACACGCTAAAACTCATTCATCTCATTCTCGGAAGCAATACCTAACGGTAGTCTAACTCAAAAACGATTAGTCGTAGAATGTGGAAATTTTGAATTTAGGACTGTTCTAACATCTACTTGTGCACGTCTCCTTTTCATTCCAATTGAATGGACGAAAAGTATTCAATAACGCCCAAATCCAAAACGAGTTGAATTTTTGACTGTTACTTAACTGCAGTAATAAACCCTCATTGAAAGCATTTCAACTATATATCATAAAAGGTACTTATTTTCATCGGTTCCAGAGTTATAGCCAAATAAAAGTTTAATTAATGAAATATTTGGATTTTAGGGGAAGGGACATCGGTTCGAATCAGACTTCATCTCCTTTTTTTTTTTACATTTTTGTTTAATATATTGATTTATTAATAATTATTGACCTCTGTTAAAGAACAATTTAGATTCGGAGTAACAGTACAAGGTGAAAAGATAAAGATGCTACGATTTGCTGATGATATAGTAATTCTAGCCGAGAGTAAAAAGGATTTAGAAGAAACAATGAACGGCATAGATGAAGTCCTACGGAAGAACTATCGCGTGAAAATAAACAAGAACAAAACAAAAGTAATGAAATGTAGTAGAAATAACAAAGATGGACCACTGAATGTGAAAATAGGAGGAGAAAAGATTATGGAGGTAGAAGAATTTTGTTATTTGGGAAGTAGAATTACTAAAGATGGACGAAGCAGGAGCGATATAAAATGCCGAATAGCACAAGCTAAACGAGCCTTCAGTAAGAAATATAATTTGTTTACATCAAAAATGAATTTAAATGTCAGGAAAAGATTTTTGAAAGTGTATGTTTGGAGTGTCGCTTTATATGGAAGTGAAACTTGGACGATCGGAGTATCTGAGAAGAAAAGATTAGAAGCTTTTGAAATGCGGTGCTATAGGAGAATGTTGAACAAATGAACAAATGAAGAGGTATTGCGGCAAACAGATGAAGAAAGAAGCATTTGGAAAAATATAGTTAAAAGAAGAGACAGACTTATAGGCTACATACTAAGGCATTCTGGAATAGTCGCTTTAATATTGGAAGGACAGGTAGAAGGGAAAAATTGTGTAGGCAGGCCACGTTTGGAGTATGTAAAACAAATTGTTGGGGATGTAGGATGTAGAGGGTATACTGAAATGAAACGACTAGCACTAGATAGGGAATCTTGGAGAGCTGCATCAAACCAGTCAAATGACTGAAGACAAAAAAAAAAATTGACCTCTGATTGAAAAAAAATTTTACGATGAACAATAATTCAATAATAAAAAAAAATGTGAAAAGTTATTAATGAAATAAAATTTAATATACTTTTCACTTTTCACTTTAAAAAATGTGTAAATGTATTAATTAATGTGCACTATGTACTTGTACAGATGACAAGTACTGAGAGTAGACGATAAAAAACGGCATGTTTGTATTTTACGTACGTATACATTTATATAGAACAAAATCTTCTTAAAATTAATGAAAATACATAATACTCGTATTTTAATGAGTTGCTCTTTTAAAACTACTCGACAAAAATTTAAAAACATAAAGATAACGGAGTTACATTGATGTTTCTAATTATTTCAAAGCTTTTTAAGCGTTATTAAGACAGAAATAAAACAACGGTATAAAAATTTCTATAAAAGACAATTTTATAAAAGTTTTTATTTGTAGACAGATACTATTGAATAAAATGAGTATCTCTTAATATAAAGAGAAAGAAATTATGAAAAAAATAAAAATAAATAAAACTTTTATACGAAGTAAAAGTCTTTTTAGCAACACACAAGCGATCTTCATTAATTCCTAAAGTTCATTCTTTAGAACTAGAAATACTATTGCAGTAGTAATTATTTCTGTCAATGTCTTTCAACAAGGAATGAAAAATATTTAGAACGTGATAAAAATATGAATGATATTTGTTAATACTTTATCTCTTGCAACAGTAACATTTCTCAACGTTATAAAATGTTAAGATTTAATATGCAATACCTCTTGAACTAAATAACACTAAAACAAAGAAATACGAGGTCTGCAAAAAAAGTAATAAGACTAGTTTTTTTTTTTTTTGGTAGCCACTTTTGGCAACACTGTTAAGTTGCAAGTAACCATATGGTTATATGAACAGCTAATTTATATTAGATATTAATATTTTTAGTATATTCTTCCCTCGTGAGACGTAAACACACTTTTCGTGGAACGAGTTTTTGTTGTGCGTTACAAAAATGAGTGATACTAATTATGAGCAACATTGTGCGATCATGTTTTACGTTAAACTCTTTGAGAATGCTACTGAAACTTTTTCAAAGTTGAAATGCGCGTAAGGATATGACGCTCCGTACGAGCCGAAGTTTTTAGGTGGTTTAAAGCACTTTCAGATGGCCGGGAGTCAGTTCCGGACGATCCACGCTCTGGAAGACCGTTAACATTAAAAAGTGACGAGAAAGTTGAACGAATTAGAGACTTGAACGGTACGACCGGCGAATAACTGTTAGAAAGATTGCAACACAATTGAATTTGAACCGTACCACAGTCCAACAAATTCTAACAAACGAATTGGATATGAATAAGTTTGTGCAAAATTTGTTCCAAAAAACCTCACTGTTGAACACAAAACAAGAGGGTGGAAGTGTGCCGCGATCTTCTAAAGCGAATTGAAACTGATTGTGATTTAAAAAAAATGTTATTACTCGTGATGTAGCTTGGATATTTGAGTACGACACAGAAACAAAACGCCGGAGCAAGGAGAGGCACACTTCAAACTCACCACGTCCCAAAAACTCAAAAATGAGCAAATCAGAAATAAAAACCGTGCTAATTTGTTTCTTCGATAGTAATAGTATTGTCCATAACGAGTATTTGCCTACAGGACAGACTGTAAATCAATATGTTTACCGAGATATTCTTGAAAGACTGCGGGAAAAAGTTGCCTGCATGAGACCAGTCATCAAAGACAATCGGTTGCTACATCATGACAATGCACCTTGTCACACTGCACTCACAATTAATGAGTTTTTGGCAAAGAAAAACATTCCTGCAATTCACGTGACTTGAGTTCCTGCGACTTCTTCCTGTTCTTGTCTTTAAAAAAAAAAAAACACCTTAAAGGACACCATTTTGGAACAGCAGAAAATATTTTTAAAAAATGTAACCGACTATCTGAAGGATATTCTGGTTTCTGAGTTCCAACACTGTTATGAAGAAAAGGAAAACCGTTTGAAGCATTGCGTGGCTTCCCAAGGGAACTATTTCGAATGTGATAGAGTCGTGTATAATTGGATTGCAAATAAAAAGTTTTTCTGAACCAGTCACATTACTTTATTTATAGATCTCGTATTTTTCAAAGACTTTTACATTGTCGTTTACGTAAGATACATCAGACAGATGACCCGTCCGAATACGAGAGGAGTATTTAAAGTAAGATTTGTTTTAAATTGACCGCCTTTATACCTGATATAAACATGTGACGCTTGTTAATTTCAATTAATATTCGGCTGTTATCAACAATAATTCAATCATTTTGTTGTTAGTTGTTGCTTCAATTCATAACAGTATGAGATATACTAGAAGTAATACGATTTTTGTTGGCAAAAAATAATTCTTCGGCTGAAATTTACAGACGTAATTTTAGAAACTTTTACCGTGTCAAAATCGGTTTTTATGTTTCCTGATGTTTTACTATGTTTGACTTAAGGAATTTTTATTGGAAAATCGGGCTAAAAAAAAATTGTGTGCCGGATGAGTGCCGAACATGTTAATGTACATACACAAGAAAAAATGTCTTGCTGCAGTTTATACATTTTTGCGGGGAATTGAAAATGATTGTGATGGATTGTTTGATTACATTGTTATCGGACATGAAATCTAGAATTTTATTTGAACGTCTAGGAAAAACGGCAGTCGATTCGACGGCATCATTCATCTCCTAGAACGAAATTCAAACGAAAGCATCAATAAAGGTTTTTTTTTACTTCCTTGTATGATGTACAAGGAAGTAAAAAGATTCCTATTTATTTATTTATTTATTTACAATTTAAAACTTACATGGTCATCCATCAGACCTAAGTCTGTCGACAGATATACTAAAGAGTATTATTACATTATTAAGTGGTTAATGTAATAACCAATTTTATGTAACAACTAAAGATATTATTAGTTTTATAATACTTATAATAGTAGTACAATTATAAAATTAATTTTACAAAATTAGACTAAATATTTAAAAACTAATGAACAAATTATTTCTTTAATAATTGTAATGTATTAGATTTAGTAACTAAAATTATATTCAAGAAACAAAATATACTTATACAAAATATATACTTAATTACAACAACGAATTACACAATTAATATCTTGTTGCAACAATTACTTAAAGAAAATAAATAACTAAGCTTTAACCATTCAACAATACATTATTTATTGATTTACAATAATTATCAACATTAAAATAATAACTATAATCATGTTATAATTGTCTGGACTGCCAGTATAAATCCAACATGAATCCTGTTAGTACCTATTACGTTATAAGTAATGCCCACTCAATGAGAAGTTTTTTTAAATCATTTTTTTTTATTTTTACATTATTGAGGTGATTCGGTAAAGAATTAAGTAATGCAGGAACAACGTACTTCTTTAATCGTTTACCGTAAGTATTATTATATCTATCTGTGATAAAGCTCATTGCTCTCAAATTGTATCCACTTTCTATATTTACCCTGTATTCACTGTTGTAAAAGTTCTTAAAAATAATTAAGAATTTAAATAGACCTCTAACTGACAGAAACCTTGTAAGATTATTTAAATTAGTGTCATAATTGTTATCAGAATCATAAAGAGCAATATCTTTGAGGACCCTATTTTGTATTAAATTTATTTTATTTATGAGATAGTCTGCGGCTGATCCCCATGTTGTCAAGCCGTATCGAATAACAGATTCAAACAAGGATGAATAGAGTAAGCGTTTACAGTGAATTGGTAATAGGGGTGAGATGTGGTGGAATTTCATAGCAACCACTCTTAAATTTTTACATATATGTTTTATATGGTGATCCCATCTAAAAAAAGAGTCAAAATGTACACCCAAATATTTGTATTTGTCAGCATTCTGGAGATGTTCACAATTACAATTTATGTGGTAATTTTTTATACAGTCACATGTATGACAAATAATTTTTATCGGTCTTTGGGATTGAAGATAAGGAGATCTTACATGTAAAACAGTAGTTTTTTTAGCGTTAATAATTAGGCCTTTGTCATGAAGCCACTTTAATAGATTATTAAAATCTTCTTGCATTAAAAACTCTGCTTCTTCCAATCGCTTATGTCCAAATGCTAAAACACTATCATCAGCGTATTGCAACAGACATGAATTAGAGATCGCGCTAGACATATCATTAACGTACAGATTAAAAAGTGTTGGGCCCAAGATAGACCCTTGAGGCACGCCACTATCCGTTTCGTATCTATCACTATATTTATCTTTAATTTTAACAATAAGTTTTCTGTTACTTAAATAGTTTTGTAGCATATTATTAAAAGGGCCATTAAACCCTAGCTTATTTAGGGCATCTAAAAGTTTATGATGGTCTAACGTATCAAAAGCTTTACGAAAATCTAAATGAATTAATATTGAGTAGTTTCGGGCTGTCGTCTGTACGTACGTATGTATCTCGCGTAACTCAAAAACGACTAGCCGTTGAATGTTGAAATTTTGGATGTAGGACTGTTGTAACATCTAGTTGTGCACCTCCCCTTTTGACTGCAACCGACCGGACTAAAAGTGTCCAAAATAAAGCCCAAAATAAAAAAAAATTAGATTTTGGACTTTTTCTTAATATATTTATATTAATAAACCGTTATTGAGCTTTTCAGCGATATTCATAAGTGGTACTTATTTTCATCGGTTTCAGAGTTATAGCCCAATAAAATTTTAATTAATGCAATATTTGGATCTTACAGATGGAAGGCACATCGACGAGAATCCTACTTCATTTCCTTTTTTTTTTTAAATTTAAATATATTGATTTATTAATCTGCGATTATAAACAAAAATTACAATAAATAATAATTCAATAATAACAAAGAAAATCAAATGTAATAAAAAAAAGAAGTAATTTAATAGGCGTACAAGGAACTCATGTAGTGTCATCAGAATGTTTGGAAACAAAAAGGGAATCTTTTTCCTGTCGAATTTAGTGATCGCAGAACTACTGTAAATCCTTTTGGTAATCCTTTAACGTATTGCCAAACGTTAAAAACTCTTAGAAGAATTGTAAAAGATAAAAACTAAAAATAAAATCCCGCGAAATTTTATTTTTTCACGACGATGCGCGGTCAAACACGACAAATAGTTAGTGAAGTAATTAATAAACTTTCGTTTGAAAATCGTCAATAATCCAATCTATAGCCGTAGCTTGAAGCGATTTTTTTCTTCTTTACCTTAATCACAAGGGTTTGATGTTGAGAATAATTAAAAATATGGGGATACTGCGTAGTATAAGTCACTGAAATTTGTTGTAGAGGGGATGAGAAACTTGCAATGAAAAATGTGTTGAAATTAAAGGCAGCTACGTAGAAAAGTAAATAAATATAGTTTTTTCTTGCGAAAACAATAATGTTTATATTTTAACAAGACCGATATAGCGAACCTGAGTAGCGGATTCCTGCCAATTAGGAAGAATGTAGGAGAAAATATAATAACGGGAGGAATCCAAAAAGGAACTAAGAGGAACCCTTTTAGTAAAGGTAACAGATAAAAATGTAGGAGATTATGTACTAAATTTCATTCATAAATTGTTAGGGTAGTTTTATTTATGAACAGTAAAGGTATCTGCATAGAAAGAACTTTAGTCTTGTCTTATCTATTGTTGTTAATACAAGACTAGTGGTTAAAAGTGTTAAGACTAGCGGTCATGCTAATGTCATTTGTCTATGAGACTGAATTCTACTTTTCCATTCTAATTATCTACCTGTGAATAAATCCTGACGAGTACTTTAAATTCTATTTTGCGTGTAATTTCTGTTTATTGCTATTATTATTGACGTTTATGATTGTTACTGCTTACTGTTACTATTATTGTCGTTATTCTAGGTATTATTGTGAGATTTTTTTTTTTATTTTCTGTTATTATTATTATTACTATTACTATAATTTTGATTATTATTGTGGTTGTGATTAATGTACTTGTTTTATTTATTTGTTTTACAATATTCGTTTACTATTATTATTAATGATTTGCCTTGTTTTACTTATGATTTAAACCAATAAATTGTAATTATATAAACATTTTCATTTGTCAATCTCTCCTCATCGAACCGCGAACACAAGACAATATTTTTTTAATAACTAATAAAAGATAATTTAAGGTGTACAATAAACATAAATAAAAAAGGTAATAAGTTTAAAGTTGTTTGATGGAAGAAATACAAGAATAAATAAAATATAAAGGTTGTAAAGACGTTAAAGATATAACTAAACGTGTACAGGAGAAACAAAATATAAATCCTTAAGACCATCGTTATAGAAAATACAAAATATAAACAAAAAAAAATTACAGGTTCGTGGAAGAAAAATCATTTCACAAACCTATAAAAAAAGCATCCGTAAATTCTGAAGAATAGGATTTACTTGTAAGATTATTTATTACTTGTATTAATTCTGAGAACAGAAGAAGTCTCTAGTTTTGTGTTGAATTTATTAAACTGTAACATCTTCCGATTTTTTAATAATTTCTCGTGTCACTTTTTTAATAACTATAAAGGAGCGGGCGTTATCGTGCAGAAGAATTAGGACTTTTAAGCCATAACTAAAACATTTCCTTGTAGCGGATTTCACTTTATTTTCTAATCTGTTCAAGTAATACCTGCTGCTGCTATTCCAAATAATAAACGGGGCTATTATAGTCGTAAAACCTCATTACTATCACTTTACCAGCCGACACGTAGGTTTTGATTTTTTCTGGCGGGCAAACTCCGATATTTACATTCCGTATTCTGAGGTTTGGATTTGGGTTCCAAATGATAAAATCAAAACTTATCACAAGTTATTATGCGACCTAGACAGCAATATGATCGCCATAAAAACTATTGTTTAGGTTTCGTTCAGACATAAATTCCGGTGTCTTCGTGACTTTCTTTCGACCGTCTTGGTAGCCGATTTGAACATGTTTTGCTACGATTCAGCTTTTCATGGAGTCGTTATTAGCACGAAAATGTTTATCAATTTTCGAAATTTTTATTCGTGTCTTTTTACGGATACGATCATTAATGTGATTTTGCAAGCGTCGATCGAAAATTCCATTACTCTTCTTCTACGAAGAAAATCGGTGGCACTTGTTTTACCCTATTTAAACCTTTTTACCGGGCACAGGTTCTACCGGGGAGGTCTAGTCGAACGAGCATATGCTGTTCGACTGTCCCGCTCTTTGGGGGGGGGGGGGGAGGACTTAACTCGGACCACCCTCCGAGTGAAAGGTCAAGGGGACAATTAGAGGTCAAGGGGAAAATTGGCCGCTCACAAACGGCGAGTCAGTATGGTGCGAGCCGCATTGTCGTACCGTGTGGGAGTTCCTTGATGCAGTTGCGTAGTTCAACCGGCATCAGTAGTTTGTTAAGGGAATTGACTCTTACCGCACTGCTGTAGGAGGCTGTCTTCGAGAAATGGCTGGTCATCAGCCATAACTACAAGCTCTGTAAATGGTGGACAGGTAAATGGTGGTCAGATAAATGCTGGCATCTAGCGACCTAGGAGTGCCAGCGAATTGCTGTCTGACGAAATAAGTTTTATATTTATGACAGTCACATATTATAGTATAGACGGGGTGTGGCTAACCGATTTAGTTTAATAAATGACAAGTGAACGGCTGGACACAAGAGCGAGTGGTGTATGGTATCACGCTTACACCGTTCACGCTATTCGGTTGACGAAGAAATTCACGACTACATAGAATTACTTTATGTTTGTGAAAAGGACAAACGGTTCGGTTCAAATAATAGCAAGCGGTTATAGATAATCATGTGAACTTTCTAGCAGTAAATCTCCTGGACAACAGCGAGGATGTCTGGCGATTGAAACGCTTACATGTTTTAGACTTGGAAAAATCTGAGTGCCTCTTAATCGGGTTCAATATCACATATGTGATGGCATCATTCTACGCCTTCATGATGAGCCTAGCCTCTTTCAATTTACCTCCACGAGCTTGTTATGTTACTGTTTGTTTGTTTTTGTCCATTGTTTAATGATGTTTTTCATTTTTTATGTTTTTTTTTTTTTTATTATGCGTTGTGAACTTTTGTACCTATGTGTTCTTATTCAGTGAGAGTAAGTTTATATATATATATATATATATATGAACGTGTTTGTTTTCCATTTAACCTCCGGAACCACCGTTAGATATCGCATCAGTCGATGAGATGAAATGATTTGTAGCAGGGTGAAAATGCCACGCCTGACCGGGATTTGAACCCGGGACCTCCGGATGAAAAGCCGAGACGCTACCACTCGCGACACGGCGAACTTTTTATATTGTAACAGGACTAGTAAAACGGTCCAGGGTAAAGGATTTCTTCCGATCACGAAGAAAGAAAGAGAAATTAATAATGAAAAGGAGAATCGAGAAGGAACTAAAACGGATCCTTTTCTTAGAGTAACGGTTCCGTTAAACAATCAGTTCTTCTTAATACAGATAATGGCACCTCCAGAAGCTGTTGTTCGACCAGAAGGGTTACCGGAGCGAATTATAGAAAAACATAACGACGCGGACTATGAAAATTATTAACGGATACCGGTTCTGCAAAGGTACAAAAAATTTCTGGAACCAGCCCGAAGACAGTCAGTAGTTCTACAAGGCCGGGTTCGGCGCAATCGTGGTAACAATTCGATAATAGTGAGTAGTTTCACAAGCCCGAGTTCGACGCGATTGTGGTGACGGCGACATCAGAAAGCGTGTGAAAACACAACGTTTTTTTTTTATATCAGTAAGGAGTTGCTATCAGTATGCGAGTGAAGAGTACATCACTCGTATACTAGCGTGGACAGATGGTGAATGTAGGAAGTTGTTTGGTGAGTTATTGGTAAACAATAGTGAAAATACTCTACTCATTCTAAAATGTAAGGTAGTTCTACACTAAACAGTAAAAGTAATATTACTTGCAGAAAGTGAATTGTATGAATTTAGACTGTTCTATTATTATCTTGTTTTTAATGCAATATTAGCTTCTTGCGATCATTTTAATGTCTTTAGTAAATTGGAATGTGTTGATTTTTATAATTTAACTGTCATTAAACAAATTTTCTTTTTCTTATTTATTGATTTTATATTGTAATTATTATTTTTATTACATATTTTGTTTATATATCCTTAGATAATAAATTGTATTTATAAGTAATATTTAGTTTCTTACTCTCGCAATATCCTGATCGAACCGCGAAAACACGCGACAATATGTATATGTACTTTTTTAATATCTTTATACAGAGTTATCATAAAATAATGGTGCGGTTTTGAACATGGTTTAAATTAAAACAGAATTACTTACAGTTTATGTTTTTTATTTTTCAAATTTGTCGTCCCAAACATTTTTTTAATATAATCAATAAATTTCAATATGTGCGCCCTTAGTCGCTCGACAAATGTCCAACCGATACTCGACTTCTCTCCAAACATTAATTAACATTTCTTCGTCAATGGTTGTCATCGCTTCATTAATCCTGTTTTTTAAGCGGTTTAGGTCGCGAATTTTTTGTGTATAAACAACGCTTTTGATGTAACCCCGCAAGAAAAAATCGCAAGGTGTCAGGTCTGGACACCTTGGAGGCCAAAGACGGGTCCTTGCCGGCCTATCCATCGATCTCCAAATTTTTCGTTAAAAGCGTCCGTGACCGATGCATTGAAGTGCGGGGGAGAACCATCTTGTTGGAAATGAAGTCGATGAATGTTTTCGAGTCATCCGGCTGAGGAAATCAATAATCGGTTAACATGTCGAGATACACGACTCCATTAATTGTTTTTCAGCGAAGGCCCTATTACACGATTTTTCATCGCACCACACCAAATATTAACTTTAGGCGAATCGCGTTGTTTCTCGATAATTGCGTGTGGGTTTTCAGAGCCCCGTATTCGTGAATTGTGTCTGTTAACGCATCCATTCGCATGGAATGTAGCTTCGTCTGTAAAAATTATATCGTCTAAAAATGATTCGTTTTCGCTTATTCTGTCCGACATTTCAACAGCGAAATTGTAACGTTTTACACCATCATCGGGTTTCAATTCCTACAGTATCTGGATTTTATAAGCGTGTAATTTCAGTTTTTTACGTAAAACATTGTGAACTGTTGATTTTGAAATACCTTATTCGACGCTTCGACGAGGGATGGACTTCCCGGTACTTCTAATTGCCGATCGTCTAATTAGTTCAACCGTTTCGTCTGGTACACTTGGTCTGCCGGTTGATTTCTGTTTCTTAACCGATCCAGTATCTTCGAATCGTTTGAACCGACGTGTTATGTTATTTTTGTGTGGTGGATATCTAACGAATTCACGTCGAATGGCACGTTGAACTGAAATTACGGATTTTAATTCGGCCATCAATAAAACACACTTTGCTTTGTCTTTATCCGAGAACATAGTAACTCGCTAAACTCACCGCAACAACAATACAAGAACTGACGTTGTGGTTATAACTGCTGATAAACAAACCTTTGGGTTGGACTTTTAGGGATACCAATATAACATCTAGAAATTTCCCTGCAATCTTCCTATGAATTACTGAAACCGCACCGTTCTTTTGTGATAACTCTGTATAAAAGTACGTTTACTGAGGGTGTCGAAATCCCGTCATCATGTGCTTTTTGTAATGCGATTTACTTGCGGTTTATTACTGGAAACCGATTGCAAATAAACAAATTGTGAGGAAAAAGCGTACGATGCCGGACAGTAGTAAGAAAACGGTCTCAAAATAGCGTTAAGTTTAAACACGAGTAAAACACGAAATAATAATATATCTAAGGCGTACTTGCTATAAAACAAGAATCGCATCAGGAGTAACGAGAAAATTGTACGATCAGCTGCAGAGCGCGGATAGCTTTCTAACGGGAATTACCCCTCCACGGCATTATTCCTCTCTCTACCGCAACATCTTCCCCTTCTAAAGAAGGTAGAAGAAGCCGCAAACGGAAAATTTTATGATACGTACATTTCGTTCCACTTAATAGCAAGTAATTTATCTTACCGTAGAATTTCAATTAAATCGGAAATTAGGCGTAGCCATATCTGCAATAAAAACAGATGAAAAGCTAAAAAATGAATGTTTGGACGAATAGGCTTCTAAATATATTTTTATTTTTCGTATAAATTACGGAATGTTTAAAAATTAAAAACCGGGATCAATACTACTATACGTTCAATAATTTACGACTAAACATTATAATCCATTTAAAATTAAAAGTATTTTTTTTTAGCTTTGGAGTAAATTGCATTCCCAATAAAAAAAAAACCAACTTTAAAAAAACAAAGTAATAGGAAATTCTTTTTTTTTAAAATTAATAAACAAATAGAAGTATAAGAAAAATTATAAAATCTACAAAAAACATAGTAAAAAAAACTGATATGGACTCCACACGATTTCATTGTACGCCTACTAAATTACATACACTTTTTGCTGCACTTAATTTAAACTTATTTCATTTGGAAGCGAGATACGATCCTCCAATTCTTTAATAAAGTGGACGGTTACACAATTACTTTGTGGTGTACACCAAACGCATCACACTTTTTGGGGTGCCCTTATCAGCATTTTATATTAGTTTATATATTAATTTTGTTTCACGTCGCTCAAGTAGTCATGTGGTGTAAGTGAAAACGTATCGGATCCGTAACCATATACACATCGGTTCGAATCCGATTTCATATACAAATATCTGTTTTAACTTTTTTTTAATATATTTATATATATATATATATATATATATATTAACCTCTGTAAAGAGGTTTTAATTGAATTAAAATGAAAAGTACTTAAAATGTTATTTCACTAATAAACTACTGATTTTTTTTTCATATTTTTTCAATCAGAGGTTAATAACCTATCTATATAAATAAAAATTTAATGTTCATTTGTAAATCTTAAATCACTTAACGCAACGTTGTATTCAAATACGCGCGTGTTTATATATATCTAATATTTATATGACTAAGATAACATACCTCTGACAGGTAAAAATATGCTGTTTTTTCCAACAGATAACGGTTTTATCTGTTGGACGTACAAGTAACACACGCTATACTAAATATTTTACGATTCCATTTCAATGTTTACAATATGTGTGTCCGCTACAGACTAAAAAACTACTGGACCAATTTACGAGCGGGAAAAGAGAAAAAGACCAAAAACCGGGAAAGGGAATAAGAGGGATGAAAAAAAGAATAAAGGGGAAAACGGGGAAAAGGAAATGGAATGGGGAAAGGAGAAAATAAAATGAGAGAGGAAGGAGGAAAGGAAAATAAGAGAAAGGTTAAATTTTGTGAAGTTCTGTAATATTCATTTTGTTAATGTAAGATCAAAATTTTAATTATGGTCATTTAATATATATATATATATATATATACTCAAATCTAGGAATAGTGAAGCATTACCGGGTCTGCTAGTCATTAATAAATCAATATATTTAAATTAAAAATAAAATTAAAAAAAAAAGGAAATGATGACGGATTCGAACCGATGTGCCTTTCCCTTGTAAAATGAATATATTTCAGAAATTAAAATTTCATTTGGTTATAACTCTGTAACTAATGAAAATATGTAACACTAATGCTATATCGTTGAAACTTTTTACTATTTTTACTATTTTACGTTGATAGCTTATTACTACAGTTAAGAAAAAATCCAAAATTCAAATTGCTTGGATTTTGAGCTTTTTGGTACATTTTTGGTCAAGTCGACTGCAGTCAAAAGGACAGGTGCACAACTAGATATAACAACAGTCCTAATTCAAAATTTCAACATCCCACGGTTAATTTTTTTTTGAGCTATGCGAGATACATAAGTACATATAGACGTCACGCCAAAACCAATATAAATGGATTCAAGGATTGTCAAAATGGATATTTCCGTTGAAATTTGAAAATCGAAATTTTTCTTTATCACAATACTTCCTTAATTTCGTACAAAAAAGTAAAAAGTGGGGTTTTTTATTTCAATTTTTTGAACTTGACAATAATTTACTTGGGAACTATTAAAGATAAAATTATGCTACAAATTTATTTATTTTCCTTCATTTTAGGTCAAACATCATATAAAATCAATAACTTTGTCCCTATGAATATTAATAAGACGTTATTTTATCGATGGAACAGAAATAAAAAACAAGATTTTTAGCCGAAACGTAACTCGAAGAAATTATTTCTAAATTCATTCTTTGATAATTATGCATTATTAAATAATACACAAGCATGTACTTTTACAGATGGAATACGTTTGTATATTTGAATAATTAAAAAAATAAATAAATAAATCGTGTAATTTATGAATGGCTTAAATAAAAATAAAGGAAAAAATATTAAAGTAGAATTCCTGAACGAACCAAAACAATGACAAAGATGAAAACGAATTGATAACGAATGTAAACATAATTTTACAATGAATTCGTTAAATTAAGTTTTGTGTTAAACGAGGCGTTTTCTGATAAAGTTTCTAATTTACATCTACTAGTAGAATAAAGCTTAAAATTTAGATGATAAACTGAAACGGAATGATTTCGAATATGAAAATCTTTTAAACATTATTTTGTTGCAACCTATGCTTTCGGGCTGCTAACATAGTATTTTTTTCAAAATTACATTAAACAGTATATATATTATTTTTTACTAAAACACATTTACAATTAGTATTATCTCTTACTATACATTTGTCATAGAAATTGCCAACATGTTTCGCCATATCAATTTATCAATATCATCATGAAATGAAAATATCCACTTTTACGTTTCGTCAGTCTTATACACAGAAAACACATAACATCAGATCACAATATTACATATTAAAGTATACATTTTCAAAAAAAAAAAACACACAAAATTACGGTGTTATCCGGTCTAAGTTTAAGTCTGAACCGACTACAATTCTCTTTATATTTTATTGCCAATGCAGAAAACACGGCGTCAGATTCAAAATTTATGTGTTTATCTGTGAATCTTGAACCGAGCAATTTTTGTTTTTTATATGTACCCCCACCCATTCATATTGCAGCATTTTTTTATCAAATACAGACAGGGTGGCCACGAAATGATCAGATATTTGTTTTGACAATAATTGTTTAGGTTAATGTATTTTATCATCGCTGAATTAACAGCAGTTCATGAATATTAATTTCTTCTCTTTCCCAGCCGGCGGTTGTGTATTATTCCAAGATAGCTGACAAAATAAATACTGACTGTTGGACGGAGCGTAATGACTGTGTTGTTTTTTTTATTGAAATGAAAAGTGTGGTGTTTATACAAAGACGGTTTCGTGCACATTTTCAAACTCAGTGGTCGCCCTCTTTTAAAACAGTATGTAGACTTTACGAAAAACTTAATAGTGATGGTTCAGTATTTGAGAGCAAGTGCTAACGGCCTGCCGACTTTTTCCACAGAATGTCAAAGCTGTCACAGCAGCGTTGCTGAGGTGCCCGAGCCAATTGACAAGAAAAGTAGCAGCACAACTTGGGATTTCTAGGCGATGCGTGCGGCGAATTTAAAAACCGATTTGCATTTGTATCAATACAAAATAACAGTATCGCCTACAACAAAATTAATTGTCTACAACAAACATCAAAGAATGGCATTCTGTGAACGGGCTGTGAACTGAGACGTGCTGTTGAACAATGTTTAGTTTTTAGATGAGGCACATTTTCCCGTAGACGGGGTCGTTAATAAACAAAATGTTTTTGGGCTTCCGAAAATCTACAGGTGCTTCATGAAAAGGTGAAATACGCTCCATCAATTACGGTACAAGTCGCTATCTCAAGTCACGGGGTAATAGGGCCATTATTTTTTTGAACAGACAGTAAACAATTAACGGTATCTAAACATGCTGGATAATAATTTTGTTCCTGCTTCTTGTAAAAGGGTTTCGATTAGAAAATGAATGTTACACGCAGGAGGGAGCCAGACACATTACAGCTAATGTTGTGTTTTAGACTTTCCGCATGACACACCGGGTTGGTCTAGTGATGAAAGTGTCTTCCCAAATCAGCTGATTTGGAAGAGGAGAGTTCCAGCATTAAAGTCCTAGTAAAGTCAGTTATTTATACACGAAATTGAATACTACAGGTTGTCCCATATAAAATGCAACCCTACCTTATATTGGTAGGTATTGAATAATAAAAAGGCATGTGTAAATGTAATTTTTATTATTACCATCCATTACCTTACATTTAGAGTAAATGTTGGAAGTGGCCGCCATCTTCTTGAATACAAGCTTCAATTCTTTTTACAGAGTTTCTTGCAACTTTTTTCAAAGTTTGTGGCTGGATATTTAATACAGCTTATTCAATATTGACTTTCAAACGGTCAAGTGTTCGTGGTTTGTTGCTGTAGGCTTTTTCTTTGAGGTAACCCCGTAGAAAAAAATCCGCCGCAGTCAAATCTGGAGATCTTGGTGGCCACAAGCCTCGACCGATAACACGATTAACAAAGACTTCCTCGACGAAATCAGAAGTTGAACCTGCGTAGTGCGATGTCGCACCGTCATGTTGTAGCCAGCAGTGTCTGTCTTCCTCTTCCAAGAGTGCGATGAACCGAAATAAAATATTCTGATATCGTTCTGCATTAATGGTGTACTCGAAAAAAAAAAAGGACCGATTATTTTCTTCCAGGATATCGCGCACCACACACCCAACTTTTGCGGGTGTAATTGTTTTTCGTGATAAACGTGGGATTTTCAGCGCTCCAAATTCTACTCTTTTGGCTGTTTACGTAGCTATCCAAATGAAACCGTGCTTCATCTGCGAAAAATAACGAATCCATAACATTAATTCCCTCACGCAGAAATCGACGGAACAGTTGACAATATCGTAGCCGTTTTTCTTTGTCGGGCTCAAGAAGTCGATGAACCGTTTGAATGCGAAAAGGTCGTAATTGTAATCGTTTGATCGCCCGACGAACAGTTGATTTAGACAAATTAATTTCAGCAGACAAAGGTCTGATCGATTTATTTGGCGAGGCGAGTAATCGGTCTTTGATTTCAGCGACCGTATCTGTATTCAACACTGACGCTGATCTTTTGTGTTACTTGTTATTAACTGTACCGGTCTCTCTAAATTTTGCGACTAACCTTAATACTGATGTTTTATTAGGAGCCGGTTTATCCGGGTACTTACGGCGAAACAAATCTTGCACTGCAACCGCTGATTTCGTACTGAAGTACGACTCGACAATGAAAACACGTTCATATAGCGAAAACACCATCTTGTCTCTAGCAATACACAGAACGTTACGATTGCATTGTTGTTACTATCGGTAGTGTTCTACTGCGTCCCCGCGATGTTCAGATGTTGGACGAGTCCATTTCAGTAACGAGTAAGGCAGTAAGCCTGACTTTTGAAATTTCATGGATGAGTGATTGATGGGCTGCGTTTTATATGGGACAACCTGTAGATGGTGGATGCCGGTGTTCTTTTGTGGTCGGGTTTCAATTAATCACACATCTCAGGAATGGTCGAACTGAGTGTACAAGACTACACCACTACATTTGCAGTCATACATATCGTCCTCGTTCATCCTCTGAAGTATTATTTGAAAGGTAATTACCGGAGGCTAAACAGGAAAAAAGGAAGAAGACTTTCTGCATGAAACTTTTAACGCATATGTCATTTCAAACCGATTTCCTACTCGTTTTGCCCGTCGACAGAACTGGCTCCCGAACAGTCCTGATTTCAATCCGTGTGATTATTTTCAGTGGGGATTTCTAGAGGAAAAGATTCTCCCTAATATCCTCGTACATTGATGGAACTGCGAGTACTGATCATCGTGACGTACAACCAAATAATCGAGGTTGTATTTCGTTGAGTTATTAACAACATAGGAGTTCGTATTGAAGAAGTTGCTACACGTGATGGTTGTCATATTGAACATGTGATAAGCAGAACATAATCTCCATGTATATAGTAATCACGTAGTATTTTACTTTTCTGTACTGCAATTCAAATAAATATTTTTTGACAAAACCAAATGTTGGATAATTTCGTGCCCCATTCTGTACATTAAATTCACATTTCATGTTCAAAATATGACGTGCATAATTTAATATTTCAGGCTGATTCAGTGTTATAGCAGCTATATATTGTTTGTACCTATTTTTAGAATTTATTGTTTCGCTATTGTATACTATGAACGATTCGAAAGTAATTTTATATTCACCAAAACCGTTTATATTTTTGACCAACATTTATGTTAATTTTCATTTCTAAACTATTTTCATTACGATTTTTATATGTTATTTGCACACCGATTCCTTCTCTGAATAAATTTGTGTTGTAAATCTTAGATTTATAAAATTATACAGCATACATTTGTCCCATATATTACTATTTTGTCAATTTAATTGCGTTTATTTATTTCTACTAATTGACTATTCAATTTTATTTTTTATTTTTAACATAGTTTATCTACTATTTCTGCACGATAATCAGTAAAAATTTTTACTTGCTTTACGTAGTTGTTCAAATTCAAAATCTGCGCGGCTTATTGGTTGAATGCTCTAATAGGCGTAGCTCTATAGGGCGATAAGTTTTTGCTTGTCGGATGCTTTAATTTATTGTGTATCGATAAATCCGCGTAAGTAGGCTTCACTAAAGGTCTAATTGGAATATTCTGTGTGTATTTTTGGAATTCGTTTCATTATCCGGGCGCATGGGTTTTCCGTAAACGATCTTAATTTGTTCTGTTTACTTACAGAATGGCGCGGATATGATTAAAAAAGAACTTCACAACTTTAAAAGCGTACAAAGATTTATAAAGAGAACTTACAGATTCTGTTGCGGTCTCATTTCATAGAAAAATACATCGAGCTTTGTGAACTGACGTTCGCTTTAGTTCGATACAATTTCCATTTTTAATGCGACTTACATCCCACCTGACGTCGATTTCATTCCAGACTGTAGCCAACAAGTCATACGACCTCTGCAGCTGCTGATTTGAAGTCTTAACTCAACAAGATCGGCATGCAAAGGCGGTACGTAAACCCAATTTTTAATGAAATCCCACGAGAAAAAATTTAGCAGGATCAAATCTGGAAAACGAGATGGCCATGCGATTGACTTCACGATCGATCTATCGAACTGGGAATCGAGTAGCGAAAAAATCTCGGACTTCTAGGCGGTAGTGAGGTGATGTCCCGCCTTGCTTATAGTAATTTCGTCCAAGTCGGTCATCATCGTCTAACTGAGGAATTAAAAAAATTTTGAAGGGCGTGCAGATTAAGAAAATCGTTTACGGTTGCCTACTGGAAGAACAACGAGCCGTTCTGTATGGAAGAAGAACAACCTGTCTCAACAAAGGTTTGGTGTCAAGAGTAAATAGTATGCCTAATAGGAGGCTACCTACCGTACTCTGAACGAAAATTACGTTGAACTCCAGTCTACTCCGCAGTCAGCACGTTACACATATATAATGATTATTCTTAAATATCACTTCAATATCGTCATGATAGTTATTTTACGTTCACATTTAAATTTTTAAGAGTTGTTAGTTGACAAAACCGTCTAATATTTTTTTTAATAGCTAAGAATCACTTGAAAAAACGGTCAATACCTAAAATAACACTGTTTGAAAAATAACGCGTATAATCCAGAGGGTATCTATTTTGGGTTGGACGTTTTCTATGTGATCGCTAAATTTTGCTTTAATGCCTTAACAATAACAAAACTTTTTTCTCTCTCAATCTTTTCTTTAAAATGAACAGTTATTGAGTTATCTAAGGAAATAGGAGAAAAAATGGATATTTTTGAATTTTTTTATTTTTTATTTTTTTTTAATAAAAATTTAAGCACACCTTTATGAACAACTGGCGTATAACGAAATAATAATTTCTGATGATATTCCGGAGACATTGAAGCAAAAATTAGCAGTCATATAGAAAAAAAACCAACTATGCCTAATTTAAAACAGATACCGCCTGGACCAATAAATTAGGAGATGACAATAACAAAACATTATTAATCCTTAATTAATGAATAACTTCCATACGTTTTGAAAAAAACTTTCTGCTGGTTTTAAACGTGCATAAATCTGAGAAAGGTTATAATAAAATAAGCCAAACATGTATTTTTAGAAACATTTCAGTAAAAACATGAAGCTTTGTATCTTTAAAAAACTCCCTTTAAGCACGCCGGAAGACGAGGGTAGATTTCACAGGTGCTAAGTAGAGGATAAAAAAGATTTCCACCTAAAAGTTAATAAAAACATCAAATTTACTCAATACGACAATCGGTTGCATGTGAAAAAAGTTTCACATGTTTAGTATAAAACAAGCCCCATTTTCTTGCAATTCCAGCAACATTTTGGTCATCCCTTACCGTAAGCGTTGGTCATATCAAAAGTTGATTAGACAAAAGTTTTAGGTAATGTTTATAGGATTAACGACCACTTTAAACCGATTCGATACTGTGCCTATTAAGAGAGGTATTTTTTGTCTTCGAAACCCCATTTTTTCCACCCCCTGGGCCAATGTTTGGTGGTATCAAAAAATTTTACTTAGATAAGTTATTGGCTCTTACCCAAAGAATAAAAAGAACTTTAAATGAATTCTATATTTTATTTAATAAAAAAGTTATAGCGATATTGTGTTTTTTTCGAAAAAGCCCCCCGATTTCAAACCCTACCAACCGATTTTGCCCATTAACAAATTCGACCGAGTTTTTGGGTCGTTATATTTTATGTACCAATGAAAATACGCTGAAAGTTATTGGCGTAATATTACGGCAGTTATCGTGTTCACAAGGAAGTGAAACATATATTTAGAAATGTATATATAAACTTTTGAGCTGACAGTGATTTTGGGATTTGGGGGATGTGAAACGCAAAGATATGTCGAATTTTCTGGAAGTCGAATCATGGTACCCATTACAATAGGTAGCTTTCTTATGAAATTTAATTGAAAAAAAAAAACGTGATGGGATATAAAGTAACATGGAAAACAAATTCGAAACGGTTTTATTTACTGTCGTTGTGAAGTAACATTTTAAAAATAAAACTGTTTGGCAATGATATAACGGTTATTATTATTATTATTATTATTATTATTATTATTATTATTATTATTATTATTATTATTATTATTACCACGAATTTCATTAAAATCTATCTCATATTTTGTAATATATCTGACAAGTACACAGGAAAAGTTGTCACAGAAGCTTTACTTTTCCATGTCGATCGATAAATAATAGTCCACAGAATTAACTAGGGTAAAAAATGATTTATTTTTTGAAAGATAAAAAAATACAAAAAAAAAACTGTTTGATTAACTGTAAGGTAAATTGCTTTTGACTGTAATTTTCACTGTTGATGAACGTTTTAAACCCGGTACGCTTTAAACCCAGGGGATTTCCTCTTCGTTTTCTATAGTTGCCGCATTATTTAGTCATTATTTGATGACATTAAATTCTGTATAGCGGTCAAAAGAGTTTTCCCCCGTTTCAGAATACCTTTTGATATAAAAAAGAAAGAAAAAAACACTAAATAAATTTCCCCTTTTTTTGTTTGTTATAGTTACTGTTTTTAATTTTTATTTATTTTACTTCGACTAAGTACTATAATATTTAATCAAGTTATTACGTGCTTGATAAAATATTAATGGTTTGAATAACTGCGTAATTCACTACTTTGTGACTTAAATAAACCCTTTTTTTCTTCTCATACATAAAATAAGATATACTAAATATCGCAAAAAAAAATATTTTTAATTTCTTAACCGGCTAAATTACGTAAAAGTCTTTCTACTTATAAAAAAAAGGATTTCGATGAACTTCTTTATAAATGTATTTTGTTCTACTGGTAGATCCGTTGTAATATTTTCTAGATAATACAAAAATAAAATACTTCTTTTTAAAAACAATTATTTCAACTATTTACAGACAATTTTAAGTTAACTATTTTTCTTTTATTACGTCATAATATTTCTATACTAGAATTTTAAACGGTGATGTTACGTAACCTGTTGTTGTTTTGATATTCTAAATATTTCTAGGTAAAAAGTGAATAAAAATTGGCTAAAAATTTAAAGATAAAATCATATATACATACACACACACAAACACCCCTTATTAAGTGTTGATCTTGTAGTAAAACTTCTCTTGTATATAAGCTATACAAGAAATAAAAGGATTCATAGGTTGAAATCTTAGTAAAAAAAGTTGCTTTAATTCGGATTTGAATACTTCTTAATTAACCGTACTTCTTAGGAATAGTCGACCTGAGTTTGTTCAAAATTACACGTTTTTCGGTTCTCTCCAATCGACAATGACTTTAATTATTAATAAGAGTATACATTAATAAAATACAGGATGTCCCATATAAAACGCAACCCATCAATCACTCATCCATGAAATTTCAAAAGTCAAGCTTACTCCCTTACTCGAAACTGAAATGGACTCGTCCAACATCTGAAAATCGTGGCGACGCAGTAGAACACTACCGATAGAAACAACAATGCAATCATAACGTTCAGTGTATTTCAGCAGACAAACGTCTGCTGAAATTAATTTGTCTAAATCGACTGTTCATCAGGCGACCAAACGATTACAATTACGACCTTATCGCATTCAAACGGTTCATCGACTTCTTGAGCCCGACAAAGTAAAACGGCTTCAATATTGTCAACGGTTCCGTCGATTTCTGCGTGAGGGAATTAATGTCATGGATTCGTAATTTTTCTTAGATGAAGCACGGTTTCATTTGGATGGCTACGTAAACAACCAAACCAGTAGAATTTGGAGTGCTGAAAATCCCCACGTTTATCACGAAAAACAATTACACCCGCAGAAGTCGGGCATGTGGTGCGCGATATCGCGGAAGAAAATAATCGGTTCTATTTTTTTCGAGTACACCATTAATGCAGAACGATATCAGGATATTTTATTTCAGTTCATCGCACTCTTGGAAGAGGAGGAAAGACACTGCCGGCTACAACATGACGGTGCGACATCGCACTACGCAGGTTCAATTCCTGATTTCGTAGAGGAATTCTTTGGTAATCGTGTTATCGGTCGAGGCTTGTGGCCACCAAGATCTCCAGATGTTACCGCGGAGGATTTTTTTCTACGGGGTTACCTCAAAGAAAAAGCCTACAGCAAGAAACTACGAACACTTGAACGTTTGAAAGTCAATATTGAACAAGCTGTATTAAATATCCAGCCACAAACTTGAAAAAAGTTGCAAGAAACGCTGTAAAAAGAATTGAAGCTCGTATTCAAGAAGATGGCGGCCACTTCCAACATTCACTCTAAATGTAAGGTAATGAATGGTAATAATAAAAATTACATTTACATTTACACATTCCTTTTTACTATTTCAATACCTACCAATATAAGGTTGGGTTGCGTTTTATATGGGACACACTTATTTACAGACAATTTTAAGTTAAGTATTTTTCTTTTATTACGTTATAATATTTCTATACTAGAATTTTAAACGGTGATGATATGTAACCTGTTGTAGTTTTGATATTCTAAATATTTCTACACAAAAACTGAAAAAAATTGGCTAAAAATCTATAGATAAAATCATACACACACACACACACACACACACATACCTCTTATTAAGGTTTGATCTTGTGATTAAACTCCTCTTGTATATAAGCTGACTTCGAAATAAAAGGTTTCATAGGTAAAGAAAGGTTTCATCTTAGTAAAGAAAGTTGCTTTAATTCGGAATTAAATACTACATCGTGGTGTTCTTTGGTGGTTGGAGTTCAATTAACGATACTTCTTAGGAATAGTCGACCTGAGTTTGTTCAAAATTACACGTTTTACGGTTCTCTCCAATCAACAATGACTTTAATTTTTAATAAGAGTATTAATTAATAAAATATATTATGTATATAAGTTTTAATACCTAAGTTCACAATCGACTACGTTAAAGAAAACTTTTAAACTTAAAATTTAACTTTGAAATACCGCGCTAAATATTATGAAGTAACATTTATTCAAATATTTGATTGAATTTTGATGACATGTTCAATAAAAAAAAAAATTGTCATGAATTTTTGGAAATGTTTATGTTAATATTTTATTATTCATTTTAATTTTCATTCATTGATTTTTATTTTTATTTTTTTTTTATTAGCAATTTTTTTTCTAATAAGAAGTAATTCTTTATGGTAGTTTGTATTTTGCAACGCTAAAAACGATTAAAAATGTTTTTCAGGTAAATTTAAAATATTCTTTTTGACATAAATTATGTCATATTAAAATGTCTATAATTTTAATAATACAAAGTTTTGGCCTTATTTGTTAATATTTTAAAACATTCCAAACATTCATCAAAATTAAATAATACATTATTAGTTTATGAGAAAATATTATATAAATATCCTATCACAGAAATAAAAATACGTATATATACTACAAATTACCTTTTAAAAGAATTCCTATTTTATTTGTCGACGTTCCAAACACCAAAATATCCTGGAAAACCTAAAAAAAAAAAGAATTGTAACAACACCAAAAACTAGCAAAAAATTCAAAAAGTTTTAATACAACAGAAAAACTTTCCTTATATTATAAAATGTTAATAAATTGCTGAAAACATAAAAATTGCGATAACTGGAGACACAATTGATCTACTGGAACGGGCAATTGCTTAAAACACTTGGAGAATCAAGTCACACCTTATGCGGGCTCACCCAAAGGTTTTCCACAACACTTGAGTAGAAACGATCAATTGGTTCTCCCTATAATAACAAGGTAAGAAAAATGCTGAAATTAAAAATATTGGCCAGAATGCTAAATCCCTAGTTGCTAATAACATAAATTTAAAAAGATATATTTTAATTATAACCGGCTAAATATAAAGATATATTTTAATTTAAAGATAACCGGGTTACAAAAATTCTTTAAAAGTTAAGATAATTTTTTAACCCACCTCAAAAAAAAGAGGAGGTTCGCAGTTCGACCCGTATGTATTTACATATCAAAATAATGTATAGAATAATTCATGAATAATGTAAAAAAGTTTCAGGACATGTTCTGCTAGTAAAAATAAAGAAAAAAGTTTATATAATCATAGGTTTCGAAATGCTTCGTTAGCGTTTTTCGGTGGACGAAACCCTGATTTCTGCTCCTTCGGTAAAATTAAACCAACCTGTAATAATTGATGGGAACGAAATTAAGAGATAATTTAGTGGTTTTACATAAATAAGTCCTGAAAAATTGAAAAAAAAGTATCTTCCAGAATTGTATTTTAAATGATGTTTTTTTCAAAAATCTGAGGTAAAAGGCAAGGGTCGAAAAATCCACTGTTTTATGTTTGGCGTAAAATAAATTTTTTTAAATGGATAATAAACACGCAAAAGTTTTAAAAAAATTATAAAGAATTTTATTATGAATAAAATGCTGTGAATTAATTCTACATAAACTAAATACAAAGATAAGAATCTGACAAATTTTGAACTGTTTTGTTTTTAACAACTTCCAGTTTCTTACGTTTGTATTTAGTTTCCGAGGAATTAATTCACACCGTTTTACTAAAAATCAAATTCTTTATAAGTTTTATTTTAAAACCTTTCTTTGTTCATTACGCATTCAACAAAGTTATTTTACACCAAACCTAAAATAATGGGTTTTTCGACCTCAAACGTTTGTCTTTTACCCCATATATCTAAAAAAAAAAAAAATACATTTCTGGAACCTCTTTATTTTTCTATTTTTTAGGACAGATTTAATATAAAAAAAATTACCCCTTAATTTCGACCCCAACAACTATTACAGGTTTTTTTAACTGCTGGGATCACCGTTAGGTATTGCTTCAGAGGATGACATGTATGATTTGTAGCGTGTGAAAATGCCATGCCTAACCGGGATTCGAATCCGGGACTTCCGGATGAAAGGCAGAGATGCTACCACCCGCTCCACGGAGACCGGCACGAATAGGGGGTACTAATCTTACACAAGAACACCTAATGAATCAGACCCGTTTTTGTTCGCTGCGACTGCTAAAAAACGATACACCATATCCTTATGGAATGTGTATGTTATGCGGCAACGCGTCGTAAATTTAAATTAGAAGCCGTAGTAAGATTAGATTTAACGGACACGTGAGCTATTCGTCTTGAAAAAGTTTATCGTAATTATAATTTTTTTTAAATAAGTTCTTAACAGTAATATATTTGTAATTTTCGATCAAAAAACCATTCTTTATTATTACAAATTAATCAGAATTTTATAAATAGATCTTCCCGGAATAACGTTAGGGCTCGACAAAAAATTGAAGAATTCAAGATTAAATTTAGCTGACGATTAAACAATGTCCTGTCCGAAAACATCGAACACTACGCGATAACTTAAATTATATACGATAAACAAATCACTGTGTCTTAAAAAAATATACAAGATTTATCGTAATTAATTTTACAAAAAAAAAAAAAAAAAAATAGGACTAATTCTAATTTTAATCCCGATGCTTTGTTACATATAATAACAAGGCAAAGATTTACACGTCTGAAAAGTTTATTACTCGCATCGTAAAGAATACCTTCATTGTGATTAAGTCGCGTGTTCTCTAATCCTTATTTATAAAACGGCCTTCACATTATCAAAACAAAACAGACTAATCGCTGGAATTTATCTATTCCTCTCAACTAATAGGATTGTTTCGTTTTTACTACGTTCCGCCCGCGTAAATATTATTTAAGGATTAAATCATATAAAATAGACAATTTATGAAGGTAAATAGTTTTTCAAATGGCCTACTAATCTTTTAAAAAATATCATTACTTCATACAAGAAACAATCCTTAAAATAATATTACAAAAACGTTTAAAAGCTTGCTTTATACTTTTTAGTCGTACTTTAATCAAATTATTATCACACTTTGCACGAGTTTAATTAGTATGTAAAAAAGGTTGATAGGGTAGAAAATTTAAAAAGGGAAATGGATAGGGTAAAGGTGGATATAGTAGGAATTAGTGAGGTTCGGTGGGAAGAGGAAGGCGACTTTTGGGCAGGTGACTTTAGAGTAATTAACTCAGCGTCAAATAATGAGCAGACAGGAGTAGGTTTCGTGATGAACAAGAAGATAGGGAGGAGAGTGGAGTATTTCAAGACGCATAGCCATAGAATCATTGTAATAAGGATAAAATCAAAACCTAAACCGACAACGATTGTTAACGTCTATATGCCTACAAGCCCCCATGATGATGATGAGGTAGAGTGTGACGAAGAGATTGATGAAGCAATTAAACACGTAAAAGGAGATGAAAATTTAATAATAGTTGGAGATTGGAATGCAAGCATTGGAAAAGGCAAGGAAGGAAATATAGATGGTGAATACGGGCTGGCAAAAGGAATGAAAGAGGGGACCGACTTATAGAGTTTTGCACGACGTATAATTTAGTAATTGCCAACACCAATTTAAAAATCATAATAGAAGAATATACACTTGGAAAATGCCAGGCGAAACTGCAAGGTATCAGATAGATTATATAGCGACCATAATTTGGTGATAATGAAATGTAGATTGGGGTTTAAAAACCTGAAGAAAAGGTGTCAGATGAATCTGTGGAATTTAGAGAAGCTTGAGGAAGAGGAAATAAAGAAGATTTTTGAGGAGGACATCGCAAGAGGTCTGAGTAAAAAGATAAGGTACAAAAAGGAGAAGAAGAATGGGAGGATATTAAAAAGGAAATTCTTAAATCAGCAGAAGCAAACTTAGACGGAATAAAGAGAACTGGTAGAAAACCTTGGGTTTCAGACGATATATTGCAGCTGATGGATGAACGTAGAAAATATAAGAATGCTAGTGATGAAAAAAGTAAAAGGAACTATCGGCACTTAAGAAATTCTATAAACAGGAAGTGCAAACTGGCGAAAGAAGAGTGAATTAAAGAAAAGTGTTCAGAAGTGGAAAGAGAAACGAACATCGGTAAAATAGACGTAGCATACAGGAAAGTTAAGGAAAATTTTAGGGTACATAAATTAAAATCGAATAATGTGTTAAACAAAGATGGTACACCGATATATAATACGAAAGGTAAAGTCGAGAGATGGGTGGAATATATTGAAGAGTTATAAGGAGGAAATGAATTAGAAAATGGTGTTATAGAGGAAGAAGAGGAAGTTGAGGAGGATGAAATGGGAGAAACAATACTGAGATCTGAATTTAAGAGAGCATTAAAAGATTTAAATGGCAGAAAGGCTCCTGGAATAGACGGAATACCTGTAGAATTACTGCGCAGTGCAAGTGAGGAAGCGATTGATAGATTATAGAAACTGGTGTGTAATATTTATGAAAAAGGGGAATTTCCGTCAGACTTCAAAAAAAGTGTTATAGTAATGATACCAAAGAAAGGAGGGGCAGATAAATGTGAAGAATACAGAACAATTAGTTAACTAGTCATGCATCAAAAATCTTAACTAGAATTCTATACAGAAGAATTGAGAGGAGAGTGGAGGAAGTGTTAGTAGAAGAACAATCTGGTTTCAGGAAAAGTATAGGGACAAGGGAAGCAATTTTAGGCCTCAAATTAATAGTAGAAGGAAGATTAAAGAAAAACAAACCAACATACTTGGCGTTTATAGACCTAGAAAAGGCATTCGATAACGTAGACTGGAATAAAATGTACAGCATTTTATAAAAAGTAGGGTTCAAATACAGAGATAGAAGAACAATTGCTAACATGTACAGGAACCAAACAGCAACAGTAACATTTGAAGAACATAAGAAAGAAGCCGTAATAAGAAAGGGAGTCCGACAAGGATGTTCCCTATCTCCGTTACTTTTTAATCTTTACATGGAACTAGCAGTTAATGATGTTAAAGAACAATTTAGATTCGGAGTAACAGTACAAGGTGAAAAAGATGCTACGATTTGCTGATGATATAGTAATTCTAGCCGAGAGTAAAAAGGATTTAGAAGAAACAATGAACGGCATAGATGAAGTCCTACGGAAGAACTATCGCATGAAAATAAACAAGAACAAAACAAAAGTAATGAAATGTAGTAGAAATAACAAAGATGGACCACTGAACGTGAAAATAGGAGGAGAAAAGATTATGGAGGTAGAAGAATTTTGTTATTTGGGAAGTAGAATTACTAAAGATGACGAAGCAGGAGCGATATAAAATGCCGAATAGCACAAGCTAAACGAGGTGCTATAGGAGAATGTTAAAAATCAGATGGGTGGATAAAGTGACAAATGAAGAAGTATTGCGGCAAATAGATGAAGAAAGAAGCATTTGGAAAAATATAGTTAAAAGAAGAGACAGACTTATAGGCCACATACTAAGGCATCCTGGAATAGTCGCTTTAATATTGCAAGGACAGGTAGAAGGGAAAAATTGTGTAGGCAGGCCACGTTTGGAATATGTAAAACAAGATTTTGGGGATGTAGGATGTAGAGGGTATACTGAAATGAAACGACTAGCACTAGGTAGGGAATCTTGGAGAGCTGCATCAAACCAGTCAAATGACTGAAGCCAAAAAAAAAATTAGTAAGTTAATTTGGATTTAAAAAGATAACATCATATATTGCAATTTCTATTATATTTATAAAATATCAAAAATTTACTATAGAAAGTAACGAAATAGTGAAGTTTTTGATTATTGTAATACAATTTTAAACTAACAACACGTTTTTTTTTTCGCTTATATACATTTTATAAATTTACCCCCGTACGGGGGATGTTTGCAAAAGTCATGATGGAATATTGTATTATATCCCGACCTTAATAACTGTGAAAAATTTTATTAATCGGCAGTGTCACGAAGTATGTTAAATTAAGGATGCAAAATTTGAGGAACAACAAGGAAAAAACATTGCGAGTTAAAAAAAAAGCAAGTAATTATAGTAATGTAACGGTTAAAATGTGTTCCTAGTTTCATTTTACACGTATTTATTTTTTAATAATATTTCAATAGAAATATAAGTTTAAACTTGTTTTTCAGGTCATTGCAATAACATTAAACGCATTTTATTATTTATTTATACATCAACAAAAGGCTGACTGACACTCTATAACAATTATGACGGGATGATAATCATCTTTCTTCTACCGTGTGAAAAATAGCATACCTGACCATCACTGACGGTGGAACGGATTTTACAACTGTAAGATTTACCTGTTACTGAAAATTATTATGCAATAAACAGCTGTACATAACCGTTTTTAAAATTTAAATCAATTTAATACATTTAAAAGTCATAATTTTTAATACGATGAATGTATTTAAAAAAATACTTACTAATGGTGCCTTTAAAAATAATGTCTAACGTTAAAATTCTATTAAAATTTTACGTTATTATTTGCTATATACAGAGTGTCCCATATAAAACGCAACCCATCAATCACTCATCCATGAAATTTCAAAAGTCAAGCTTACTCCGCTACTCGTTACTGAAATGGACTCGTCCAACATCTGAACATTGCGGCGACGCAGTAGAACATTACCGATAGTAACAACAATGCAATCGTAACCTTCAGTGTATTGCTAGAGACAAGATGGTGTTTTCGCTAGATGAACGTGTTTTCATTGTTGAAATCAGCGGTTGCAGTGCAAGATTTGTTTCGCCATAAGTACCCGGATAAACCAGCTCCTAACAAAACATCAATATTAAGGTTAGTTGCAAAATTTAGAGAGACCGGTTCTGTTAATAACAAGGAACACAAAAGATCTGCGTCAGTGTTACAGATACAGTCACTGAAATCAAAGACCGATTACTCGCCTCGCCAAATAAATCGATCAGACGTTTGTCTGCTGAAATTAATTTGTCTAAATCGACTGTTCATCGGGCGACCAAACGATTACAATTACGACCTTATCGCGTTCAAACGGTTCGTAGACTTCTTGAGCCAGACAAGAAAAACGGCTACAATATTGTCAACGGTTCCGTCGATTTCTGCGTGAGGGAATTAATGTTACGGATTCGTTATTTTTCACAGATGAAGCACGGTTTCATTTGGACGGCTACATAAACAGCCAAAACAGTAGAATTTGGAACGCTGAAAATCCCCACGTTTATCACGAAAAACAATTACACCCGCAGAAGTTGGGCGTGTGGTGCCCGATATCGCGGAAGAAATAATCGGTCCTATTTGTTTCGAGTACACCATTAATGCAGAACGATATCAGGATATTTTATTTCGGTTCATCGCACTCTTGGAAGAGGAAGACAGATACTGCTGGCTACAACATGACGGTGCGACATCGCATTACGCAGGTTCAACTTCTGATTTCGTCGAGGAATTCTTTGGTAATCGTGTTATCGGTCGAGGCTTGTGGCCACCAAGATCTCCAGATTTGACTGCGGAGAATTTTTTTCTACGGGGTTACCTCAAAGAAAAAGCCTACAGCGACAAACCACGAACACTTGAACGATTGAAAGTCAATATTGAACAAGCTGTGTTAAATATCCAGCCACAAACTTTGAAAAAAGTTGCAAAAAACGCTGTAATTGAAGCTTGTATTCAAGAATATGGCGGCCACTTCCAACATTTACTCTAAATGTAAGGTAATGGATGGTAATAATAAAAATTACATTTACATTTACACATTCCTTTTTATTATTTCAATACCTACCAATATAAGGTTGGGTTGCGTTTTATATGGAACAGCCTGTATTTTATTAATTTCTTGTATAGGAATAAATACATATATAATTTTTTTTCTAATGTTTAAGCGCCTAAAGCTGTGACGCATTACATGACGTGTAAATAAAAAAACAACAGAATAATTAATGCGATATAAAGATTCGGTGTACTGAGTTGAACTAACAAATAATTACGTGTACACAGGATTCTTATGTAAAGTTTTAAAAAGCATCTCACAAAGAAAATGAAATATTATTAAGAAAGGACAAAAAAATAATAAATAAGACAAATGAAATCTAAAATGAAGCGGTAAAAAGAAATGTAAAAAAATACAAAGGAAAATAATAATAATAGCAATAGAATCCCGGATAGCACAAGACAGGAATAAGTATAAATTGAAAAAATAAAAAAAAAAGGTTTTTCCCATTCAGTCAATCAATTAGGAAAGATAAGGTAGATAAAGTAAGAATAATAACAATAATAATGGATTCGATTCTTGTGTAAGTTTAATAAGAGGTATCGATAACATGATGACACGAGGAAATTTAATACTGAGCTGGCCGTTATACATGATCGACATATCGATTGTTTTTGTCTTTTATTACAAAGAAATATGACATAATACAAAGAAAAGTCAACAGACATTAGTTGATTTTTTAATAATAATTAAAATTTTAATTAATTATAAGCACAAAAAAGATTAATTTAACCTTTTTTAATTACGAAGATCATTTTTGTAATTCGTATTAAAATTACTGGTTCATTTATTTTTTAAGTATTTTATGTTATTGACATATCAAAATTTATTTTTAAACTGTCACTCCTAATAATTATTTGCAGGCAATTTAAAGGTAACTAAAAAAACGGTTTGTTTTGTGGACTACATATGTCTTTTCTTTTTAACTGATGATTAAATTATACTTATCTAAAAACAGAAGGATTTTCTTTGAAGAGTTATTTATTACGAACAACTTAATGGAAAAAATTTAATTTTAAACTCGGTACGATTTAAATCTGAACATCAGAAACACTAAATGCATGGTCTTCAAAAAAGAAACGAGCGAGTGGAGTCATTTTACAGGCAGCAGATGTGACGCTAGAAAATGGAAAAATGTACGTACGTGTATTTGGTGTATTGTATTGATGAACGTTGAGATCACAATCTGGGAAAAAATGCAGAATTGAGAAGGCCAAATCAGCTTTCTTCCGTTTAAAAAATGTGCTCTTGTCACCAGACCTTTCATCGGACCTGCGTAAAAGGATTCTCATATGCTACGCGTTGAACGGTATGGAATACTTAACACTCATTGAAGCATCTATTAAATAGCTGGAAACCTTTGAGGTATGGCCTTATAGACGACTTCTTAAAGGGCAATGGAACGGGATAGAGTAATAAATGAAACGAAGTCGATGAAAAAGTAACCAGAAATATGCGAACAGTCAAAATCCGGCAAACATCCTATTTTGGCCACAACATGAGATATCCAGATAGATCCTTTCAGTTACATCTAGTTATCCAGCAAAAGATACCAAGACATCGTAATTTAGGTAGGCGGATGTTTTGGATATAACTTTTAAGACAACGGTTTGGAAATACATCTCTTTTCAGGATGCGGTGAATAAAATTACGATCGCCCGTATGGTAGCCAACGTTTTCTGAGCGATAAGTCACAGAACTTTCATAAAAGCGGCAATTTTCTTGAGAAAAAATTTCAGGTATTATAAAAAATTAAGCGTTTAAAGCATCATGTCTTTAGCTTATTTTTCCCGTAGGACAATTTCCACTTTCCAAAACTTAATTAAAAAATTTAGATATATGTTTAAGAATAAAGGTTTAGAGATCGTTAAAAAAAATTTATTAATTTGCTGGTTTACAGAAAGCCACAGCGACCAAAAGCAAAATATAACGTCGATACTGTACAACTTGCTTACGTGAAGTGACTCTACTCTTTTTTAACAACGGTCGAGATCCCTACCAGTTCTATAGAAAATTTATAAAAACTCTTTTTGTTCGTTATTGTCTGCTGTGGACCACGCTAAGTAATCAAACGTATTTATTTTAAATCCCTAATCCTTCCCTTACGACTACTTCCTTTCCGATTGGAGTCTTTTCTGTTCTTCTGATTTAATTATATATATAGAATCAGTAATCTAACGTCAGAAAACAGTCACTATGATTAATGATAATAAATTTTATAACGTTTAAAAAATGCCATGCCTCATCGGGACTCGAACCAAGCACCTTTAGGATTAAAGATAGAGACGCTATCATTGGTACCGGATTTGATGTTATATCAGTTTAAAAAAAAATAATCCGATATTGTTATTAATATTTTTTTTTTAAATAATTCCAATAAATTTTTATTAAAGTCTGATAAAAATACTTTTTTTATGATTGCTATGTGCCACGATAAGTATCTGATTATTTCTCTTTCAACGTCTTTTTCTTCTCTCCCAATATTTCTCAGCCTCTCAGATGATTTTTTTTCGTTCTTCTGACTAGATATTCAGGTGGTATTTTCTTTCTCGTTGCGTAGTCTTGGAACCTTTTAATACTCTGAACAATTCCGCCGCACTCTTATCTGTTGTTGATCAATATCGGCTGAATATTGTGTTCTTAAATGTCGTCGATTACGATCCTCATACCAGTTTATCTGTCTTTCGAAAATTCTTTTCTTAATTTATTTATTTATTTTATATACATCCCGTTAATTAAAATTATGAAACCGTGTACGTATATACTTACCGTAATATATGTGTGGAACACCTCTCTTTTTACTTCCTTGTACGACGTAAAGGAAGTATTGTGATCGCGAAAAATTTCGGTTTTATGATTTCAACGAGAATATCCATTTTGACCATTCCTGAATTCATTTTGACTAGTTTCGGCGCGAGGTATATAAATACCTCGTGATGCGACGTATTTATATACCTCGCATAGCTCAAAAACGATTAGCCGTAGGATGTTAAAATTTCGGACTGTTGTAGCAACTAGTTGTGAACCTCTCCTTTTGATTGCAATCGAATTGACCAAAACTGTCCAAAATTCAAACAATTTGTATTTTGGATTTCAGTCTGTATCCTTTTGATGATTTTAATGGGGGCCTAAGATTGTTATCAGTGTTTTCTCTATTTTTAGCAGTTCTATTTGTAACGTTTCACTTACGTAGAGCACAACTTGTTTCACCAGTACAGTGTGATAAGTAAGTTCGGCTCTTTATGGGAGGTTCTTCTTTTTTAATAAACTGTTTTTAAAACCGTTAATCTTCATTATTAATATCTCTATAATCATTATCATTACACTTTTATTTATTATTCTGTTTCTGTAACACTTAATTGAAAATATTATATTTCATTAACAATATGTAAGTGAATTATTGTAAGATAAAAGTTTGCAATGTTAATTAACTAATTGACAGCCCCGTGAAGGAGGGGTGGGAAGCTCCGGCGTCCCACCCTCAATGACTGGACGGGGGGGAGGGTTCCTTCACAGCACTTCTATGGGAGGGAATGCAAGACCGTAGTCCCGGTGGGGGATCCCCTTGGGGATTCCCCATTAGAGGCAGGACGTTAAGACCGGAGTCTAGGTGAGGGGACCCCTTCGAGGTCATCTCATTAGAGGCGTGGCATGTACGGCAAGACCAAGTTCCGGGTACCTGAGCGGGACCTTGTGTTCTGCCAAGGTAGATTGAGGCGAAGGCATCCCCCGGTGCTGAGTTATGCTTAGATGCTTGTTCCGGCATCTAATGGTGGCGGGATAAATGAAGGTGAACAAAAAAAAAAATCAACTAATTGAAAATAACAAAATGTCAATTAAAAATAAATTTCTCATAAAAAAAATAAATAAATGACGTAAATGGAAACGAATAAAATGTACAAGCTGTAGATATTTTCTTATACCTTACATTTAAAGTAACTTTCCTTGTTTTTTTCTCATTACTACTGTATAAATTATATTGTAATAATAAACACAACAAAATTACAAACAAAGAGGACTGACAATGGTTATTTTATAGTCATCAGTTCAACCGAAAACATTAAGCCGTACTCGACGAATTCAATAGAATTTAAACTATTATTACTATACAGTTTTAATATTACTTTATTTACCGGTTGAAATACGTATTTATGTAGCAATTATTTTAAATAATTTCTTTCAGATTATATTCGAAAAGAGTATTCTCATACTAATAATGGAAACGTTTTTTTTTTTTCTATAACACCACAAAGCTCGCATTAATTTTAGTTTGAATGGAAAGTTTGAGTGCAGTCTTTTGTGATTAATTTTCTTTCAAGAAGATTCGAATTTAATATATTTAAAAAACAAAAAACCTTAATTTTTTTTATTAGTAAAAAAAGAAAAGGAGTATTGAAATTGACAATTTTTAATCTATAAACGAGTGCAATTGAAGAAAATTAAATTTTTCTATTTTTATTAACGGGAAGGGAAAACTGGTAATTTTTAATTAAAGAATGGCAACCTCTAAAACTCTCATTTTAGTTATATATTTTTAATTTTCCTTAAGATCGCTTGGAAATAACCTGGATTTACAGTGGGTAAGATTATATTTCCTTTAGAAATCGCGGAGTAAATTTTAGTAATAAATATGATTGTTTTATTCAAAAATTAAATAATTTATAATAATTACTAGCCGCTCAGAGGTCGTTGCGGTAGCACATCCCGTCTAACCACGCTTCTACGACCACCGCTGTGTTTGTTATCCTGATGGTTGTGAGAATAATTCAGATAAATAGTATTTTAAACTGATAATAATAATAATAAAATATTTTACAGATTTGGTTAGATTATTATTATTATATAGACTTGAACTAATAAATCTTTTTCTGTCACCATGGTAACAAAAATATAATGAAGTAAAAGGATTAATTTTTTTTCTTTTGTGAATATCTTAACTCCCATTAGGAATATCGGGATAAACTCACCGGGTTGGTCTAGTGGTGAACGCGTCTTCCCAAATCAGCTGATTTGGAAGTCGAGAGTTCCAGCGTTCAAGTCCTAGTAAAGCCAGCTAGTTTTACACGGACTTGAATACTAGATCGTGGATACCGGTGTTCTTTGGTGGTTGGGTTTCAATTAACCACACATCTCAGGTATGGTCGAACTGAGAATGTACAAGACTACACTTCATTTACACTCATACATATCATCCTCATTCATCCTCTGAATTATTATCTAAACGGTAGTTACCGGAGGCTAAACAAGAAAAGAAAGAAGGAATATCGGATAATTCTAAGTGAAGATGACCAAGCCTGTAATGTACAAATCCGTAAAGTTATATTAAGATCTGATCAGTAATTTTTGTGTGATCCTCGCACAGAGATGACACTAATTATCATTTTATTATAGATTAAGAATTTTTTTTTAATTCCATTATCATTAAAAGCCATATTATAGGGATTGGTAATTAATTTAAAAAAAAACAAAAAAAAACGTACCAAGCAGATCATAATTATTAAAGTTAATTTTAGAAGAAAAACAACACACTAAACTGTATTTCATTCATATATTATTTATAGTTTGATGGAAGAAGGACATCATCTAATAAGGCGATTGAAGTGGTACGGGAGAAATATATATTGAGGATTGTAATAGTAACAAAAATGACGTGAATCGTAAAGAAAAGAGAAGGTACCCCCTTGTCGTCGTCTTACATATAAGAGAAGAAAGAGGGAGGTTGGAAGAAGAACGTAGTGAGTGCATCCAATATCTGATATAAATCTCCCATCTGTGATCGTGACCGGAGTAATAATGATACTGGATTTGCTCAGCCGGAATACAAAGTAAACATATAAAGTCTTTCTTATTTTACTCGTGTTGACATGGTACGACAAAATATAAGAAGAACAAATCTATTCCAAATTTTAAACGAAATGATGAAGCGTTCACCGTTATAAACTAAACGGCACGTGAAATTAAATATAGAATATAAATAAATTTCGATTACGTCGATGAAATTGATTAAGAAATAAACAAAATTGAAACGTACGGTGGAAGGTTCTTGATATCGAGGAAGATACCGTGAAATACAGAAGTTATGTTTGAGTAAAAAAGATTCCAAAAATCGTTTATTTAACTGAAACCGTAAAAAATCAAAAAATATAATTATAATTTTTACTTCCTTGTACAAAGTAAAGTAAGTATTGTGATCGCGAAAATTTTCGGTTATCAGATTTCAACGGAAATATCCATTTTAACCATCCCTGAATCCATTTTGACTAGTTTCGGCGTGACGTCTGTACGTACGTATGTATCTAGCAACTGTCAAAAACGATTACCCGTTGGATGTTGAAATTTTGGATTTAGGATTGTTGTAACATCTAGTTGTGCACTTCCTTTTTTTACTGCAATCGATTGAATCAATAGAATCCATAAAAGCAAAAAAATCCAAAAAAAATGATTAGGATGTTTTATTAATGCAGTAATAAGCCCTCATTGTGAACTTTTCAACGATGTATTTATACGTGTTACTTATTTTCATTGGTTCCAGAGTTATAGTCAAATGAAATGTTGATGAGATATTTGGATCTTAGAAGGAGAAGGTACATCGGTTCGAATCAGACTTCATCTCCTTTTTTTAATTTTTTTTATTTTAATTTAAATATATTGATTTATTTATCCTTTGCTTGTAAATAAAATTTTACGATAAATAATAATTCAATAATAAAAAAAATATCAGAAATTATTAATGAAATAAAATTTTATGTACTTTCAGTTTAAAAAAAGTGTATATGTAATTTAACAGGCGTACAAGGAAATCATGTAGTGCCCGCATCAGATTTGTTTTTGTTAAGAAAGAGCAGACATCAACAGCTAAGATCATTAGCCCGGGGGAAATCGGTAGCGTATGAAAAGATGCCCCCTGACCGGGATTTGAACCCGGTTCCTCCGCACAAAATGCTGAGACGTTACTTACTCAGCCACGTCGACAATTATAATTTTATTGCTGAATAAAAATAATAATCTATGAATAATTATTTTTCCAAACTTGACCTTCTTTAAAGCTCGATGTGCATTTTGTATAAATACAAATAAAGAGGTATAAAAAAACCATTATTGAAATAAATTAAAAGACAAGATTAATTTTCAAGAAGAATTGAAACATCAAAACCTTAATGACAGTTTCAATTGTTATACAATCATCACAATCATCATCAGTAGATATTACGGAGAGAATTGAAGAGAACAACAAACAATAAGAAAATAAATAAAATGGAATTAGCATATCGGTCGACAAGAAATATTTATAATAAAAAACAATTATATCCTTTAACCTGTTACAACACAACAATAAAATCTAAATTTAATGTTCAGAAGAAACAATGACGCTACTAAATTAATTAAGAATGAAAAATCCTTAAAAAAAGTATAATATTAGTTGTAAAATTAAAAATTAATAAAAATATAATACGGTTAATCGAGATACTTGAAAACTGCCGGCAATGATTGTATAAATTTCACGACTTTGTCCTTTTTATTTCAAGTACGCCACAGTGTTTCTAAATATTAATGAACTAGCCGTCCCCTCTAGCCAGAACCTGGACCCTCGGATCGGGTCAGCCCAGCCGAACCCCGTGGCCAAGAGTTCTACACTATCGCAACATAGCTCGCTTCGCTCGCAAATCCTGATTTGCCAAGAAGACCGGCGCCCTGAATACCTGCAGAGCTCTCTTCGGTCGCCATTCCCATCTAACCAGAGGGCTCCAACTCCTTGACCTCCGCACTGTACGTTACCCTCATAGTTGTCAAAATAATAATTAATAATTAACGTATTCAGGCTTTATAGAAACCTTAAAACGAAAAATAAACTAAAATACAAAAGATAGAATAATAGTAACTATGATAATTAAAGTACACACACCTTGACAAAAAATTCATGATCTATTAGAAAGAGAGTGTATCTGATGCATGCAAATATTAGCTTTTAACCTACTAACAAATACCCCGTTTGAATTTTCCAAAACTCAGACGATTGTTTGCAGAGATATAAGAGCACCACATTGCAGCTCCCAGAACCACGCCCAAGGGACAACCCGTTTGTTACCCGTTGATAGTGATGATTGGTCTAGTCTTCCGCGAGGTGTTCCCATACCTCACCGCTCTGATCTCGCACACAGTCCCCACGGGTAACCCATTATTGTTAAACAGAATTTTTTAAAATCTATTAATATTATTTTATTTGAAGTAAATTTAATTTTATTATTTTTGTAATATTATTCATTCGATTGATTCGTTTCATTCAGTTCAAACCCAGCTCACACGATGATACGGACTCGCAATTCACAGTTCATTAATTCAATTCCTTAAAGTTTTTTTTTTTTTTTTTAACCTCCGGGGCCGCAGTTAAGCATTACAGTACAGAGGATGAGATGAATGATTTGTAGCGTGTGTGAAAAATGCCATGCCTGACCGGGATTCGAACCCGGGACCTCCGGGTGAAAGGCCGGAGGCCTAAAGTTTGTACTTAATCCAGCAAAGCTCCACTACTACATATATATGTATTTTTACTTTGTTGTTCGAAGTAAAGGAAATATTGTGATCGCGAAAAATTTCCGTTTTCAGTTTTCTACGGAAATATCGATTTTAACCATCCCTGAATCCATTTTAACTACTTTCGGCATGACGTCTCTATCTCACGTACTCTCGCATAACTCATAGACGATTAGCCGTAGGATGTTGAAATTTTGGGTTTATGACTGCTGTAACATCTAATAGTGCATTTCCTCTTATACTAATTTCAATCGACTTGATCAAAAATTTCCAAAAAAACACAAAATCCAAGCAATTTTGGTCGTTTTCATAACTGCGGTAGTAAGACCTCACTGAAAGCTTTTCAACGTATAAATGGTACTTATTTTCACTGGTTCCAGAATTATAGCCAATAAAATGTTAATGAAATATTTGGATCTTAGAAGGGGAAGGCACATCGGTTCGAATCATATTATCTCCTTTTTTCCTCCACGGGTCCACGGGTTTTTGAAGGAAAATTTTTTTAAAGATAATGTAGAATATTTTCCCATTCGTAATCTAATCGATTTGAAACGATTATATTTGTTGGACACTTGTATTGTAATTCTTTTTTATTACATTTTTTAGTACAAGGGAAATATAAAATAATATTAAGATAAATTAAATATAAAAAAATCTGATGTGGATACCACATGACTTCCTTGTACGCCTATTAAATTACAAATACACTTTTTTTTTAAATGAAGATATATAACATTTTATTTCATTAATAACTTCTGATATTTTTCATATTTTTTTTTTATTGTTTTTATTGAATGAATTATAAAATTTTTTATAACAATCAGCGTATTTTTTTTTTGCAATCAGCGGTTAATAGTTATTAAAAAAAGTTACAAAAAAAGGAGATGAAATCTGATTCGAACCGATGTGCCTTCCCCTTCTAAGATCCAAATATTTCATTTGGCTATAACTCTGGAACCAATGAAAATAAGTAACACTTATAAATACATCGTTGAAAAGCTCTCAATGAGGGCATATTTCTACATTAATAAAACATCCTAATCAATTTTTTTGGGGTTTATTGTTTTTTTTTGGATTCTTTTGATTCAATCGATTGCAGTAAAAAAGGGAACTGCACAACTAGATGTTACAACAATCCTAAATCTAAAATTTCAAACATCCTACGGCTAATCGTTTTTGAGTAAGGCGAGACATAAGTATGTGCAGACGTCACGCCGAAACTAGTCAAAATGGATTCAGGGATGGTCAAAATGGATATTTCCGTTGAAATCTGAAAACCGAGATTTTTCGCGATCACAATACTTCCTTTACTTCGTACAAGGAAGTAAAAATATTATAATAAAATAATTGATAATTCACAGGGTAGTCCTGAAAATTATTTTAAACTCATTTTTGTGTACACATGGATACAAGAAACAACATAAACAAATGCTTAAGCAAGCGTTTTACATCTTTTTATTATTAATTATTCCGTCATTGCATCTTTGAATGCTTTATATCTCGATAAAAAAGGCATTAACAAAAAAAAAACTGGTTTCACTGTTGTTTTTCTTGCAAAATTTTAAATCGAAATCATGTGGCATATGTCCAATTTCCCATTTAAAAAAAATGTATGTTGACACCACATAACTTCCTTGCATGCCTATTAAATTATATATACAGATTTTTAAAAGAACATGAAATTTTATTTCGCTAATAAATTCTGATTTTTTCATATTTTTTTTTTTATTGTTATTCTTGAATTATTATTTATTGTAAAATTGTGTTTAGAGAGGTTAATAATTATTAATAAATCAATATAATTAAATTTAAATAAAGTTAAAAAAAAGGAGATTTGAACCGATGTGGCTTCCCCTTGTAATATCGCAATATTTCATTAACTAAAATCTCATTTGGCTATAACTCTGGAACCGATGAAAATAAGTATAACTTATTATATATCGTTGAAATCTCTTAATGACGGCTTATTATTGAAGTTAAGAAAAATACAAAAATCCAAAGTTTTTGGATTTTGAATTTTTTTGGACACTTACGGTCCAGTCGATTACAATCAAAAGAGAAAATGCATAATTACACCCTACAAAAGACGTAAATTCATAATTTCAACATCCTTGGGCTAATCGTTTTTTAGTTATGCTAGGTACATACGTACGTACAGACGTCACGCCGAAACTGGTCAAAATGGATATTTCCGTTGAAATCTGAAAAACGAAATTTTTCTCGATCACAATAATTCCTTTATTTCGTACAAGGAAGTAAAAATTATGTTTGATTCAATATAGTGGATCCAAAATGGTGGATAAAAATTAAAAATCCACTATAATACAGATCTTTTTTTAACATTTTAGAAAACCCCCCTTTCTGCCTCCAGTAAATATTTAATAATGAAGCGTCTTATGAAGGCGCTTCAAAGTAAAGTTTAATTCGTTTCTTTTTTCCTCAATTTCTTCTTCTTCGGAAGAAATCGAGGAAAATTTGAAAATATTTCAAATTTTGTGTAAAAAACTTTATTGTAAACAATTTGTGAGCATCTTATGTTTTATATTTATTCGTATTGTAATGGTCTTTTGAAACAACTAGTATTATTATTATTTAATTTGTTATATAACCGAGATAACAATATCGTAAAATGGATTATTTTATGTTTTTAAATTACAATAATGAGAAATAATTAGAAACTGATGAAACAGTAAATTTTTCTGGAAAGTTTGTAAGTTTTATGCTAATTGAGATACATTTTACGAAATTAATTTACATTAAAATTAAGTGGTCTCATATTTTATTAAGTTCCACAGGAGACACAAGGTATTTTACTTTGCAAAGCGAAGGATAAAGTAATGCACACGGAGAGAGATAGTTTGGGAGCGCGAGAGTGGGTGAAAGTGTATATGAGGACGCGTATATATCATGTTAGTGTAGCCGTGTTTAGGCCATTATTGTAGTATTAATGGCGACATATTTCATATTACTAACCTAGATCAACGGCAACCTTGTACTGTCCGTGTACACTGTTACTATGTAGACCGCATTGCATATGCCTAGTGGTATTTTGTATGTGTATATATATATATATATATATATATATATATATATATATATATATATATATGTGTGTGTGTGTGTGTATGTGTATCTAACATCCCGTTTAGTTAACAACTGTGCTAATGTTTAGAATATGTTACACACACACAACATATATACAGTACAAAATAGTATTCAGTGTAAGCACACATCACAAATTTAACAAGACAACGTATCCTCAACACTTACTATGTTCTGTGAGTTACACTTAACGAGATATGCTAAACGGTTATAATATATATATATATATATATATATATAAAGGTTATTTTAATATTATATTGCATAAAAGTTGATAAATACTTATTTTATTTAAACCTAAGACTAGATGGTAATTTTGATTATTAAACAGTCATCATTACTAAATAAAGAGGAAATATTGTGCAAAATTTTAAATAAGAAAATATTAATTTATAAATAAAGAATAAAAGTAAATAATTTTAAAAATATTTTTCAAAATTTTTAAAATCTTGCTTTATATTTTTTAGTCGTACTTTAATCAAATTATCATCATGCATTGCACGAGTTTAATTAGCAGGTTAATTTGGATTTCAAAAGATAACATCATATATTGAAATTTATAAAATATCAAAGAAATTTTCAATCAAACATTTAATATAAAAAGCAACGAAATAGTGATTATTAACAGAATTATTCCAATTACTTAATCAGATTATTAATTAAGGAATTATGACTTAACATACTGTCCGCCATAGACTCGTATATACGAGGTGTATGATAAAAGTAATGAGACTGACTTTTTACATACCAAAGTTTTATTTTTTTCAAACAACAATATTATCCCCTTCAAACCAGTTCCCTTGGGCAGCTATACACCGGCGGAGTCGTTTCCACTCCTGGTAGCAGCGTTGGAAGGCTTCAACTGGTAGAGCTTTTAACCGGTCGGTCACAGTCTTTTGAATGTTCTCCAGAGTTCCAAAATGACGTATTTTTAAGACGCGTTTCAATTTCAGGAAAAGGAAAAAGTCACAAGGACTCATATCAGGTGAATAGGAGGAAGTCAAAAATTCCGTGATGGAAATGGCCGTGTGACACGGGGCATTGTCATGATAAAGCATCAATTTGTCTGCAATGTCTGGTCTCACGCGAATCACTCTTTTCCTGAGCCTTTCAAGGACACCTTTGTAAAACACTTGGTCGACAGTTTGTCCTGGAGGAACAAATTCTTTATGCGCGATACCTCTACTATCAAAAAAGCAAATCGGCACGGTTTTATCTTTGATTTGCTCATTCGACATTTTTTCGGTCGAGATGACGGAGTGTGCCACTCTTCGCTTTGCCGCTTTGTTTCAGGATCGTATTCAGATATCCAGGATTCATGACCTGCTGTGATCAAACGATCGAAGAATTCTTGGTTGTTGTCAATCTTCTCAAGACCAACGCACACGTTTCTTAGATTGTCCTTCTGTTCTGTTGAGAATTTTTTCAACAGCAATTTCGCACAAACCTTTCGCATGTCCAAATAGTCTGTCAAAATTTGATGCACGGCGAAAGCGTTTATATATAACTGTTCACACATCATCCTTATTGTTAAATGACGATCTGATCTCACACGCTAAACGTTTGATTTTGAAGTCGAAGGTCTCCTTGAGCGAGGTTGATCTTCAACGTGTTCTCGGCCTACCAAAAATGATTTGTGCCAGCGGAAAACTTGTGCTATTGATAAGCAGTGATCGTGTTTCAAATTTCTAAAGGTCACACTCGCGGATTCCCCAAGTTTAACACAAAACTTGATTGCACAACGTCGCACAAGTTTGTTGTTTTGTTGTGGGTTGTGTAACACACAACAAAAAATGAATGTTTGTTTCCATACGCGTTCCTACACCATTTATTCAATTGCAATGAAAATTTGGTGAGTTGTGCGCACGCTCGCGAAGGTTTCTAAATTAGTTTGTACCATCTAGGTGGCGCTGGGATCGAGATATTCGGAAAAATTGTATTTATGGTCCAATTTGGCTCATATTCTGTATATATGTCACTTACGTGGAAAGAAATACCTCTGCTAAAAATGGACTCGCTAGATGGCGCTGGGGTTGAGATATTTAGAAAAATTGTATTTATTGACCGATTTGGCTCATATTCAGAATATATATTAATTACTTAAAACATTTTTGTAAAAACTATACCCGCCAGGTAGTGCAGGTGTCGAGATATTTACAAAACAAACAAACAAAAGGACAAACAGACTTTCTTCTTCTAAATATATAAAAAGCAATGTTCATATGTGTGTCCACTATAGACTAAAAAACTACTGGACCGATTTACGCGTGGCTTTTTGCGAAATGATCCACGTTGTCCGGAGAAGGTTTAAAACCGTTTAAATCCTCGATCTGAGCAGCAGAAAGAAAGTTTAGGGGTATTTTGAAGCGACTACTGTGTTTAGAGAGTAGTTTGAATTAAATCCGATAGGTAGAGCTGTTTTGAGAATTGGATTTATATACATTCTGACTTTTATAATGTAAAAGATTAAATTTTGTGAAGTTCCGTAATGTTCAGTTTTTTAATGCTTTATCCAACTTTCAATTGTGTTCATTTAATATATATATATATTCAACTCTAGGAATAGCGAAGCATTGCCGGGTCTGCTAGTCCTCTATTAGAGCAGATTTGGTTGCGTAAGGACGCAACCGTTTAATTACGATTAGAAATCAATTACGATACGAGTTGCAGGGACATTTCATAAATGGCCTATAGAATTCTTTTAGAAAAATTTCATAAAATAGCTTTTAATTAAATTAAAATTCTAAAAAAACTATTAGTCTCTTATCATTTATACGTTTAAGAAGTTCTGCATTTTTACTGACAACGTAAGTTTCTCAGTTAATTAATTCCTTTTATTAAGGATATTTTTAAAACTTTAATTTCTATATTAATTTTATAACTAGTTTTCAGCTAGTATTACGGAACCAATGTTTAGGAGTTAATCTTAAAAAAAGTCTGAATGTTTCTTTATAACCGGTCTACGTAGAATGACACTGTACGAAAAAATAAATTTCAGAAATAAATAAAACGACTATTATTGTGCCCAAGAGAAAATAGGGATAGTCTAGGGACGGGTAAACTTGTCCATTAATTATCATGAATTTCTGATCCGCCAAAATTGTGGATAAATTATTCCCTTCTTTTAATATACAGTGAATTCTATGTATCAAAAAAAGTAATTTTATCTAAAATCTATTGTTAACAGTACAGATAAGTCTACAAAATACATATTTGTACGAAAAGAAGTCACCCAAAGGACTAAAAAAATTTCATACACAAATCATCGTGTAAAATTTAGCTCGGATACCATCAGTCGGCAATCATGTAATACGGCATTACGGATTTTAGTTACGATTTCATCGTTTTTAGAGGTTTTCGAGCGTTCCGAGCGTTCATTATCTTGAATATATGTACTAAAACGTTTAAATTCACTAGCCCGCATTTTGAACGTCGAAAACAAAGGAGAAGAAACAATTAAAGTCGAATCTAGCTGTTTTTGTATACCCGTCGGGGTTAAACGTTTTATATAACAGCTACTACTTTAATTTTATATAATTTTTAGAAAACGTAAATTTTTTTTTTTTACTGGATCGCCAAAAACTAGCAACTAATTAACTAGGACCGTCCCTATGCGCGCACAGGAACAGTCCTAGTTATCATTTTATTATATGTATGTAATATATGACAATGATAATAGGGTACGAAGAATAGCAATATATATAATAAATTATTATTTTTATTATTAAAGAATTTTACAATGTTAATTTTAATTAAATCAGTGAAATACTTTCTCTATAGAAAAATCTCATTGTTACATCGTTAAATAAAAGAATTATTGAAGATAGTACAAATATTGTAAGAGGACCAATATAACGAACCAGGGTAACGGATTTCTTCTAAGTTAAAAAATAAATAAAGTAATTACGTAAAGAAGAAAACAGAAGGAACTAAAAGAGATCCGTTTCTTAGAATAACGGTTCCGTTTAACAGTCAATTCTTTGTAATACAGATAATGGCAACTCCAAAAGCCGTTGTTCGACCAGGACTACCAGATGGTAATAAGAACCTATAGAAAAACGTAAAGACGCGGATCATGAAAATTATTACGCTTTGACAATTACAGGGATGAGTCGTACTGAATGGTACCGGTTCATCTGGCCAGAAGATATAAATTCTTCCAGGGACCAGTGGAGAGAGTCAGTAGTTCTGCGAAGCCGTATTCGACGCAGTTGCGATAACAGTGAGTAATTTTGCAAGCGTGTAGTAACAACGAATGTAAAGTACGTCACGAGCAATCCATTGTGAAAAGCGGGTAAATGTAGAAAGTTATTCGGGGAGTTATTGGAAAAGAGTAGCGGAAAGTGACAGTATTTTCCTCGTTCATACAGTGTGTAGGGTAGTTTCATTGTAAAAACAGGAAAAGTAATAATAGTTGTAGAAAGTGAATTGATATAACTTTAAACTGTTCTATTATTATTTTGTTGTTAATGCAATACCAGGTTCTAGTGGCCATTTTAACGTTTTTAGTAAATTGAACAGTACTCTGGTTTTTATAATTTAACTGTCATTAAAATAGTTTTTTTTTTATTTTATTGGAATCATTATTTTGAATGATATATATATATATATATATATATATATATATACGTATTGTTATTGTAATAATTATTTTTATTATCTATTTTGTTTATATGTGTCTAGAGTAAAAAATTTTATTTATAAGCAATTTTTAATTTGCTAGTTCTCAATACCCTATCGAACCGCGGATATGCGACAACATGTTTTAACAATCTTTACATTGTAATGTTTATAATGGCTACTATTTATGGAAAACTAAGTTATTAACAAAAACTAAAATCTTCTGTAGGTCAAACATTGAGCTCCAATATCGATAAAATCATAACGTGCTTCTTCAATTCTTAATAATGATTTTTTATTAGAAAAAAGATCAAGAAACATTTGAACGCATCAATTTAATAATATAAAATACTAAACAAAAATATTTAAAATAAGCTAATAAATATTTAAACTTAATATATTTAAAAAAATATTGTAATAGTAGGTAGCGTCGCGGCAATTCGTGCGTCGATCTCGAATTCGAATCCCGGTCAGGGATGGCATCTTTTCCGCTGGGCTAACGACCAAACCTGTTGATGTCCGCTATTTCAGGAAAAAAATAAGCAACTACAAAGCTCCTTCCTTCCCCACCAATATTTTAGTTTTTTTTTTTCCATTTTCATTTCTTTTAAGATCGTATTAAAGTATTTATACTGTTTGACTTGTTTAATTGTTCCTTTGTTTGTACACCCGTTCATCGGTTTCTGCTAGATGGCATTTATAGATTTAGGAAAGGCATTTGATAACGTAGATTGGAATAAAATGTTTATCGTTTTAAAAAATTTAGGTTTAAAGTACAGAGATAGAACAACATTTAAAGGAACCAAACAATAACGATCGAAGAAAATAAGAAAGAAGCCGTAATAAAAAAGGAAGTCCAAGAAGGATGTTCTCTATCCTTGTAACATTTTAATTTTTACATAGAACTAGCAGTAAATGATGTTAAAGAACAATTTAGATCCGGAGTAACAGTGCAAGGTGGAAGACAAAAGGATGCTATGATTTGCTGATGATATAGTAATTCTAGCTGAGAGTAAAAAAGATTTAGAAGGAACAATGAATGGCTTTCAGTCAGAAATATAATTTGCTTACATCAAAAATTAATTTATAAGTCAGGAAAAATATTTTGAAATTACATGTTTGGAGCGTAGCTTTATATGGAAGTGAAACTTGGACGATCGGAGTACCTGAGAAGGAAAAATTAGAAGCTTTTGGAAATATGGTGTTATAGTAGAATATTAAAAATCAGATGGGTGGATAAAGTGATAAATGAGGAGGTATTGTAGAAAATCGATGAAGGAAGAAGCATTTGGAAAAATATAGTTAAAAGAAGAGACAGTCTTAAAGGTCACATATTAAGGCATCCTGTAATAGTCGCTTTGATATTGAAGAGGCAGGTGGATGGGAAAAATTGTCCAGGCAGGCAACGTTTAGAATATGTAAAACAAATTTTTAGGGATGTAGGATGAAAGGAATATACCGAAATGAAATGACTGGCACTAAATAGGGAATCTTGGAGAGTTGCATCAAACCAGTCAAATGACAAAAGCAAATCAATTATTTTTGCATTTAATGGATTCGTTTTCCTTTGTAACGGGTTTGTAAGAACACGTATTTGAAACACGTCATGTGAAAAAGTTATACTATTTATTTATTGCTACACCGATCTTCTTCTACACCGTTTTCAGTCATATCTTTAAATTGCAGATTAAACAAGGTCGGTTGGTTAACAACAGTCTTTGTTTTACTCTTCTCCTTAGGTCAAATCACTCGGTTTGCGCATCTAGTAATTGCACGTCCTCACCCTAACATCCTACATCCTTAATTATATGTTTTACGTATTCTAATCCTTAACTTCAATTACATTCTACGCTATATTCTAAAACAAAGTTAACTAAACCTTGATGCCTTGTACCTCATACCGTCTTCGTCTTTCGTTTACCGCCGACTTCCATTACGATATTACGTTTTAATATTTAATACTTTTTTTATCATATTTCATTACCTCTGTCTTACTCTTTTTTATTTTAAAACAAAATCTCTCTCTAAGGAATAATTATATATTATTCGGTATTTTTCTTTGAAACAATATTAAAATTTCACCGTCGAATTTTAACAATTTTAATTAATGAGAGAAAATAATGATTTCTCTCATTAATTAATAATGAATGTTCAATCTTTGATAAAAGTAATAGTCATTTACCGTTAAAAAAATAACAATTTACACCTCTACAAAACAATGTGACTGTTTTCGAACAACTCATAAAAAATACTTCAGTTTACAAGGAGTTGTTCTTTTAAATATCAGAAGTTATTAATGAAATATAATGTTACGTACTTTTCATATTAAAAAATTTATATATTTAATTTAATAGGCGTATAAAGAAGTCATGTGGTATCCACATCAGATTTTTATAATTTAAGTTATAATGATGTGCTCTACAGTTTTAAACTTAAAAAAGGCCCCATCATTTAGTAGTTTTTATTAAATTCATATTTTGGTATGACATGGGTAAAATAATATGGAAGATGTTGGTACGACTAGAGATGGATTGGAGAAGACCATTTATTGCCTGCTACGTGTGATTATTGTCAGTCTGTGAAAGTTCAGGAAGAAATCTGAAAAGGAAGCACCGGTGAAAAGTGTTTTTCAGAAATATTTAAACAATTTCGTGAAACAGGTTCGGTGTTAGAACGGAAACATGCCAAAACAAATCAGTTTTAACAACGTTGGACGTACAGGACATAAAAGCGGGAATTACAAGATTTCCTTTTAAAGATTTGCGGAGACAACCAGGAAAAGAACATTTCACTACGTTTAGGCGACAGCCTACCGGTTTGTCAAGTGGTTGACTCGTTATCACAAATCAGCCGATTTCAAAGTCGAGCGTTCAAATGTTCAAATCCTATTAAAGGAAGTTACTTTTATACGAATTTGAATACTAGATCGTGGATATCGGATATCAGTGTTCTTTGGTGGTCGGGTCTCAATTAACCATACGTCACAGGAGTGGTAGACCTGAGACTGCACAAGACTGCACTTCGATTACATTCATACATATCTTCATCATTCATCCTCTGAAGTAATACCTTACGGTGGTTCCGGAGGATAAACAGAAAAAGAAACAGAGGTTCAGCCCACTTTGCAATAAGAAGAATACTGATTCAAAAAAAACACCAAAACAAAAAGAAAAGCCACCAAGAAGGATGACTTACAGTAAATAAATTAAAACACCCAACTTTCTTATAGCCCAGATAGACTTAAGACTATACAAACAAAAAAAGTCGAAATAACCAAATACACAGAAAATAATATCCCTACATAGTGACCAAAAAATCCTTTGTTAGGTTAAATATTCTATTTTGTTTAAATTTACAGAAGGCATTTACAACGAAGCATTGATAAATGTAGAAGACAAGTGCTTAGCTAATGCAAATAAAGTTCTTAGTCAATTGGGAATGCCAGCACCCACCCGAGTTGCGATTGCTTCATTTGATGTGGATTTACGCCGTGAACAGAGTTACAACATCGGTGATCTTCAGTCATATGTCCGATCAAACATTCCCAAATTAACGCGTGAACAGAAAGGCATTTATGATCGCATAATGCAAATGATAAATGACGGAGTTGGGGGGACCTTCTTATTGGATGCGCCAGGAGGAACTGGGAAAACATTCCTCAATAGATTGATTCTAGCAACGGTTCGAACAAAAAATGACATAGCCTTAGCTCTTGCTTCGTCTGGAATAGCTGCGACATTGTTACCAGGTGGAAGGACTGCGCATTCAGCTCTGAAGTTGCCATTAAACATGCAAATCATCGAGACTCCTAGGTGCAATATTTCCAAAGCATCCTGTATGGGAAAAGTATTACAAAAATGTAAACCCATTGTTTGGGATGAATGCACGATGGCACATAAAAAAATCGCTTAAAGCTCTTGATCGATCGTTACGAGATTTGCGTGGAAACGTTCAACCGTTCGGGAATGCTTTGATATTGCTCGCAGGAGATTTTAGGCAAACATTGCCTGTAATTTCTCGATCGACACCATCAGACGAAATAAATGCTTGCCTGAAATATTCAACACTGCGGCGACACGAAAGTACATTGCGGTTGACTACGAATATGCTTGTCCAGTTAATTATCCAACGGAATTTTTAAACTCACTTGATCGGTCAGGGATGCCACCAAACATATTAAAATTGAAAATAGGTGTGCCAATTATCCTGTTGCGAAATATTAATCGGCCAAAACTCTGCAACGGCACCTGACTTGCAGTTAAGAAATTGATGAAAACGTAGTGGAAGCAACGATTTTAATTGGGCCTTTCACAGGTGAAGATGTCCTCATTCCTCGAATACCCATGATCCCGACCGATACACCATTTCAATTTAAAAGATTGCAATCCCAATTCGATCGGCATTTGCAATCACAATCAATAAAGCTCAAGGTCAATCTTTAGAATTGTGTGGTTTAGATTTAGATGCGGATTGCTTCTCACATGGACAACTGTATGTTGTGTGTTCCCCAGTCGGCAAACGAGATAGCATTTATATCTACGCAGACAGTGGAAAAACAAAAAAATATTGTATATCCACAAGTATTACAAAATAAAACTTCTATGAAACGTATGCTTTGTTTTGTTTCTCATTTCTCATCCATGCAACCACAATGTGCCACAGCGAAGCGTGGCAGGGTACATGCTAGTTTTGAAATAAAAGGTTTATGCTTGATTCAATTTATTTTATTATAATTTTTTTTTTTAATTGTTTTGAGTACTAATAAAAAAAGAAAAACAAAATTATATTAAATTTTTTTTATTTTTCATAAATAGAATATTTCTTACATCATTAAAATAATGAGTCCATTGAAGAAGTGTAAACGCTTGGGGAGGTGTAAAACAAATAACGATTGAGAATTAAAAATAAAGAGAAAGACGGTGTGCGAGAGAGAAAGTCAGAAGAAGGGCGGGAAAACTAGAGTTAGAATTGTGTTGAGAGTGCTGTTCTCGTGTTCTGTTGTATGACAATATACTCGGCTATGTTTTTTCTTTTGTTTTTTTTGAATGAATGCAAACGTACTGCTCGTATTGCTCCACTACTCCGATACCGATTTCGTTAACAATGAAACGTTCGTTTTATTGTGTTTCTTTTTTTAAAATAAAAATAAAATTCTCTTAAAAATATTTTATTAAAAAAAGAAAATGAACGTTAATTTTTTTTTAATATTGATCAGTTCGAAATTAATTATTTACATTATTGTTAGTATTTGTAATTAATTAAAAATTAATATCCACAAAAAAGTCATTCGACAAATAAAACTTTTTAATTAAAAATATTTTGTTTTAACATTTAATGTATTGCATTCATGATGATCAATGATTACATTCACAAATAGCTTTTTCAAGAGCAAATATAATGCTACCTTTTCTTATTAATTATTACAGTCGTATTTAATGCCTAATCATAAGAATTAATACCGCTTTATATTCCAAGCGATATGTTTTTAAGCCGTGAAAAGAAACAATAAAATGACCAGTTAGTAATGTATTTAAAATCTATTAGGACAAACCGTCAAGCTAATATTTTCAGGATAGTCGGTTGATACGTTCATTAATATCCGGTAGCCTACACTTTAATCAAGTTTTAATATTAACTTGTACAATGGAAGAGATTTACAATATTATTTTAAATCCTAGGGCTGTCTACCGACATAAACTGGGGGAGACGGTGATTCTAATTCATTTTCTATTTATATATTCAATTTCAGTTGAAACGAACATCGAGTTTTAGATTTTAATTTAAATATATTTATTTATTAATGATCGACTTACAAAAAAACTTTTGAAAAATATCAATATATTTACGTACATCGCAAATACACAGAGTGTTCCAAAAATAACTTCAGAATTTTGTTTTTCGTACAAAAAGTTTTTGATAAATGAAGGAGTTGGGGGATCTTCTCCTTGGATGCGCCAGGAGGAACTTGGAAAACATTCCTCATTAGATTGATTCTAGCAACGGTTCGATCAAAAAATGACAATTATCCTGTCGCGGAATATTATTCAGCCAAAACTCTGCAACGGCACGCGACTTGCAGTTAAGAAATTGATGAATAACGTAGTGGAACCAACGATTTTAACGCGGCCTTTCAAAGGTGAAAAGATGTCCTCATTCCTCGAATACCCATAATCCCGACCGATACACCATTTTCATTTAAAAGATTGCAATTCCCAATTCGATTGGCATTTGCAATCACAATCAATAAAGCTCAAGGTCAATCTTTAGAATTATGTGGTTTAGATTTAGAAGCGGATTGCTTCTCACATGGACAACTGTATGTTGCGTGTTCCCGAGTCGGCAAACCAGATAGCCTTTATATGTACGCAGACAGTGGAAAAACAAAAGAATATTGTATATCCACAAGTATTGCAAAATTAAACTTCTATGAAACGTATTCTTTGTTTTGTTTCTCATTTCTCACCATGCAACCACAATGTGCCACAGCGAAGCGTGGCGGGTAGAGCTAGTATATATATATATATAGATTCAAAGAAACGAAACATTTTCAAAATGCATTTATATCATTTAAATATAAAAACCCATGCCATTTATGAACACACACACAATATTTATTTTTCGATCACATCTTGCAGGAGATGCGTAGTCATTCCTGCAGTCTCGTAGAAACTCTCCACGATCAGACGCATTGCACCTGGAATTTTAACTGGCGACTGTTATACCCTTTGCTTTTAATGTATATATAAAATTAAAATTATCAATAATGGATAACATTCCCTTAAATTTTAATTTCAATTTTATACCGTTTGTAAAGGACCACACATACGAAATATTTAGTTTTAAAACATCATTTGAATCAATATTCTTTCCCTATTTTTAGAAAAACCTGGATGAAATTGGGGTTTATGAATGGATACCAATCTATAAAATTCGCACTGATTGCTTGTTTTACTGAATTGCATTTCTTAGTATTGATATTTAGCCGTTTTAAAATTTACTTCAAAAACTCGTCATAAAAATTATAAGAAACAAGTATCGATACCGTGAAGTTTATCCCTTAATTTCGGCCAAGAATTACGGTCTAGCTTAATTTTACTGAGGGCGCAGAAAACAGAGGGAAATCGTTTCCTGACGAAGCATATCCGAACTTACTAGGTGCGAAAATAAAGTAATGAAACTGATGTGAAAAAAAAAGTTGCTTACCGTTTTAGTCATGTTTAGTGTTGTCTCCTTCAAAGTAGTTCCCCTCTGATTGCACACACTTATTCCAGCGCTTCTGCCATTGATGGTAACATTTCTGGAACTCACTTCTGTAATATCCTCCAAGACCCTAGTCACAGCTCTTTGGACATCTTATGTTGTTTGAAAATGGTGTCCCTTGATCGCCATTTTGACTCTTGGACATAGAAAAAAGTCGCACGGAACGATATCTGGTGAATAAGGTGGCTGTGGTAGTACTGAAATTTGTTTTGAGGTTAAAAATTGCTGTACTGACAGAGCAGTATGGGATGGCGCATTATCGTGATGAAGAATCCAATTATCAGGAATGTTGGCACGGACACGAAGAACTCGTTTACGAAGTCTTTCTAAAATTTCTTTGTAGAAATATCGGTTAACTGTTTGTCCAGGAGGCACCCACTCTTTATGAACAATTACCTTGGAATCGAAGAAGCACACAAACATGCATTTCACTTTTGACGAGCTTTTTCACTCACGCGAGCTTTTTTTGGTCTGGGTGATCCCTTTCAGCACCAATGCAAATTTTCGCATTTTGTCTCTGGATAGTATTGAAAAAACCAACCTTCATCACCAGTGATAACACGGCTCAACAGATCTGGATCGATTTCCGTTTGCTCTAACAGATCGGCTGCCACATTTTTCCGTGTTTCTCGCTGTTGTGTGAGATTTTTGGGGACCATTTTTGCACAAATCTTTCTCGTACCAAGATCTTCAGTTAATATTAGACGAACCGTTTCTCGATCGATGTTGAGTTCATCTGCAATCATTTTCACGGATAATCTTCGATCAGATCGTACGGTTTTACGCACCCTGGTCAAGTTGACATTTGTCCGTGAGGTTGATGATCGTCCACTGCGGTCTTCATCTTCAACATTCGTTCTGCCTTCACTAAAAATTTTATGCCACCGAAAAACTTGAGCTCTTGACGTAACCTCCTCTCCGAAAGCCTTCTGAAGCTTACCGTAAGTTGTCGTCGCGTTTTCACCCGATTTAACGCAAAAAGAAATGGCATACCGTTGCGCAATATTTTGCGGTTTCATTTCTGTGACGAGAGACACAAACACGTGTTCACTTATTACAGCACAACTCACGACTGAGCAGTTGCATCAATGTGCCGCTTGGACTAGAAGTAGCTTATAGACCAAGGTCAAAGATTGTGTGCCTACGCCAAGCTGCAGTGTTGCCACATCTTGCAAAGAAAAATCAATCTCATTACTTTATTGTCGCACCTCGTATGTTTATCTATACATTCTTCTTTATTTTCACCAGTAAAACATGTCATGAAAGTTCGTTACATTTTTCGTGAATCATTCTGAGTGTATGGGTGTGTGTTTGTGTGTGTGTGTGTGTGTGTGTGTGTGTGTGTGTATGAATATATTAAAGGTTTTTATATATATATATATATATATATATATATATATATAAACTGAATAACTTTAACTAAGAAAAAAATCATGAATCAATAAACAGAAATTCTACCTCAAATCAACTACCTAAAACAATAAAAAAATTATATAGAAATTTTGGTAAGATACAAATAGAAATAAGTAAGATACAAGTAGAAATTTTGGTAAGGTACACAGCTATTAATTAATTTCTTAACAATAATGACGTATATTTCACAGAATAAGTAAAAACAATTTAACTAAATCAAACTGATGATTTCTTCTGTAATAGGAAAACAGAAATAGACTGGCTATATTGCAAACAGTTAAAAAAGAACATAAATTTTAAAAATATAATAGAAACACCGATAAAACCAGAATTACCATGTTAGAAGGTTTTAAAGAATAAAAGACTACTTACTAGTAAAGAAAATCTGAATATGAAATAGTAAGAAAATAATAATAGAAAACGGAAAATAAATGAGGCAAATAATGAAATCGAAACAGAATGAAGATATATCGGGAAGATAAAACATCAATTAAGAAAGACGTGAATGAGATTACAAGGTGGTTCTAAAGTGGCCAAAATCGAAAAGAAAAAAATTACAGTTATAAAAAACGAACCTTATAAAAGCCAACTTTCATATTTAAATATCTGTAAATATTTTCAATAAGTTTAAACATCTATTATGTAAATAAAAAGATTATAAATTATAAAATTTCAACCTACACTAAACAGAGAAAATTGTTTTTTTTAATTCGACCATACCGGTCGAAACATTTTAAAACAAAATGTTTTAAAACATATAACATATTTTAAAACGTATTTTGTTTACTTATATATTGAAAACTTAACTTTAATCGATTGAAATGATTTCAAAAAAGAAAATTTTCCTAACAAAAACAATTACATTGTCCATAAAGACAATTTTTAACTTTTTGATCATCTTAATTTATTTAATGATTCAAGTGTTTTTTTGTAAAATAAATAATTTTATAAAAAATTATCTCAAAGATAAGCTTTATTAAAAGCTTGTATGTAGAAATATGCAATGAAAATTTTATAGCGTAAAAAACATGTCGTGCCTCTACGGGATTTGAATCTAGAAACTTCTGGATAAAAAGTCGATGTATTAATGCTTTGCCACGGAGATCGGCAAGAAGAGCGTTATGATAATATTATAGCGTAAATGATATATTAGTCGGTCGTCATTTTCATATTCATACTATTTTTGCTAAAAAAAGTTAAGAAAATTAGTTGGAAAACTTAAGGTAAAAGAATAATATATATTCCAACACTCCAGGGAGTCAGCCTACCTTCACTCAGTAGCAATCTTATTAATGCGCTGCTCTAAATTCCTTTTATTATTTTTATTACTTCTGAGATTTTTTTCAATTTCTTTTCATCGGTTTTTCCTGGCCTACCCGCATTGAAAATAAAATTACAAAAAAAACAAAATTAACTATTTTTACCTATTTTAAATTTTATAAATAAAATTAGTTTAAAAAACACTAAACTAAAAAATGTTTTTTAATTGAAAATACAGGATTATCATAAAAGTACGGTTTGGTTTCAGTAATTTATAGGAAGATTGTAGGGAAATTTCTAGATGTTATATCGGTATCCCTGAAAGCCTCCAACCCAAAAGTTTGTTTATCAGCAGTTGTAACAATACAACAATACAAGAGCAGCAGTTGTAACAATACAACAATACAAGAACTGACGTCAGTTCTTGTATTGTTGTTGCGGTGAGTTTAGCGAGTTACTATGTTCTCGGATAAAGACAAAGCAAAGTGTGTTTTATTGATGGCCAAATTAAAATCCGTAATTTTAGTTCAACGTGCGTTTCAACGTGAATTCGGAAGAGATCCACCACACAAAAATAATATAACACGTTGGTTCAAACGATTCGAAGAAACTGGATCGGTTAAGAAACAGAAATCAACCGACAGACCAAGTGTACCAGACGAAACGGTTGAACTAATCAGACGATCGGCAATTAAAATTCCTGGGTAATCCATCTCCCGTCGAAGCGTCGAATTACGAATTCCAAAATCAACAGTTCACAAAGTTTTTTTGTAATAAACTGAAATTAAACGCTTATAAAATCCAGATACTACACAAATTGAAACCCGATGATGGTGTAAAACGTTACAATTTCGCTGTTGAAATGTCGGACAGAATAAGTGAAAACGAATCATTTTTAGATGATATAATTTTTTACAGACGAAGCTACATTCCATGCGAATGGATGCGTGAACAGACACAATTCACGAATATGGGGCTCTGAAAACCCACACGCAATTATTGAGAAACAACGCGATTCGCCTGAAGTTAATATTTGGTGTGGTGCGATGAAAAATCGTGTAATAGGGCCTTTCTTCTTCGCTGAAAAAACAATTAATGGAGTTGTGTATCTCGACATGTTAACCGATTATTGATTTCCTCAGCCGGATGAACTCGAAAACATTCATCGACTTCATTTCCAACAAGATGGTTCTCCCCCGCACTTCAATGCATCGGTCACGGACGTTTTGAACGAAAAATTTGGAGATCGATGGATAGGCCGGCATAGACCCGTACTTTGGCCTCCAAGGAGTCCAGCCTGACACCTAGCGATTTTTTCTTGTGGATGTACATTAAAAGCGTTGTTTATACACAAAAAAATTCGCGACCTAAACCGCATAAAAAACAGGATTATTGAACCAATGACAACTGTTAACGAAGAAATGTTAACTAATGTTTTCAGAGGAATTGAGTATTGTTTGGTCATTTGTTGAACGAGTAAGGGCGCACATATTGAAATTTATTAATTATGTAAAAAAATGTTTGAGACGACAAATTTGAAAAATAAAAAACATAAACTGTAAGTAATTCTGTTTTAATTTAAACCATGTTCAAAACCGCACTATTCTTTTATGATAATCCTGTATATAACCCAGATTTATTTTAGTCGTTTATAATTTTAAACAAATTATTTTATTTTATACTAACAGACCTGGCAATGCTTCGCTATTGCCAGATTTGAGTATATATATATATAGATTAATAAACACAATTGAAAGTCTGATAAAACACTAACAAAATGAACATTACGGAACTTAATAAAATTTAACCTTTCCCTTCCGCCCCTTCCCTTTTTCCCTTTTCCCGTTTACCCTTTCCCAATTTAATTTTTTCCATATTCCCTTTCCCTATTTCAGCTTTCCTTTCCCTTTTATATTTCTCCTATTTCCCTTTTCCCTTCTTCTTTCCCCTTCTCCCGTTTTTATTTTTCCCCATTTCCTCCTTTTTTCTTTTTCCATTTTCCGCTTCTTCCCTTTTACCTTCTTCGATTTTTTATTTTTCCTCCCTTTTTTCCCCGCTCGTAAATCGGTCCAGTAGTTTTATAGTGTATAGCGTATACACATATCGTAAACACTGAAATTGAATCGTAAAATATTTAGTTTAGCGCGTGTCGCTTTTACGTCCAACAGGTAGCTGTGTTTTTAAAATAAGCATGTTTTTACCTATCACAGGTGTGACATTTATATAATAGTAGGTATATAAAAATACTTGCGTATTCATATGCAACGTTGTCTCAAAATTTCAAAGCGATCGGTGGAGAACTTTCGGAGATTTAAGATTTTGAACAAACGAACGTTTACATTTTTATTTATATAAATTTGTTTTTTTATTAATTCAACAGGAATCTAATGAAGATAGAAAAAGTAAACGACTTAAATGATTTAAAAAATTTAATAAAATTCTTTTTGTGGCTAATCCTAACAAAAAACTATTAACAAAAATTTCTTTCTTTTTCTAACCGAAAACTAAAAGAAATTATAAAAAACCTCCACTATTATATCTCATTATTTCTGGTTAATAAATATATCGGAAGCGTTGAAAAAAAAAGAAGAAAGTTAAAAATAAACCAAGAATCCCTGGTCAAAAGAAAGTAGGCAAAAATAAAGCGAAACAATGAAGAACTATTGAAATACCAGAAAAGAAAACGTCCAAAAGAAAGAAAGAATAATGCAAAGTGTTGTTTCACGTGGTTCTCAATCAGCCAAAGGAAATCAAATAAACAACTGTTTACAGAATAAAGTAGGTTAACATAATTTACCCATTATTTTATAAATACACAAAAAGTATGGATGGTTTTTTGTATATGCTTAAAAAGCCGTAAAAAATTGTTTTTTAATTTAACAAATTTTTATTATTGTAAACTTTCTAAATTATAAAGGATTGAAAAATCAACATTTACTAGTTTTTCATGCACAAAACACGATTGAAAACTGTTAATAAACTTCAAAACTATGCTAATTCTTTTTTTAAAAAAAAAAAAGGAACATTAAGCATTACTAAAATAAATAATACTTTGACAAGAAAACAGAATGTTGTTCACATATTTATTAAAATAAAAATAAATAATTGTATTTTTTTTCATCTCATTTATATTTTATTCAACCTTACTATTTGATTATACGAAGTTACTTGGATAGTCGCTTCTCGGAGGTTAGGTATAATCAAGATCTAACTTCTTTTAAAATTCCTCAGGAATGTTGCAGGGTTCGGTATTGGGGCCGGTTTTATTCATAATTCTGACCCTCCTTGTCCAGGATCTGTGATAACCGCATCGTATGCAGATAATAAGGAAATCATAACAAGTGAAGATGACCGGATTGTAGTCTTGGAAAAGCTTCAGTCGGCGATGAATACAATCAGTACGTGGCTGCACCAATTGATTGCTGCACCAGTGTTTACCTTCTATTTGATAAAAAACATCGCGTGCGAACTAAATGTGTTGAACACATGTAGTCAATAGATTGGACAAGATATAGAATCCATTGATGATGGCCTTTTTGATATAATGAGTGTTTATTGGATTTTAGTTGTTACTATAAATATGTTTATTAACATAGACGTTTCTGTTATTATAATCTTTTACTGTTTACTGTTTGTGGGGAGGGGGTCATCATAGAAAGGCCCTCTCTCACGTGATATTGTAATATATTATTTACTTATCGTTTCGTCAGAAAAATCTCAAGGTAAATTTCTGTTCTACAGTAAAAAAAAAGATAAATATGATTTTTAGATTCACAAACGTTGGAAAACTATCACCTCTTTTAAAATAAATGCAAAAAAGCAATTCTAAATGGTTATTGAAATAAAATGAGAGAAAATGCCCAAAACAAGTTAAACATAACAAAGGAGTTTTAAAAATGTTCGCTCTAAAATGGAATTGTCAGTAAATTTAGTCTATCAGAAACTTTCATTTTTTAATTAAGATAGAGGAACAGTGTCAAATAAAGTTTTAGAATTCTAAATTTTAATGCAAATCGTTTGTGAATTCTAAGATAAAATCGTTAAACTGTTATTCCTTCTTATGTTATTTTGCAGTAGGGGGTATCTGATCGGTTTATAGTTCATTCTACCTTTATCATAATTAAGACAAGCATTTATCCAACCAAACAAATTAGGCGGTACATTAGAATGGACGAAGGAATCTAATTGTAAATTGATGTTTTTTTTACCGATATTTACGCTTTCGACTGGGATTGCCTAAAATCACAATTGTCACTTCTATCTATTTTTACCCAATTTCGAAATACGTATTTATGGATGTTACTTTCTTACGTAATATTTATTTTATTTCCTAATTTTTTATGAACGTAATGTGTTTACGCCGTTGCGTAAAGTTGTTTTATTCCAATGAATTCAAGGTTTTGGTCGAGTCTTGTAGTTTACAGGCTTGGTAATTTTATTTTGCATTTTTGTAAGGATTATCTACGTGTATTTTTAAATAGGTTGTTTGGGTTTGTTTTCGATATAATTTCTCTCAGTCTCCAGTTTGACCTACTGATTGCATCATCATATTGGTGTCAACATATTTCATATCTTGCATTATTTATTGCTGTTTAGTCTTAATATATATATATATTATTCTTAAGTATTTTTGTTCTCACCAATCTCAATATTGTCATAGTTCCTAGAAGTCTATTTCTCTTTGTCTGCCCTGATATCATTTCTTCAACTTGCGTATTCAGAATTTATTTTATCAGTCTTACGTAATTATTTAGTGGTCTGCTTGCTTGTAAATTATTTTTGTTATGTCTTCGTTCCCGAATTCCACACGTTTTCTCTAATCGTTCTCAAGCCTCCAAGGCTCCAAGGCTGGAGGACCAGGCTTCGATGTTCTCTCTCTCTCGTATAATATTAATACTTTCATTGCATTCATACTCTCATAAACGATGTGGTATTTCTCTGTCGAAATATTCTCTAGTTTTACTCGCCAGTGTTTTGTGACTTCACCGATCTCTATGTTTTGTTTTGCCTCGTTTCTTTGTTAAGTTAATCTTCCAATTCAGTATATTACGTCTCTGTTAAATGTGTGCCAATCACTACAAACTGCCAATTCTATCGACGCCGAATCTTCTCCAGCTGCTGATTACCTTTTCATCGATGCAGTATTCTTTCCAAACTCATTACTACAAATCTGAGATGCTACGTAATTATTCAACTTCTAATCACAAATTGTTACCTCTGTTATTTTTGATTCGCCATTACAGACTACACAAAGGATAAACTGTATGTATATGGGCACTTTAATTTCACGAGTTTATTTTTTACCAATATACGTGTGTTATTAAGGGATGTTCAAATCCTTCATTATTATTTATAGTAAACAGTTACGCTACTAGTAAAATTTGTGAAACATTCAGTTAATCGTACATTATGCATTTCAATTTCAAGTTTGGTTTAAAAAACCATTTATTCACTTAAGTGAAGTCACGTAAGATGGCTTAATTAAGGTTATGTTATTATGTAATTGCAACATATTTTATGTGCATTTATTACATATTGTTTTTATTGTACTTGAATCTATCATTCAATTTAATGTAATTTGTTAATTGCAGAGATTAATTATTATCTACTCATGAACTGAATTCATATTACTTCTCTTAAATTAACCTAAAGAAAATTACTCCTGATGTGAAGTTATGTTTTTGGACTTCATTGTAATTTCATATTTTCAAGAAAGCTTACTTACTAAAATTAAACTCTATTTATATAACTACTTATTTCAATTTGATTATTGTAATTAACTCTTTTTGTACTAGAATATTATAGTGGCCTTTTTTTTATACTAAACTAGAATTACATGTTTTAATTATTTAATGTTAAGTTTGATGATGTTCATAATTCAGAAAAAGCAAGTGCCAATAATAACATTTACTGTAGTTAATTTTTCTAAGTTAATGACATTTGTTCATTGTTAATTTTTTCAATATTACAGCATATGTCAGTAATGCAATAGTTTTCCAGTCATATCATGTTTATTGATGTTATGTTTTTCTAAGTATATAATTGTAAATAAGGTGTTTTATGTTCTCTTGTTTTCAGCCTTTGTTAAAATGTAGATTTTCAAAATGTATATTCATGTATTTTCTCATTTAATATCATTACTGATATGCTGATTTCAGCTGATATTTCTTATATAGAATTAAGTTATGTTTATTTCATAATTTTTTTTAATTTTTTAAGGTTATGGTTTATCATAAGTTCAGTTGTTTTCTTTCTAATTAAAGTCCAATTTCTTTTGGCAAATACGAGCTGTGTGTTCTTTTAATTTTGTTAACTTTACCCAACATAATGTTTAATATATATATATATATATATATACACACATACATACAAATTTTTATCATCTATTGATGATAATGATTAACAATCGAAATGAGCATGTAGGTTAGGTTTTTAGTAATTTTTTTTGTTAACTTTTTTTAACTATTTTTTTTTCGTTTACATTATTTTTAACGTTTTATTTTCCTCTTTCATTTCATGATAAGAAACAGTAGTCGATTAATCTTTAATTTTTTTTCTTCTCTTTTTATTTGATTAAAACTTTGGATAATTGGTTTATCGTTAGAAAAGTTTCTTTATTTTGAGGTGATTCTATCATATTAAATTCTAAATATCGACGATACTGCTTTAAGTTTCATTTGCATAAACTTCGATAAGAGCTTCCCAAAGTTTCATTATTAACCGTAATACCAAATGCTCTATATATTTATTTTAAATCTTAAAAAAGTTTTTTCATGAATTTTTCGTTCTGTATTAACAATTAATCTAATATTACTGTTTATTACTTTGGATGTGATACATTCCGAATGTACATATACTTCTTTTCAATAAATTTTCTAGTGAAATATTAACAAAATGTGTTTGCTATTATTATGTACAACCATAAATGATTAAATACATGAGCGGCAGGATAACATGGTACTGTATTTAGCAATATAACGCCTGCAATTTAATAGCTATGCACCCTGCACATCAATTACATTATACTGTACTCGAACCTGTAGTTATTGATTACCCAGGGCCATGAATTCAGTTCGGTGTGTAGGCATTGTGTTATGTAATAACATATAATGCAATACTTGAATTAAAAGAGCTCGTAACTTTACTTACGTTATAAATTTTTGAAATACAAGAAAAAAGTACCTGAGCTGATCTCCGCAGAGAAATGGTAATGGCTTTCATTTTTCATTTGCAAATTTCGGGCTCGAATCCCATTCGGGCAAAGTTTTTTTTTTTTAAAACCGAAATTTCATTCTATTTCTAGAATATTGGAGTCATGAAAGGATAAACAGCCGTAAAAATCTCGCCGAATCCCATCCACCCGGGAAAAATTGGTAGAAACAATCGTTAAAAAAACAAAAAAAAACTTTTAGTGACTAAGAAACACAGTTTTTATGTTTTGTTCTAAGACCTTTTTCTAATCCTTTTTATTTTTTTATAAGTATTATTTTTTACCACAGACAATTCATAAAAATCTTTTCATTATTTCCAAATTTTTTAAATAAAAAAAAAAAAAAATCATAAGAATAACGACTAACATATAACAAGCTTACTAAAAAAATGAAGATGTTAATTAGTTTTCCTCCTTAACTTATTGAGCCAAATGTTGGTTTTATATCATCGTGATGAGTACGATAAAATGCAGATGATATTCAGCCGTATAAATAAAACGTTAACTTTCTTTATCATCGACCGAATGTAGTGCGAACATATTTACTATCAGAGAAAACATCTTTAAATGACTTTTCTTATATGTCAGTTTACTAACTGACATATGCATCACAGAAGTAGAAATTGTTAGGACGGTTAGTGCAAAGCGATTAATTAATGTATCCTCTTTCTATTGTGAAACAATGCCGTTATTTTAACAGCTTAAATTGAGAAACGTTTGTGAAAATAACATTTTTAATCGTAGAAAAAATTGTTCTAAATTAATATATTCCTAATTAACGGAAAAATGCGAGTATATAACAATATACTCGATACAATATACCTAAATATCAGTGCGTTACAAAAATACCTAACGAAAAATATTTTCAAAATTCTCTGCCACGTCTTTGTCTATTTGCACTTCCTTTATTTCTAAAATTTCATCTAATATTTTTAATCTTTGTACTAAAATTTATCCACAATTTAATAGAATATTTCTTTATTATTCTTCTACATTTCGTAGAATAATGTACAAAAAAATTGAATAAATAGATAAATTTAATCACGCGTTCAAATCGCCTTACCTTCAATATTCTTGAAACAAATACAATATTTATTTGTGTAATTTACGTTCGCATATAATATATGAAATAAAAATTTGATTTAGTTCTGCATTCAATCATCTCAAATTGAACAGTAGACGAGATTTATTATTTAAAATGAAATCGAATATAAGAAAAGCTAAACGGCATTACTTTTTAATAAAAGGCAGTTTAAAAGACGCAAAGACAAGATGTAATCTACGTTTTGTAAAAATAAAATAAAAAACAGAGAGACAGCGTAAGATATTTCGATGAAGCGTAAACTAACGTTCTTTTGAACGTAGTACAGTAATATATATATATATATTATTTCAATTTTAACGTTTGTTTTTTTTTTTTTTTTAATTTAATTTTGCCCGGAAATACATGTATCAAAATGTCACTCAATTTATCATTATGCTACAAGAATTCGATGCGAAATAAAAAATATGATTATTGTAAATCATAAAAAAAATATACATCTTTACAAGTTACTTGTATAACAAAGTTCTAGTTGAAAATTAGATACAATTTTAAGGTGTATTGTTAGTTAATAAATTTTCGAATGATAAACTAATTTTGTTTGAAACAGGATCATACCGAATTGTTTCTATTTAAAGCGTCATAATAACTAATCTAATCATCGTTATTAACTACTTATTACGCATACGTAGAAGACTAATTATAAATTAACATCCGGTCAGGCGTTACAAACAAACCGGTTTCCATAGCAACATAACGCATGCGCAGTAGATATCGACTAAGTTTAAATATCGTTATAGATACAGTAATTTGCCGCGTAGTTCTGTTCCGCTCGAGTGGTACGTGACGAAATAAGGAGGCGATTGTTGCTTCTTCCGCCAGTTGCGAGCGATTCGTTTTCTGCAAGCAGAAGGAAAATTTACGACCATCATCCACCACGACTGTGCACAGTTTACGGTAATAATAATGAGTGATGGTCCACGATATAATGAATATGCACCTCAAGAAAAGAAAATGGCAACATTCTGTTTTGAGTATGATGAACTCGTTGGAAAAGTTGACCGTGCCGTTCGTTCATAATAAACGCCGCTTCTCAATTACTAAACTTAGTGAAAATTTTCTTAAGATTTCAAAATCTACTCTTTAAGGAATTTTTGGAGATATATCGGATTTTCCTTAGTACTCTGATCGATGGATATAAAAACCGTTTAAAGATACCCGTAAACGAGAAAAATGGAAGAAGCACTGACTTTTTTTCAGCAATGCCAAGATAAAAGAAGTGAATTTCTTGGCAGTATTACTTCTGGTAACGAAACATGGATTCGGTTCACGGATATATTTTAAACGAATACTTTTAACAGCGAATGCATACACGTAAACACAAACACACTCGCCTCAAAAACGTTTTGTACTACGTTTTGAGAGAAATCAATTATTTCCTGAGACAAATTTTTTTTTATAAAGCCGGGTACAATAATAAGAGCAGATTAGTGTGAAACGCTGACAAAGGTTAGAACAGCGGTACAGGTTAAACAGCGAGGGAGATCGTTTTTTACTTGACAATGTACAGCCTCACACCGCGCTAAATGTACGAGGGCTAGTCAAAAAGTAAAGTGAAATTCAAAAAATCAATATATTTATTTGTACTTACATAAATGATACATGGGTTATTTTCAACATAATCCCCTCTCCTACTTCTATATACTTAATCCATCTTTTAACAAGCTTTTGAATTCCTTCCTGGAAGAAAGTTTTCGGTTTGGTGTGCAGAAACGTTTTCACCGCTTCTACGGCCTCTTCATCAGATCGATAATAATTTCCTCGTAACTCTTCTTTTAATGGGCAAAAAAGATGAAAGTCGCTTGGAGCCAGCTCCAGACTGTATGGAGCAGCTCATAACCGAGATCTTGAAGCGAAGGAAGCTTTTTTGGCCGTATGAGATCGAGCGTTATCCTAAAGCAGAATGACAACTTTAGAAAGTTTATTATGTGTTTTGGATTTGATTTTTTGCTTCAGTAAAAACAGTAGTTGTCACTGTCTACTGATTGACCTTTAGATGTGAAGTAAACCAAAAGTGAAACTTTCATATCCCAGAATATCGTCATCATCACCTTTCCTGCTGATATCTGACTTTTGAACTTTTTTGCTGTGGGAAATGAAGGATGCTTCCACACTTAAACTTTGTCGCTTACTCTCGGGTTCAAAGTGATGGAACCGTCTCATCAACGGTTATTATTCGCTTAAGAAATTAGTCTCCCTCATCTTCGTAACGTTTCAAAAGCTTCTGGGAAATTTTCAAACGATTCTTTTTGTGGATGTTGGTCAATTAACGTGGAACCCAGCGGGCACAGACTTTTCGAAAGTTTAAAGAATCGTGGGCGATTGAAAATGCTGAACAATGGTTTATATTCAACTCGCTTGCAATGTCATCAACTGTAATTTGTCGATTACCGAGAATCATTTGTTAACCCTCTTCATTATTTTCGTTAGTTTTGAACTGGGAGGCTTACCTTGCCGGTGTTCATCACACAGAGAAATCCTACCGTTTTTAAAAAGATCAATCCATTCGTACCATTCCTAGATCTTGCTTCCACTCAAATAACTATCTCCATATTGCTGCTGTATTCGACGAATAATATCTGCGGGTTTCACCCCTTCTGAACTGATGAAACGTATCGCTGCTCGCATTTCTTCTTTGGTGCAATCAGACAAAGGATAACTCATTTTAAACAGACTTTTAAACACAATCACAAAATAGCTAACGATGAAACAATACTTTCAATAAACAGCTGATAGAGGTTAAAAGTTATAGCAGAAAAATCATTGTTGCCATGCAGGTGACTGGAAGGGAAATCAAAATTTTCCTTTACTTTTTGAATTATCCTCGTAATAAACAAATTTGTCCTTTCCTGGAGGGCCGGCATGCTTAGGTATGTCGGTACCAGAGAAGGGGTGGGAACTCCTGGGGAGTCTAACAGGGGTCAAGTAAAGACCGAGTCCTGGCCGGTGGCGCCGGTTCCTGGGGGCGCTTCGGCGCTTGCTGGGGCTGGTGCTATCGGTTTGAGGCAGGCATGAAAAGACCGAGACCCGGTTCTCCGCGGGCGGGGGGGAGACGGCATAGCCGGGTCTTCCTTGCGCACGGAGGATTAGAGGCAGGCAATATGAAAAGATCCGAAACCGGGGGGTCTTACCTACCGTGCCGGACGTACTGCCGGTGGGTGGGAAGGCCCTCTTAGAGTCACAAGGACACGTCCCTAGGCCGCGTATACTTTAGTGGATGTCCGGCCCAGGGATGTAGGGGGGGAAAAAAAAGAAATCAATAAACAAATTTAAACGACAGATTTTTTACCGTTTGCCTTTTAGCTTTGATTTTTATACGTTCGCAAAAGTGGAGAATCGGCTGGCTGCTCATCAAAAGCAATTAATGATAAAATCATTGATGGTAGGAACGAATATATGGAATCTTTGGCGGCGCTCTGCTTTGAAGAGAGATTAGACAAGCTTGTGTCACGATACAACTGCTTCAATTTGGGCGGGAACTATATCGAAAGATAATATAAATATGTATGTTATCTTTTATTTATATGTAGATTTGTTTTCAATTTATTTTGTTTATTTATAGAACTAAACAGTCGAGTGTTGGAGATTAATTTATAAATTCTTTATTTATTTAGAAGCCTTGGTATAAGAAAATACGTGGTATCAAATCTTGGAGTGATTTTAAAAACAAGATAAATTTAACATAAAAAAATTGACTATCAATAGTTTTTTGTTGACGGTAAGTATGATTATTAATAAATAAAAAATTCTAACATTTTTATGCAACCATATTCATGAAAGGGAAACTGTTTATTAAAAATAAATGGATTTTATTCATGAAAAAAGCTTTTATAAATAAAATATATTTAAATTAGAACTTCTGAATGTAAACATGCTAGAACTTTGCAGACGATTTAGTTACCTAGCTAAAGACACAGTGCCCAGATAAAAATATTGAACTTAAAAATTCGGTCTTCAAATTTCTTACCGGGAAACAGAATAGTCTTTAAATAGAAAAAATACAATTAAAATAAACACAATTAAAAGTTCAAAAATTTTAATATCTAGAGAGAAATTACAAAACCAAACGTCTTAGAAAAAATAGGAATGAAAGCTAGAGCAAAGTAAAAGGAAATAGCATATTATTTAACGAAGGATACGTAGAGTGATTCAGGACGAAATGGAAATAATTTGGTTTCTAGAGCTTAAAATAAGGAAAAGAGTTCACACAAACATATCTACAAAAACGCTTTGTTATCCGGTTACGGCTAGCCAAAATTACGCTGGGATTTCAATTCCCCGGTGAAATGATGCCATACTGAAATTTTTAAGGCGTTGTATAAAAAATAAAATTAATGGTTTCTTATGTCTTTCATCTGAAGAATTGAATAAAGCAGGTCCCAGTTACGGTGGTATCTCAAATAGTTTTTATGATATCCAATGTAAAACAGAAAAATTTGGTGAAGAAAAGAACAGGTTTTTTTTTTACGTTTTAAGTACAACAACTTTGTTAAATGATAATAAAAACATAAATTTTATTATCGAAATTTATAGTGAGTTTAATTATGAGAAAATTATAAACAAATTCTACTAAACAAAATATCACTTTTTTTATGTAAATAAAACATAACAGAAGAAAAACAGATGTGGACGCCACCTGACTTCCTTGTACGCCTATTAAATTACATATACACATTTTTTTTTTTTAATTAAAAGTACATAAAATTTTATTTCATTAACAACTTCTGATATTTTTTCATATTTTTTTTTTAAATTTTAATTACTGAATTATTATTTACTGATTTTTTTTTCTAATCAGAGGTTAATAATTAATTATTAATAAATCAATACATTTAAATTAAAAGGAGACGAAGTCTGATTCGAACCGATGTACCTTCCCCTTGTAAGATACATATATCATTAATTCAAAATTTATTTGGCTCTAATTTTGGAACCAATGAAAATAAGTACCACTTATGATATGTAGTAAGCTGATAAGCTCTCAATGAGGGCTTATTACTTCAGTTAAGAAAACGTCCAAAATACAATTTTTTGGGGGATTATGGGTTTTTTGGACACTTTTAGTTCAGTCGATTGCAATCAAAAGGGAAGGTGCACAATTAGATGTTACAGCAGGCCTAAAACCAAAATTTCAACATACTACGTACGACTAATCGTTTTTGTGATATGCGAGATATTTGTGCATACGTACGTACAGACGTCACGCCGAAACTAGTCAAAGTGGATTCAGGAATGGTCAAAATGGATATTTCCTTTAAAATTTGAAAACCGACATTTTTCGCGATCACAATACTTCCTTTACTTCGTACAAGGAAGTAAAAATATTATGAATTTGTTAAACTTAAAAACAGTATTTTTAGTACAATAAATTCAGACCTTTGAAAAATTAAGTAGGCAACTCAACTGTACGCTTCGAAATTAATTTGAAAACTATTATTTGCTTTCATAAAATTGTGTTACGAGTTATGTTGTTTTTTTTACATAATTTTGATAGTGTTTGATTATGTTTGAGAGTCGAGTAGTTATATAGTTCTTTTTGTGTTTGTTTTACTTTAAACTGTACTTACATTTTTCTAATTGAATCTGAATTTAAAAAAGTTGAATTTCGTTTTGAAATATGCCGCGTTTCTTCACTCATGTAGAATATGCTGATATGACTTTTGTGCACAGCTTTTGCGATAGAAGCGTTCCAGCTGCGGTGGAAGAATACCGACGTAGGTATAATGGACGAATAGTTCCAAACCGTTAAGGATTTGTAGAATATTTAATCGTGAGAAAGTTACACTTTCCAGCGCTCATGTTTCGTCCGAATGTCCACCATGATTTCATCAGATGAAAGGAAAAGCATTCTTCTGGCGGTACAGCTCAGTCCTACAACAAGCAAGGGAAGAATTTCTACACGACTCTACATTCTACAAAGTATAGTGTTGAGGACACTTCGTGTTCACGGAATGCTTCCTTATCATGTTCAGGTAGTTCAATACCTCCAGATCGGGGAACATGCCAGACGATTTAAGTTTTTTCAACGGTTTAACAATAATTACAATTGAATTCCGTTCAAATCTTTTTCAGAAAAATCTAATTTTATCCATAATAGCATAAACAACAACTGGAATTCACATCGGCGTTCTGAAAAAACTTAAATGTTGCAGTTGAATCAAATTTCCAGCATCGACTTTCGGTAAATGTTTGGTGTGGCATGATTTACAACCAATTAATGGGCCTGTTTTTGAAAACAGGCCCATTTGGCCCGGAGGACCAAATGTTTTTGAATGAATTGAAACCACATACATGACACTAAAATTACTTTATTTAGCCGTAAACAGATACACGTTCAACACGGCTGAATACCTACAGCGCACTGACTAACTAGCGCGAGTTCTCACAACACACATACTCTCACTCCAACAAACGCACGCACATGCACCTCACACAGCCTAACAGGGCCCTTTCAAACAAGAAAAACGGGTTACAAGAGGAAATTATCTGGAATTTTTCCTTTTTTGAAAATTTCTCGTTGTAGAAATGAATAGAAAAGTACTATCAACTTTATGGAGTAGTTACATATTTTACGAATGAAATAAGAGAAATCTTAGATAAAAATTTAGTGGAAAATGGATCGGACGTAGAGGGCGATCCATGTATGTATGTATACTCATACATATCATCCTCATTCATCCTCTGAAGTAACACCAGACGGTGATTCCTGGAGCCTAAACGGGAAAAAACAATTTGGTCAGCTAGGCTTCCGGACCTTAATTCCCTTAGATTAATGTTTATGGGGGATCGATGAAATTCAAGGTGTACAAGAAAATACATAGACAAATGTGATTAACCGATCGCTCGCATTGTCAATGCTGCTGACCTCATTAAGGAACACAATGACATCACTACGTTGACGGCAGAAAATGAGTTGAAAAGTCCACTAATGTCAATAATGAAATTTTTTAAAATTTATTTTAAATTAATCCAGTATAAACCAGTATAATCCAGTATAAATCCAGTATAAAAGTATTTTTTTTTAAAGCACATTAAAACAATTTTAATTTTAATTTAGGTACAATTTATAAATCTTAAATTAAGGTACAATGTGTGTGTGCGTGTAAAAAGTCTACTTTAAATGTTTTTTTTTGTTTTTTTTACAAAGTACAATTAGTATGGGCGCAATTCTTTTCTTTTGGAATCTTTAGGAAAATCAGCGAAACTTTATAAATAAATATAAACTATCTGCTAGCACAGTCATTGATACAATATAAAGATAGAATTTTAAAATTTTGAGCTTGGTAAGCGACTGCATAAAACTCTTATTTCATCCAATTTTTTTTTGTTTTTTTTTATAATTCTGATGTTTGGAAGGCTCTATTTTATAAATAAAATTTGTACAGCAACATATTTTAAAAAAAAATTATAATTTACTTTAAGTAAGATTAATAAAAGTGAGGATTAATTTAGCGTATTTTGTCCAAAAAAAAATTGGCTATTAAAGAATATTAAAAAATAAAAAAAAAATTCAGATATATGCTATAAAAAACAACTGCAATATAATCAAAATCATGTAAAAAATACTAATTTTATCATTGTACTGTAGATAGCCTGTTGTTTTGCTGTAATTATAAAATAATTGCTGAAATTAGGAATTTATAATTGCGTCCTAATAAAATTAAACTTTATAAACTTTTTATCTTTGTTGATATTCTTGTTCTCTTGATCGAACATAAAACAGAAGATATTTTATCACCTCTCCCGGATACGTCATGATAATTTTAAATTCAGTTATTTGAAATTTAGATGGGTTTTTTACATTATTGTTTTATATATTAATAACGAATCGATTTTAATTTTTTAATTTTGTAATACCGCTATGATCACAATTATTTCCCCCTGATCCTTCCTGGTAAATACCGGAAAAGTGTCTTGTTATCCATTAATTAACAGGTTTACAGTTCTTGATATGATCTATATGCTGGAAAATTTGATATTATTATCTGAATGAAAAGTTTATTAATGTACGAGTAAGTAATTCTTATTTTTAAAATTTTGCTTAAATCATATAGAAGAGACCACCTGCGCAACTTTCTCTACAAAAACAAAAGAAATATGAATCATTACATTCAGTAAATTCAATAACGATTTAAAATTAAATATACTTATAACAAAAAAAAAAAAAAAGACTCAAATTGGTAGGACTTGGAATATCTTTTTTTTTGAAGTTGGTTAAAATTGATTTAATAAACTATTTCTAGGATTAACAGGCTATACTCGTATGTTGAAGAAAAGAAACTTTTAAGATATAAAAGGAATGCTATAGGTTTATTATATTACAAAGCGCAACGTTGTTTTAACTTTATTTGGAAAAAATAGAAGGGTGGAGATCATACAAGGAAACTCCTTCCGTGCTGACATTCCTCTCAACAGCTTTCTGCTTTTAAAGGTGTTATATATATATATATATATATATATAATTGTAATAAAGCTTTTTGTGTAATGTCTATACGAGTAAAATATAAAACTAAAAAAATTAATTTACCACGTTTTGAAATAAAATTGAATTTTATTATAAAGATTAAAATCCTATTTAAACATTATTAAAACGATTTATAAGTCGATCTGTAGATAAATATACTGCCAATCGTATTTATATACGCTGCAGAAAGTCTGATTCTATTTTTTTATTGTTTCCGATGAGTCTGAGGAACCCCACTTACGCACCATGTCGGACTCGCTAACATGTTCCGCTAGGTATTATTAAGAGAGCGTATGTGTGCTTGCGCTCTACCGACTAAACCTCATATCTCACCGATCCTTCCCTTCCGGTGTTCGATTCACAATTAAACATTCCGCATCCCCGGGAGGTGCCTTTGGGCCAGAGGGATCCAGAGTCTCCGTCCCCATCCGCACAAGCGCGGACAAACGACGGCTCCGCAGAGAGTTGTCTTTCACCCTCCGACCCTCCGGTCATGTTCTTTCGCCTCAGTCTGAGGACTTTGTATTGTGGTACTCACTAGAATATCCACTTGGAAGCATCCATCAGTTCCGCTATTCCCGGACTTTGGTTTGCAGGACTCCTGCCACGAACCCCCGACTGCTTCAAAGTGGGGGGTTTTCAACACGGTGTCTATTATCGGGAGACCGATCGCAGCTCCTGAAGCCTGATCCACTAACCGACGTGGTCCCCTTACTGCCGCCATGTGTTCCGAGACGAGGATAACATCCACCGCCTCTCTCTGGCCCGTCGCCTAACAGATGGCCCTGGCATCAGAAAGTCTGATTTAAAAAAAAAAAAACTGTCACATCCATAAAGCAATTTTTTTATTAAAAAGATTTAATAATGAAAAGATTATTCTATAAAAAATAAAATTATAATTGAAAATCGTTATAAATTATGATGCAGTTGTAGAATATTTTTTTTTTTAATTTATCCTAAATATTATTTAATCTTTTTAAATTACTTTGTTTTCATAGTAGAATTAATACGATTCTGATTGTCAAAATTATAAATCCTATTATAAAAATAAACTTTAACGATATTAAAATCGTATAAACAGGCTACGAATAATATGATAATTCATTTTCGTGACACATTTTTACATAAGTTTATCAGAAAGCATCGCATATTTTATACCTTAATCCTTCTTTTACAGTTATTAATTTATTTTTTTAAGGGATATTTACATCGGCGATAATATAAACAAAGCCCTACCGTTTCACCATTAGACGCAGTATCTCGTCTAGCTTTAGTAAAATCCTCTGAACCGTTAGCACCGATTACAAACACGCAGCTGTCGTCAAAAAAATTGACGATTTTTATGTTAAATTGTTATATCCGGAATATATATGAATATTTTTCGTAAACATGCAAAGAAAAAACCGAGGACATAGGTCGATCGATATAAAACTTAATCCGTCCGACACGCACTGATACCAATTTCGTAAAAGTAAATAATACATAGTTTTATCAAATCTCGAATATCTATCCTAATAATAAATAAGCTATTTTAAAAACTATTGAAAAAGGCTTAAAATTATGTACTGCCTTATTTATTTATTTTTTTTTAATTTTATTAACAAATATAAATAATTCCTTTTTATAAGTCAAATGAAATAGTCTTCAAAACGAAATCTGATGCGGACACCACATGACTTCCTTGTACGCCTGTTAAAATACATACACATATTTTTAAAATGAAAAATACACAGAATTTTATTTCATTAATAACTTCTGATATTTTTTTCATATTTTTTTTATCTTTATTATTGAATTATTATTTATTGAATTTTTTTTCTAATCAAAGGTTAATAATTATTAATAAATCAATATATTTAAATTAAAAGGAGAAAAAATCTGATTCGAAACCGATGTGCTTTCCCCTTGTAAGACCAAATATTTCATTAATTAAAATCTTATTTGGCTATAACTCTAGAATCGATGAAAATAAGTACCACTTATGATATATCGTTGAAAAGCTCTCAATCAGGGCTTATTACTGCAGTTAAAAAAATATCCAAAATCCAAATTTTTGGGGGTAGTTTAGGCTTTTTTGGACATTTTTGGTCCAGTCGATTGCAATCAAAAGGGGAGGTCCACAACTACATGTTACTACAGTTCTAAAACCAAACTTTCAACATCCTACGGCTAATAGTTTTTGAGTTACGTACGTACAGCCGTCACGCCGAAACTAGTCAAAATGAATTCAGGGATATTCAAAATGGAAATTTCCGTTGAAAAGCGAAATTTTTCGCGATCACAATATTTACTTTACTTCGTTCAAGGAAGTAAAAATATAATGACATTAAATTTTTATCTTAGTATAATTGCAAAAGGAAGTTATTAAATTAAATTACAATGTTTATTACACAAAAAAAGAAATCTTAGTTGTTTTTGTATTTCATAAACGATACGATTTTAAAATTAAATATAGTTTTTTCACGTGTTGAGAAAACGTAGCGTAAAAACATAAAGCAGTAAAAGATCATAATGCATAGTTGTTTATAGTCAACAGTAATCAGTATGGCGTGAAAAATAACCAGGAATGATAAGTTAATTGAAGTACGGAAGGGAGAAGGTGGCCTGCAACCCTAGATTGATTTCAAAAAAGGGAAAGTAGCGAGTAAAAACGGCTGCAATATTAAAAGATACAACTCTAATAAAAATAAAAATGTTTTATTTCCAAAATTTATTATTATTATAAAAAAGAAAATATCGAACAATTTAATCAGACTAATCGCTCAATAAATCATTAACTTTTTAATATTATTCATTAGTTGAGGACTGATATATGTATTAAAATAAATCCCAATAAACAAAAAAACATAAGTTCATCGATTTACATACATAATAAAAGATTTTGTTAAGGTGTAAGGCAAAAACAGCCTTAACCTTAATAGGTGAATTTTGGAACATAAACTCATTAAGGAAGGATTTTGAAACAATTCCACTATAAGGGAGTGAAAAAAGGAGGCAAATATTTTAATGAAAATTCTAAATCTGAGGAAACGTTACAGTTGTGAAATGGATATATAGTCTTTTGAAAACACAAAGGCACACGTTTTATCATTTTCCAAAAATCAAATTCGGGAGGGGAATACATTCTGTTTGAAAATTCTAAATTTCAACAATATTTAATGATCGCATTGTAAAAGACGATTCGGGTTCACTTTTATCATCGTTTTATCGTTCAAATTTGATGCTAAGTAACGTTACTTTGAAGATAAACTTACATTTTTTCGCGCTCGTAAAATTTAGTTTATTACACGCTAGGTGTTTTTCCGTTCGGTAATGTTTTCACTAACTGAATAATTCGACGGTTCGATTCAAAGTCGTAAATATTTATAAACGCATACGAAAACAAATTATATTACATAGGTTACATGTTGCGCCATCTATTGACAAATTCAAAAACTATAAAATCACCCGATAAAACACAATTCTGTAGTAAATTCCATATTATATTTACCATTCAAAAATTTTTTTTGTGTTATTTTATTAAGTTGGTGACAATGATGTCGTATGATTCGATTCCCAAATTATGTGACCGGGTAGTTATATATAATTAAAGACACAATTAAATGAAAGTAGAATAAAAAAAATTACGTAAAAAATAGTAATAATAAATAAGGAAGATAAATAATACTTTATAAACAAAACGTGAAAAAAATTAGCAATGAAATAATATATGTTTATTTATTTGCGTACATGTTTATTCGGCAAGTTACAATAAAAAAAAAAAACCAAGCTAAGGAATATCATTACGAAACCTTCACGGTCCTCTTTTCTTCGGGGTCGGTACTAGAATTTGTATTATTTGTATTATTATTAAAACCTGCTAGTAAAAGTACTGCTGCAATAACCTCCAGTAATAGCAAAGGATAGAAGTACCGAAGTAAGAAGCAGAAAACCGTATAACGCAATGAAAAATAAGAAAAAGCTTAAAAAAACTACCGTACTAGAACAGTAGTTAAGGTCGTGTACAACGGAAAGGGTGAAAAAAAACGAAAAGAGAAAGAAAACGAGGAATAAAGATAAGCGTGAAGAAATAAAAAGAAGATACGAGATAGAAGAAAAGAAATGAAAAGAGAACGACCGATAAAGAGCGAGAGTAAAAACAAGGAAAGGATAAAAAACAAACGAGGAGTACGGGAAAAAGCAGAGAGGGCACCCTTGACCCGTGACCTCATGTCTATTCCTCTACCGATCTCTTCGCCCCCACCATAACCCCTCTTCTTTATGGCTTATTCCAACCCGCCCCATCCACCCCCTTAACAAATCGATCGGAGTGTCAAGCGCGCGACATTCCAGTCGACCTCTGCATATATAAATATATACACATACATATTATATATATATATATATATATATATATATATATATATATATATATATATATAACTTAATATATGTAAACTTAAACACTCTTTCTAAAATAAAATTATTAACAATATAAAAATAAATATTATAAGAATAGAGTATGGATCAATCGATAGCCAATAATATAAATTATGGATAAAATAAAACAAAATTATTTTTTTTTAATATAGACGACCGTTTTGTGCTTTAATATACATCTTCAGCATCAACAAATAACCTATATTTATTTAACTTATAAATAATATTACTTTATAATCGTCCATTGCATTTTTATATAAAATAAAAAATAATACCAAAAAATAAATTATAATCTTTAAATCCACCAGATAAACAATTGTATTTATATCGAAGCCAAACGAAATCTAAAAAGAAATTATTTAATATTTTTATAAAAATAGAGTTCAAATTTTTTTTACATTTCATACTTAGTTTTGTTTAAGGTCTGATTAACTAGAAACATTGTCATTAACTGAAATAACTACTTAATTGAAGTATTGATATTCACATTCAAAATAAATAAATAAATTTAATTTAAATATGAAATTATCATTGTTACTATAATAATAATATTTACTTGGTTAAAAAAAAAATAATCACCTGCGAGTCCAGTTATTCGTTTGATGATTTTTTTTATTAATATTATTATTTATAGAAGGTCTAATAGTCATAAAACCATTATTTCTATTTATATCTATAAATATAACCGATAAAGAAACTAGTAATAACATTTTAGAATGTAAAAATAATCTAATAAAAATAAACTAGTAAAAATAAAAATAATATGGATTAAAATAAATATTTTTAATATTAAATTTTGGCTAAATTGACGAATGTGTTAAAAGAAATTGCAAACGGTATGTATTTATTGTTGGTCTGGTGAAGAGTAAAACAGAAGTAATGAAATATTAAAAAGAAGAAAATGATGAGGAATTAAATATTAAAACAAAAAAAAACACAATAAATGAGAAGTCATATATATATATATATATATTTCTTGTGTGCGTGTGTATGAAAATGAACTGATTTAGATTCAGAATTTGGTCGACTGGAAAATGTTTTTTTTTAATTTTTTATTTATAAGTAGTTGGTTGATTTTGGAATGTTTTACATTGGATCCGGCAGACTGCACTACCATCGCAGTATCGAATATTCAACAATATTCTATTTTAATTTTAGTTTGTCCCGAGAGTTGGTGCTGCTTTCAAATTGAGAAAAATATTTCGTAATTTTGTGTTATTATTGTGTTACAAAAAATCGCGAGAAAACAGTTTTTTAATAAATAAGAGGCTAATAAATCAGATGGAAACGTAAACAAAGGAAAACCAATCAGATCAATGCAAGATGGCCGCTGTCAAACACAACGACCAATCACAAAGAGCCCGTGTGGCCGTTGTCAATGTAAACAAAATCACAACTGATTAAGTAACAAGTAGGCAGCACTGCGATCACGTTTAGAATTGTGCGCGTATTGAGAAATATTATATTATATTATTAATTATTGAAATAACGTTTTAAAGTGTAATTAAAAAATATACATTGAGCAAATTTGTAAGGTACAGTATTGAAGTGAAAATGTTTTTTTAAATTTATTTTTATGTTGTTGATCTTTGGATGATTAAGGTTCACAATTGGGTCCGGTAGGCAGCGTGTGGGTCCGATAGGCAGAGCTGCGATCACGTTTTAGAAGTATTTTTTTAATTTTTGGTTTATCAGTCAAACCCAGTAGTTGGTGTTGCGATCGGATTGTAGGAATTTTTTTGTTTTGTTGCTTTTTCGAATATCAGTTACTTGCGTCATAGCTTAGTGTTGTTCTTACAGTAAAATTTGTATTAAGAGAGTAGTTTGAATTAAATCCGATAGGTAGTGCTGTTCTGACAATTGGATTTATTTACATTCTGAATTTTATAAAGTTAAAGGTGAAATTTTATAAGGTTCCGTAATGTTTTGTAAGTTTCATAATGTTCAGTATTAATTGTAATGATTTTGCAGCCACAACACTTTTCGTTAAAAAATTATTTTCCACCGAATACTGTGATTAGAGAGCGGTGTGAATTAAATCCGATAGGTAGTGCTATTGTTTTGCCATTTGGATTTATTTACATTCTGACTTTTATAAAGTGAAAGGTTAAATTTTGTTAAATTGCTAATGTTCAGTTTTTTAGGTTTTATGAAACTTTCAATTGTTGTCATTTAATCTGTATGTATACTCAGATCTAGCAGTAGCAAAGCATTGCCGAGTCTGCTAGAATTGCGCGCTTATTGAGAATATTATACTATATTATTATTTATTGAAACAACGTTTTAAAGTTTAATTAAAAAATGCAAATTTGTAAGGTGCAAGTATTGAAGTGAGTATTTTACATGATTTTTCATGAATTTTAATGATGTATACACGTGCATTCAATAACAATCAACTTAACCTACAAATTTAAATTGTCAGTTCTCATTTGATTCTATGCAACTTATGAAGTATTGAACGGCTCTTTGAAAATAAAAATTTTAGTCTGTAAAATAAATTTCAACATTTATAAAATAAAAATATAAGTTACTTATAATATAGTTTAAAGTATATTTAAAAAATTGAAATTATAATGTTTTAGCTGATTAATTTTATAAAAAGTTTTCTAAAATTATTTTTAATTTACAATTATCTAAAATTTGGTAAAATAGATGTTAAAATAAAGAATGAGAAAAATGAGAAAAATTTCTACTAAAATTTTAACTACGTTGCCTTTTTACAGTGCTTTAATTTTTTTATTAATCGATTAAATAAGCTGTTACATGATTATGAAACATCAAAATTATTAAATAAATAAAAAAATATGTAGGAGGTACATTTTTAGAATGATGTTAAGTGAAAGTTAGTAGTAATGTGGATGAAAATTTATTAATTACACTAATTATTCATTTTACGACGTTTCGATTTTTTAATTCAATTTTCATCGGACATCTCAATATTTAGTGAAAATAAATATTAACCATACTACACACAATTAATCAATAAACCCATTACAATAATACAAGAATCACAAACTGATAATATCATACTAATAGTCATTTTAATGAAATTTAAAACACATTCCTGCTAATTTTAACTTAATTAAGTTACTTATATTTATGTGTGTGCATTTATTACCGAATAATGCCACGTCAGGACAACGTCTGTCGGGTCCGCTAGTATATATATATAATAAAAATACAAAAGGTGAAGTAACCGGTCTGTGAAAACCAAATCTTATCCTATACGTGGAAAATATTTTCTGATATAAAATTTAAATTTAGAAATTAGAAATAAAGAAATAAAAATATTTTTATGTGATGTAGCGATTTAAAGTAATGATAATTATTATTAAACTTTAATATTAAATTAATATTATTATTATTAAATACATTAAACTATTTCATATAACTATTATATATTATTATTAATATTAATAAAATTATTATTAAACTATAATTATTATGAAACATATAACTATAGGAAAACCTGAAAACCAAAGAAAAGTCTTTTCAAATTTTATTTTTTTGGAGAATTTGAAACACATTTGAGTTGATAAATCTGATATTAGGCGGTTTTAAGACATATTGTCGGAGTCAGAATTTTTTGGTTAAATATCATAAATAAAAAAGGAGAGGCAAAATTTCCACACTATAACACAATTAAACTAGAACGCTTATGTGCTGCAGAAACAATGATGACTGCAAATAATCGGGAAAGGAAACAATAATTAAAAAGGTGCAAAATGTAAAAATAATATTATTTTCATATCAAATGAGGAAATTTACCATAAATTTGAAAAAAATAACGAATACAGCAAAAAGATGAGTAGGTTTATTCTTAAAAGAGAACGGTGAAAAACAAATTAACGAACATAATGTTAAAAACTAGAAACGTTAAATGTAAAATGTTAAAAACATAATCAAAAACTAGAAATACTCGTAAATGCTTTCAAGAAATAAAAAAAAAAAATAAAAGAATTAAATACTAAAACGTCTGATGTGGACACCACATTGCCTCCTTGTACACCTATTAAATTACATATACACAACTTTAAAAGTTCATAAAATTTTATTTCACTAATAACTTCTGATTTCTTTTCATATTTTCTTTTTTTTATTGTTGTTATTGAACTATTATTTATTGCAATTGTTTCTTACAAACAGAGGTAAAATCAATAATTCAAATGAAAAAAATGAAAGCTAAAAAAATATAAGTATATGAAGTCGTATTCAAACAGATGTCTCCCCTTGTAAGATCCAAATATTTCATTAATTAAAATTTACTTTTATTTAGCTATAACTCTTAAACCGATGAAAATAAGTACCACTTATGATATATCGTTGCAAAGCTCTTTCGTACAAGGAAGTAGAAATATGTTCATCAGAAATATATGTTTATTCCTTGGTACCGCTTTCTTCACCAACGATATTTTTATCACAATCATCATCTCAGATTTCACTTTCACTTCCGTTGTTCACTATAATAATTTCCGATAATTCGTCCAGCGCAGATTTCGTTATAAATATTTTTTCTTTCAACTCTTGAAAACAGGTCAACAATATTTATCAAACTTACTTTTACTTACATTAATTTGGCCGATTTAAAATTCATTTTGGTTAGGGTCATGATATTTTATACTCTCTCAGATCACCTCTATAGGGTTCAAGTAGCGTTGAAAATCCCAGTCTTAATACATTGATGACTTTTTACACTGAAAAAGTAAGGCGCCTATTTTATACATTATAAATTTGAGTTTATTTTTAGATTTTTTCATTAAATTTGATAATTTTGTTTTCTTTTGACGTCGATTTTGATGCAGCGTTCAATTAAATCTGATAATACGGTTCGTTATCAAAAATGTGGAACTCGTTATCAACGTGGGACTATACGGCCAATTCTATCCTCAACAGTATGAAAAAAACCAAATCAAATACATTCAGTCAAGCTTAAAATTTCATTCGATAATTTTCCTACTTACTACTCGTACATAAACTTTCTTTTATATTTCAATATAAGATTTTATTTTGTACATACAACTTTATGCCTAAATATATTTATGTTAAGCTTGTTGCTTTTTGCAAACTGTTTATATATTAAATATTAACGAAAGAGATATGATGAACAAAACTCTATCACAATTTATTTTTATATAGTTTAAAAGTGCTTTGTATCTTACTGAATTCATCCTGTAGAATTCTTTGTAGGATAATTTTTAGTTAACAACTAAAAATGATTCTGATACTAAATTTTGAATTACTGTTTATTAATCGTTTTTCGTAATTTATAGAATCATAGAACAGTGTTAATCCCCAGAATTTATCCGGCTGTAAAAACAATAACGCATTTTAACAAATCTTTTTTTATCACCAACAAAAGTATTTCTCTTTGACATTTAGAAATTGGAGCGACTAAAATAACCTTTTTCTTTTAATCGTTCGACCAGCAACTCGGTCTGTATATGTTAAGTGCACCAAAGTTTCGTCCGTCTATTTATTCGGTCGAAATGCTGTTTGTAGTAATAACTTTCATAAATGTTTTAATAATTTTTCTTGATTATCAATCATAATTAGAGAAATCTAATTTCTTATGATGCAACGCCCATTTTCGACCTGGAAAATGGATCATGTTTTTTAAAACAAGATCCCGGGTTTGAATCCCGGTCAGGCATGGAATTTTTCATAAGCTACAAAAATTCCATACAAATTTTCCATATCCTACGGACAAGCTTTAAGCTTACGTGGCGATATCACCAAGCAAAAAAAAAAAACACACAAGAGACGAAGTTGATTTACTTCACACGAAAATCGTATACAGTTCGTTAATTACCCACCTACCCCGTTCTCGTTTTCTTTCGATTCCATTTTTTTACTGTGTAAATGATTCGTTACCTTGTTCTTAATTTCTTTTGTATTCATTAATAATGGGCTGAATATTTTTTAATTTTACTTACTAGTCGTGTGTTAATTAACGGAAAGTGAAGTGATTTATCTCATTCAGAAAAATGGCTAATGTACCGATGTAGAGGTAGCAATCTTCAATTTTTACGATTCCCAAAGTATATTTGAATCGTCGGCTGAAAGTAACATCCGTTCCTAACCTAATCATCACCGAAAATCATATCTATTTTTCTAGCTAGGTTGCTTAATATAAACTATAAAAAAGCTCTGTATTATGACTTGTAATCGTTTAATTTTTGTGCACTAAATGTTAGGTCGTTGTGTAAAAAAAATAAGTGATCTTTAATTTCGAGCATTCCTACAAAGGTCGTTCATTTTCAAGCCCGTTGATTTTTAAGTTATAAGTTGCAAAATATTTAAGTATTTCTATGGTACCGACATATCAATCACTGTAGTAAATCTACATTCAAATTTGATTATTTTTATAAAATTTTAATAAGCAGAAAGAAAAAAATAAAATAATGACGTTTACTTTACGGAGGAATCAATTTGATGTATATTTTTATATCAAAACTAGAAAAACCCGGCAACGTTTCGCTATTGTTAGATTTGAGTACATATATATATATATATATATATATATATATATATATATATATATATGCATTTTAAATGAACACGATTGAAAGTTTGATAAAACATTAAAAAACTGAACATTACGGAACTTCACAATATTTAAGCTTCCCCTTTATAAAATTCAGAATGTAGATAAATCCAACTGGCAAAACAACAGCTCTACCTATCGGATTTAATTCAAACCATTCTTTAAACACGGTAGTCGGTGGAAATAACTTTTTACCGAAAAGAGGTATGGCTGCAAAATCATCGCAATTAATACTGACCATTAAGGAACTTACAAAACATTACGGAACTACACAAAATTTAAACTTTCAAGTTATGAAATTCAGAATATAATTAAATCCAATTTTCAAAGCCGTACTACCTATCAGATTTAAGTAAACTACTCTCTAAACACAGTAGTCGGTACAAGATACCCCTAATTTTCTTTCTACTAGTCTGATCGAGGATTTCAATAATTTTAAAGCTACGCCGGACAACGCCGATCATTTTGCAAAACCCGCGCATTAATCGGTCCAATAGATTTTAGTCTATAGCCGAAACACATAAAAACATTGCCTTTTATACAGGGTTATCATAAAAGAATGGTGCGGTTCAGTAATTCATAGGAAGATTGTAGGGAAATTTGTAGATGTTATATTGGTATCCCTGAAAGCCTCCAACCCAAAAGTTTGTTTATCAGCAGCAAGAAGAAACTCTGTTTGTTTGTTTGTTTCGCAAATATCTTGACACCGGCGCCACCTAGCGTATATAGTTTTTGCAAAAAATTTTCTTTTCACGTAACTAATATATATTCTGAATACGAGTCAAATCGGCCCATAAGTACTAATTTTGTGAAATATCTCGACCCAGCAACGCCATCTAGCGAGTCCATTTTTTGAAAAAAATATTTCTTTTCATTTACGTAAAATGCATTTTGAATATGAGCCAAATAGGACAATTTTTCGGAATATCTTAAACCCAACGCCACCTAGCGGATCAAAACTAATTCAGAAACCTTCGCGGGCGTGCGCTCAACAACTCACTAAAATTTCATTGCAATCTGATGAACGGTATAGGAATGCGTACAAACAAACAAACATACTACGATATATCATAAGTGGTACTTATTTTCATTGGTTCCAGAGTTATAGCCAAATAAAATTTAATTAACGAAATATTGTTAGGATGTTACCAGGGAAGACACAGCGATTTAAATCAGACTTCACTCCTTTTTTTTTTCATTTAATGTACTGATATATTAATAATTATTAACCCGTGATTGTGAAAAAATTTTTACAATAAATAATAATTTAATAATAACAATAAAAATATGATGAAAATTTATTAGTGAAAAAAAATTTTATGTACTTTTAAAAATGTGTTTATATAATTTAATAAGCATTATTATAAATGTGTATATGTAACAGATTTGGTGAGACATCTAGTTTTTTAATATTAATTGAAAATTATAATTTAGAATCGTATTATTTTTGGATATTCTACTTTAATTTTATTTAGTTATTCTGGAATTTCTGTTTAATTTTATCTACATTAAAGTTAACTATTGAGTAACTGAAAAATAGACCCTCACAAGAACAACATATACACTGAAGCATACATGCCGGATCTTTAATAAATTGTAAAAAATATTTATTTTTAATTCACTACTCCTTTGATATTGTCGGACATTGTTCTCCCTAAGTCGGAGTTGTTCATCATTACGTTTATGTTTTTTGTTGCCGAACATTTAATCGCTGTTTGGTTTTATACAATCTTTCTGATCATAATTTGTGTACAAGTTCTCTAGTTTTTCAACTTTCTCTGTCTTTATAATCATCATCCTCTCTTAATATTTTTATTCTTTCATTATTTGCAACATTTTCTTCCTATTTATTTTTCTTTGGTTTGCAATAATTTCTTCCTTTGTTTCGTTTTGTCATTTTCTTTTTTTAACTTTTTTTTTAATTTAAATATATTGATTTATTAATAATTATTAACATCCGATTGTAAAACATTTTTTACAATAAATAATTGAATAACAATAAAAAAAGTAAGTTATTAATGAAAAACCATTTTATGTACTTTTAATAATGTGCATATGAAATTTAATAGGCGTACAAGGAAGTCATGTAGTGTCCACAACGGATTTTTTTTAAATCGTTAATGAGATGTAAGCGGTCCGGATAATTGAACAAATGGAATAATAGTGTTTGGATAATCGATATCCCACCGTGTATGTCTATTAGAAGAAAATTATTTTATTACAGAATATTTAATGATACTCTTCAAGAGTATTTCCAGCCACAAAAGGAGTGACGGTAGCTAACTGTGTGATATAGTACAGAGAATTTGTGATGAAGCCGATCAAAGTGCTAAATTCGTCGGTGACGTGGTAAGGCCTTTGTTTGAATTACAGCAAAATTTCACAAGCGTAAAAAGTCATAAAATTTTAATAATTATTGATTTTATAAAAGAAAAATTGCCCACCAAGATGAAATAATATTACGTAATTAAAATTTATCAATTACGACTGAAAACAATTTTATATTGTATTCCTTTTTAAAAATTTTGTGAAATAATTAAAATCAGAAATTTATTTATGATAGTTTTAACTAAAAAATATTTAAAGATTAAAAGATATATTGTGGTAACGCAGACATCATTTCTCAACAATGTTAAGGATTTAAAAAATAATCGCATTTTCCTCGCGATAATTTGTCTTTGTGAAAATAATTTTTATTTACTATTCGACAAGACAAGGTGCATATTCGGAGAATTTACGAACTACTGCAGTGTACAGTCACGTTCCAGTGGTACCAGTAAAGTAATTGCGACTTCTGCTGCAAGATTACATTGCTGTTTTAAACATTATTATGGCATGGAAACAGACCGGTATCATGATAGTGTTGCACAACATTATATTATTTATATTAATTTCATATTAATGAATTAATTTATGTCATTTTAATTTCAATGTTTGTAGTAAAACATAATTTTTTCTGCTTAACTACAGCTATGTTTGTACAAATAATGAATTTTATCTTTTACCGTGTTATTTTGTAATACGAGCAATTTTTTTCTTAGTCAATGTACTTTAAAACACAAGAAAATATATCGTACTAAAAAAGAATATACAAGTAAATAAAGTATAAATTTCTTACATCAATTGTTTTGGTTTAAGTAATGATACTATAACGAACAGAAAGGTGCGAGTCATAGAATTATGGGTTGAAGATTTAAAACAGGGTTGTAGTTATAAGTATTACGTAATTTTTAGATGTGTTATCACTAATAAAAACAAATATTCTCTATTTTTTGCACTGGAAATTGCAACAGTTGATACTTAAAAGTAGATATGTTAAGATGTCAAGTGAACGCGGAAAACTTCCTCGCAGTCAAGCGCATCGTCTCGCGTTTAACGTTATTAAATTCATAGACAAACAAAAAATGGATAATTTGTGCCTATTGTGAAAGCAATGGAACGTGCTTGTAGAATGCTAAAATTAAGCTAGTTTACAATAATTGATATCAGAAAACTCGTATCCGAAGCGATTTTAGTAGAGGCTAGTAATTCTCAAATTCAAACTCCAAAGAAAAAGAATCTCTTACGTCACACCGGAAGGTGAAGGTAGATTTCACCGTTGGTAAATAGGGGATAAAAAAGATTTCTACCTTTTTTCAACGAAAAAGCTTCATTTCCACCCCCATGGTCCGATTTTGGCTGTTAACGAACTCGACCGAGATTTTGGGTCGAGTTATTTTTAAGTAACAATTTGAAAGTGCTTGGCGCAAAATTACGGCAGTTATCGTGCCCACAAGAAAGTGAAAAAAAAAATATATATATACATATACAACAAAATTGTTAACACAAAAATTTTAGGTAATGTTTAAAGGACTAATGACCACTTTAAACCGATTCGATACTGTGCCTGTTAAGGGAGGTATCTTTTTTTGTCTTCGCAACCCCATTTTTTTGCACCCCCGGAACCAATGGTTGGAGATATTAAAAACTTTTACTTAGATAAGTTTTAGGCCCTTATCCAAAGTATACTAGGAACTTAAAACGAATACGGTATTTTACTTAATAAAAAAGTTATAGCGATATTTTATTCGAAAAAGCCCACCTTTCCCCCCCCCACGATCCGGTTTTTCCCATTAACAAACCCGACCGAGATTTTTGGTCGTCATATGTTATGTATCAATTTGAAAGTGTTTGGCTCAGAATTACGGCAGTTATATCCACAAGAAAGTAAATATGTATATATATATATATATAAAATTTTGAACTGAAGGTGGTTTTGGGATGAGTGATGTGAAACGCGAAAATATGTCGTAATGTTCCGGTAGTCGAATCATGGTACCCATTAAAATAGATATGAAATCTATCTAAAAAAGAAATATACTCATACTCCTCATAATAAATATGAAATGATAATTTCGACAGGTGTGTTACTAGAAGAGAATTTCTTAAATATTTAAAATTCTCTAAGGAAATATCTACTATACGAAAATTACACAATTTTTGTCACGAGGAACTGAATTTTATCGCTAGTAGGGAAACACTAAGGAAAATTATAAAATTTATCGGTTTTCAATTCAGAATGTGTAAAAACAATAGACTGATTTTGTGTGAACGAAATGATGTAATTGCGAAACGTGCATTTTTTCTAAGGGATCTGAGAAAAAATTCATATTCTAAGCAAAAGAGACCGGTCGTATATAGATGTAACTTGGATGTACACACATTATACGGTAAAAAAGTGCTGGGAAAGTGACGATGTACCAAGTGTTTTTGTTAAAAGTAGTGTCGGTGACCGTTTAATTGTGGCTCATGCGGTTGGGGACATGGGATTCATAGATGGTGCTTTTTTAATGTACGATTTCAAGAATAAGACAGAAGATTATCATAAAGAGATGAACAATGAAAATTTTTTGAAATATATTGTAAAGCAAGTTATGACAGTGCTACCGACAAATTGTAATTTAGTCATAGGTAACGCATCTTACCATAATAAAAAGAAGAACAAAATAGTAATATAATAAAAAATTTCCATCATCCAATTCACTGGAAAAAGATATTCAGAATGACTCCAAAAAATATAAATAAGTGCGACCCAGAGCCAACAAAAAAAGCGGTTATAGAAATTTTTAAAACTGCTCTGCTCAGAACCACAATATGAATCAGACGAAATAATAACCAATAAAGGAATTACAGTTCTTAAATTGGTAACTTACCACTCAGATTTTAACCCAATTGAATTTATTTGGTATCCGGCTAAAAAAAATTAGAGACCGCAACACGTCCCAAATGTCATTAACAGAGCTGAGAACCTTACATTAGATGCAATTTCATCAATTGCTGTAGAAGACTGGTAAATATCAGTGTCGAAAGTTCAATAAATAATGCATTCTTACTGGAAAGCAGATGGGTTAATGGAAAGTGCCAAAAATAGCATAATTACAAATATAGGGATGGACGATGATGAGACCGTCAGGAAGTTCATAGAACGAATTAAAAATCAATTCCGGTGGAAGTGAAACTGAGTAAAGTTCAGAAATCGAGGGTATTTTTACTATCACGGAAGATAGTTCTACGGGTACTGCAGACGAAACCGGTTAAGTACTGTATTAAGATAATATTGATCTTTAAATTATTGAATAAATTAATATAAAAATATTATTTTATTTTTTATTCTGCAGGTACATCCAACTTGTTGCGATTTCATACGCCTAAATTTCCAAATTATTATCAGTTTTGAATATAATACTATGATCTGTGATACCGTTTTAGTTAAAACGCTACTTAATTAAACTATTGTAATTAATTGCAGATTAAATTTATTTAATTTATCATGTAAATTAATATTTTTAATTTTGTTATTACTGCAATCAGAAAGAAATTACAGTTTCAAAAATACAGTAACCTATTTTAAACGGAAAACATTTCCTGTTCAGGATTGAGAAGCACTTTGTTCAGTAGGGCTAGGTGCAGACTGTACTGCTGTATTATAACTCCATCTCTGTCTATAGCCAAACAAAGTGCTCTGTCGGCTTTGTCGACTTATATCTTTTTTCGAATATTTAAATCCCCTTTAATAAAAATATAATTTATACGTTTTTATTTACTCAACCTTTTGTTGTGTTAAATCAAAATTATAATTTCATTAAAATAAATACATTTTTATTCGATTTGTCTTTCAATTCTTACAAAGCGCTTCTACCGTTACATAAAGTAATACGAGTTCATATATATGTATATAATTGCATCTACTATTATGCTATATGTTAATCAGGTTTTTAATAATTTTAAAATAAAAAAATGGTAAGCTTCTATTAATTTAAATAACAAAGGTAACTAAGATACATAAGATTATAATAAATTAATCTCCGGTCTGGGGTTGCAAACCGGTTTACAAAGCAACATAGCGTATTCGGAGTAGACATGAATTATGCTTAAATATCGTTATGACATGCATATACTCAGTCGCCATTTCGTTCTGTACCGTTCAAGAATTTCGTGGTGAAATAAGGAAGCAAATGCTGATGTTCCTGCCGGTTGCGAGGTACACAATTCCATTCAAGTAAAACAAACATCTGTAACGGAGACCCACCGTAGTTTATTGTAACAAACTAATAATGTAATGGGTGATGGTTCTATGAGAGAACAGGGCACGAAATTTTGGAAAGGATCAAATAATGTGGGTGACACAGAACGAGGAGAACAATACTCCACTGCGGATGATGAACTTGTTAAAAATTTAAACGTATTCTTCAGATTGGGTTTTCATTAAGTATAGTGTCAGATGTGTACAGAAACAATTTACAGATGACCGCAAAATGAAAAGAAATCGAGCATCGACTTTTCTTCAGCGATACAAAAATAAAGGAAATAAATTTTTTAAGAATATTATTTCTGGGAATGAGAAATGGACTAAGTTCATCGATATCGAGAAATGTGAACAGGACAAACAGTGGTTACACACATACTCCCTAAACCGGTCCAAAAACTTCAAACAAAGTTATTATTCGAACAAAAAAATGATGGCTTCTGCGTTTTAGGTCATAAAGGAATCTTAGTGGCAGAATTTATGAAACAACATAAGCGCAGACTTTTACTGAGAACCATCGACAAAACTTCGGAGAACGATAAAGAATAAACGACAAGGAACGCCAACGGAAGTAGATCGTTTTTTTTTTCATAAAAAAAAGGCATCACAATGCCGTAAGCATTAAGAGTTAAATAGGTTTAAGCAAAATTTTTTACCATCTTCATTTCAGCCCTGATTTTTCATCGTCATCCCTTTACAAAGTTGTAGAATTGGCTGACTAATCAAGCCATCAAAAGCAATGATGAACTCATGGTTGGAATCAACACATGGATGGTAATTTGGGCGATGCCATTCTTTGAAAATGGAATGGACAAGTACGTTGGTAACTTTATAAACGGAGGTAAATTTATTTTGTTTATTTTTATCGCTCGACTGGAGTTTAATCTATAAATAGCTCTCGTATTAAACTAAATTTCACACATGTATTATAAAAAAAAAAAATTATTTTAATTTTTTTTTTTTAAATAACTGACCTTAACTGCGGTGGAGAGAAATACTATTGTGGGACCTTCACTCGACGATTCAAATTAAAACAGCCCAAATAGGTTTGTGTAAATTAATTTCAGAATAGACTCGTTAAAAGAATTTTCTTATAAATAATTTCTTAATCTAATATTTCTTTAGCGATGTCAATTTTCTCACCCACGTAAATTCTTTTCAGTAGTCTGAAGTTATTTAACACCTACTCATGTTGATGATAAGTTATTTAAATCTTTCAAAACATTGTCGAAGGGTAATTATTTTACAACTTCCTCTCACTTGCTTTATTCGTGTACAAAAATATACTGAAATAAGTAGCGTATACTACACTGCTCTGCATTGCGTCACCGTGAAAAAATATCAGTACGATTATAAACTCAAATTTAGCTTTAAAAAAATGTAAAAACATAAGATTCGTTTAGCGCTAGAAAAGGTTAAAAATAAATATAATTAAAATTGTTTACTCTCATTAAAAAAAATTGATAATTAGATCATTTTTAAGGAAAAAATTGGGCGGCCCCGAATTGCATACCAATCACCCGGATATAAAAGTCACTACACGAACCGCGCAATGCACCCGAGATTAATACATTTTATAACAAAGAAACCGCGCACCGTTTACTTGAGGTAAATAAATAGTAATAAGTAATGATGTGAAAACACAAATTAGAAAAAATGAACCAGGTGGGATGCGACCACGAAATGTAGGTGGACGTACCGTTTGATCACGCACATTTAGCCGTGGGCCGGGAGGAAGTTTGGCGAACTGGGATTCTGGTTTGACACAATTCCTGACCGGCCATGGGGTCTTTCGTTCATACCTGTGTGGACGAAAAAGAGCTTCTTCTTCGTCCACACAGGTATCTTGACACATCGGAACACGCGATTATCCAGTGCCCGTGATGGGACGAGGAACGCCGGGACTGTACTGCCGTTAACTGGGCATCTCAAGGTGGTGACAATCGTTAGAACGATGTTACGCAGTTCGTTGGACTTCGACACTGTGACGGGAATACTGCATATGAAATATCGGAAAGCGAGGGGGTGACGGACAGCTCCGTACGGAGCTGCCGTTCGCCCGTGTTTGCAGTGATGGGCGGTGACGATGAAATGCGAGGACTCTCGAGCCCATAAGCTAAAAGACTGAGTCTCGGCGGGGCCATCCCTTCAGGGGTGACCCCTTTAGAGGCGAAGCAGAAAGGATCGAGTCCCGGTTGCTGGGTGATGGTGGCCTGGAACGGCAAAGCCGGGTCTGGTGTTTCCCTCATCTGGCGGGTAGAGGCAAAGGCACCTCTCGAAACCGTGTTCATGCTTAATTGGGGGTCTGGTTTCGGGAGGCAGGGATAAAAAAAAGAAATTAAAAATACATTTAAAAATATTTTTTTTTACGTTTTTTTCGTTTTAATTTCTTTACATTTAAAAAAACAAATGATACAATTTTAATGATAAAATATAAGATTCGAGTTTAATTCATACCGTTAAAATTATCGTTTCTTAAAATACCCCTACATTTCACATACTGCAGTCTGACCATTTCATGATATTTAATTTTAATTTCCCGTCTATATAGTGCTACTGCTCTACCTAGATTTGTCGGATTTGGGCATATTCAGTTTTCACCGGGTCCTGACGTTCTGGCCCCTAACAAACCCAACAACCAGATTGAAATTTTTCGGTTGTTTTTGTACATGTGTATACTTGATGTTGGCCTCTAAATCATATATTTCCAGAACTACTGGACCGATTTTCACCAAACTTGTTTTTTAAAGAAATCATTTAGACGTCTGATTACAGAATCCTTGCTTTTAACAGGTTTGTTTACACTATTTAGTCTGAAATAAGTATCTAATTGAAGTTGTAAAAGAATATTTATTACATTACTAAAATCCGGGTTAACTTTGTAAATCCTTCCATTAAATCGTGAATGAACGATTCAGCACAGTTTGTTAGTATTTCTACATTAAAGCTGGTCCATATCGTTGGTGGAAACACTACATTTTTCAATATGTTTCAAATAAAGTTTAAAAATTTTTTTTTTTGTCTTCAGTCATTTGACTGATTTGATGGAACTCTCCAAAATTCCCTATCTAGTGCCAGACGTTTCATTTCGGTATGCGCCCTACATCCTTCATCCATAACAATTTTTTTTTACACATTCCAAATGTTGCCTGCCTGCACAATTTCTCCCACTTACCTGTCCCTCCACCATTAAAGCGACTATTCCAGGATGCCTTAATATGTGGCCTATAAGTCTGTCTCTTTTTTTAACTATATTTTTCCAAATACTTCTTTCTTCATCGACATGCAACACCTCTTCATTTGTCAGTTTATCCACCCACCTGATTTTTAACATTCTTCTATAGCACGGCATTTCAAAAGCTTCTAATCTTTTGTTCCCGGGTACTCCGATCGTCCGAGTTTCACTTCCATATAAAGCGACGCTCCAAACATGTATTTTCAAAAATCTTTTCCTGACGTTTAAATTAATTTTTGATGTAAGAAAATTATATTTCTTACTCAAAAGCAAAAGATAAGCGTTTTGCTTATGTTTCAGCATTTTATATCGCTCCTGCTTCGTCCATCTTTAGTAATTCTACTTTCCAAATAAAAGAATTCTTCTACTTCTTTTATTTACTTCTAAAAGTAGGAAGAGAAAAGATAAATCTTTTCTCTTCCTATTTTTATATTCATTGGTCCATTTTATTATTTCTACTACATTTCATTACTTTCGTTAGGTTGTTGTTCATTTTCATGCGATAGTTCAAGCGAAGGACTTCATCCATGCCATTCATTGTTTCTTCTAAATGGCTTTTACTCTTAGCTAGAATTACTATATCATCAGCAAATCGTAGCATCTTTATCTTTTCACCTTGCACTGTTACTCCGGATCTAAATTGTTTTTTAACATCATTAACTGCTAGCTCTATGACAAGATTAAAAATTATCGGTGATAAGGAACATCCTTGTCGGACTATTACTCGGATTATTACTGTTGCAGTTTGGTTCCTGTAAATGTTAACTATTGTTCTTCTCAATCTCTATACTTGAACCCTAAATTTTTAAAATGCTTAACATTTTTTCCAGTCAACGTTATTAAATGCCGTTTCTAAATCTATAAATGCTATGTAGGTTGGTTTGATAATTTGAATATCGTTTTAATTGTTTTGTTTTGTGATCCTTCACGTACCAAATGGAAAATAAAACTATCAGATACTTCATAAGGTCCTAAAAATCAATTTTTACTCATTTTCCGCAGTTTTGTACTCTATTACTAAACCTAGCTCCTGAAAATTTCTGTATCGACACAATTAATTATACCACAGGCCAAACCGGAAATAAATTGTGAATAATCTTTTCGGTATTGAATACTACACGTTTAGAATTTAACTCAAAATTAAAATTTAAACACTGGTTTTTTAGTTCTTTAAATACTTCTCGGCTTTTTACATCAGATACAAAAAGCTAATAACCCTTTTAATGTTATACTCGTACGCAAAGTAAATATCTAAATAAAAATAACCCGAACCATCAGTCTAAATAAATTTTACCCCCAAGTAGTAACAGGTTAATGACCAGTAACTGGACCAGTGGTGTTGTTTCCTAAAGATTCATCTAGCAGGAGATGAAAAGGGATTAAGCGAGTGCGCAGTTCGTAAATGCCTGAAAGATCTAAATAAGTTAATTTTTCTTCTTAAAAGTCATTAATTAACAATAAAAAAGGGTATAAGATAAGGTTTTAAAATAAAGTAATTACAAGTTTATATGAAATAAATAATTAAAAAATATTTGTCTTTGATAAGATTACACCTGCTCCAAACTAAAATTATGAACTCTGGTATTTCAGATCGAGACAATTAATGAAACGATAAAGGCTGAGATTATTTTATTATGCAGTCGAATTACTGCGAGTTTAGCCCGTTTTATTACTCGGTTTACGACAAAGTTCTTCCCCGATCGACTCGATCGGGACAAGTAATTTATTCTGTAGACTTTATACTGTTTTAAAACTTTATTCTATCGGTCATAATGTTCTTTTTATTTTACCGATTCAATATAAAATAATAATGGAATTTTATTAGATAATTTAATGGAAGAGATCTGTAATATCTAACTGCAATCCAACTAATTTTCATCTACACTTATTTCCCTCGTATCCATTACGATTTCATAAACCTACCTTAACCTTCCTCGAAGTCTTCACCCGATGGTCTGCATTACTATACGTACACGGCTTGATATTTCTTTTAGAAATCAGAGCTACCGATTACAAGCTTTTCCACTTCAACTTTTTGTAATCGATACGCTAACTGTAACCGGCTATCGATCGTTACTTAACTCGTTTACCGAATCAAAGTTTCTCTACTAAACAGGCCTCAAGCGCTTAAGTTGCACGGTGTTCTTTAAGTATCTTTTTACTGGATCAAAACCATTTATTTTTGGGTTATAAGGTTGTTTAATCCTAATACGGCTAATAAATCTTACTTATCCACCAACACTTCCTTCAAAGAAGAGACTTACTGTACGGATACGAGGAGGTAACACTCTGTAAAATATTTTCATTATAGAATTTAAAAAATTTAAATTACTGGATGGATTTATCGTTCCAACATATAAATTATACTGAATTACATTAAAAAAAAGTAATTAATTTATTATGAATTAAAGCATTCACAACCGATAAAATTAAAATATTTAAAAAACCCACGAAACCGTTTTGAAGAAACATATCTACTGCAGCGCCCCCCTGACAGCTTATGTCCGTAAACATGTATAAGAACCTGGTCTGAAATGATATCTATGTAATGCAAAAAAAACGCATCGAAATCGGTCCAGTAATTTTTGAGGAAAATGGTGACAACACACACACACACACACACACACAGAGAGAGAGAGACATACAACATCTTACTCTAAACGCGTATACAGTCTCCGTTCCGTCACGGGTAAAAATACAAAACTAAGAATTTAGTACATTCAAAAGAGTTTACATATAAGTTAAATACTATTAAAAACTGTTTTTTTATTTATAGAAAATTTAATTTAACGTAAACTGTTTACGTTTCTGAAACCAAAACAATGTAGAAGGTTTGTAAACATAACACTTATACAATTTGTAGAGATACGTTCAATAAATTATTTAGATAGACGAGAGGGTAAAATAATTCAAATTTTATTAACAACCACTTATTACACAACAGCCACTTATTATTAAACGATTTAAAAATAAAATTCATACAACTTGGCTGGTATATGACATAGTAAAAAACAAAGTTATATATTTTAGTTCTGAAAACGACCAAGTAATACTTCACAAAATAATATTTTTTAATAAAAAAAACAAACAAAGCTAACAACACAGTTGTAGGACTTTCCCGTCACGCGACTTTTTTCTGTGCACGCGTACGCAGACATCATTATTTAAAATATTTATAATTTTATTTAAATAAATATTTTTTGTACGGCTGTCAGTGCTACACTAATGCTCCTGTGGTGACAGAAGGTACTATTGACATAGTACACCCACTTAGCCATTAGTTTAGAGCATTATAGGGCGGGTCGGATTTTGAAAAAACTTTTTTTTTGCAAATATTATTATTTTTAAATTAAAAAATGTATCTAAGAAAAATAAGACCTTAATTAGGCGAAATTTCGCGATACTGTGGGTGACCTTGCTCTACAGCCTCCCTATTAACCTTTTAAATTGAAAATTTAATTACATCAATCACTCATATATAGAATTAATCTAACCACGTTTGGTCAAAATCAGTCCGGTAGTTCTGGAGAAATAAGATGTGAGACTCTAAAAAACACACACACACACACACACACACACATATATATATACACACGGACGCACACGAAAATCCGGAAAATTTCCATCCGGTATTTTGGGTTCCTTGGGTTTCAAAACGTCAAGCTCCGGCGAAAACCGTATATGCCCAAATTGGACCGATTACAATACTTTCCCTTGTAAAGCGAAAGCGCTAGACGAGAGGGAAAGTATAACAAAACAAAATATGTTTTTTTGATTTTCACAAAATTTATTTAAAAGAACAGACGGCTGTTTCGGTACATACTACCTTCCTCAGATATTACGAACAGAAAAAATTATTCACAGCTTAATGTTAATACATTATAACAGAATATCTTTTTTCTGTTCGAATCATTTAACAAAAGTACTGTGTACCGAAAGAGTTGTCATTTTTAAAATATTTTTTTTGAAAATCAAAAAACATATTTTGTTTTCATTTCTTTTTTTTCTTTTTATAATGGCCTTTCATCAAATGAAGGCTTCATCCCTCGATTGAAACATTTTTTGTAAGTATAATTAGTTTTAAAAAAATCAGAGGAGGTAATCTCCCATTTTTTAACTGATTTCAAGAAAAACTAAATCCAATTTCACCCGAATTATATTTTGCTTGATTTTTGTAAATATACGAGAACGGTCATTAAACACTTCATTTCTATATTTCTTTTTTAATTGCCTACATGAAGTTTCTTTGATAATCCATCGCAACTTAAATACGTGAACTGAATTATTATAAACAAAAAATTGTGATTAGTTGATAAGAAATTTATTTTTATACATACAGACAATTAATTGGTTTGATAAAAAAATTTAAGTTAACGTCTCCGAATTTGTAGGTATTCTATTCTTGCACCAACGGTCAAAATACGGTGATGTGGACACCACATGACTTCCCTGTATGGTTATTAAATTACATATACACATTTTTTTTAAATGTAAACAAAATTTTATTTCCTTAATAACTTCGGATATTTTTTTATTGAATTTGTCGTAATTTTGTTTTCCCAATCAGAGGTTAATAATTATTATAAATAAATATATTTTAATTTAAAAAAAAGAAGTTAAAAAAAAGGAGATGAAGTCTGATTCGAACCGATCTGCCTTCCCCTGGTAAGATCCAAATATTTCATTGATTAAAATTTTATTTGGCTATAACTCTGGAACCGATGAAAATAAGTTCAACTTATGATATAGCATTGAAAAGCCCGCAATGAAGGCTTATCACTGCAGTTAAAAAAAGGTTCAAAATCCAAAATATTTTCATTTTTGGCTCTTTTGGACAGTTTTGGTCTACTCGATTGCAATCAAAAGAGGAAGTGCACAACTAGATGTTACACACAACAGTCGTAAATCTAAAATTTCAACATCCTACGGCTAATCGTTTTTCAGTTGTGCGAGATACATATGTACAGACATTTAACCCGGGAAAGGTCACGATTATGCTCCACAAAGGCCGTTTGGCAGTGAGTCGGCGAGTCTGTGTTTCGATGGCAGGCCAGCGTATAAAGTATGTTCAGATTCAAAAGTACCTCGGAGTGTTACTTTATGAGAAAGGCTGCAATTTAAGGAGCACCTTTAATAAGTCGCGGAGAGAGCCTGAAATGCCTTCTTCGGTATTCGACGAGTGGTCAGTCCTGATTGGGGTTTTAACTTTAAGATCATAAGCATCTTGTATAAAGGCATGTGCGAGACCAATATGCTATACGCGGCATCTGTCAGGCTAAAATATAAAAGTTATAGGAACATATTATTAAGGGCTCAACGCCTTCTTTCTTTTTCCTGTTTAGCCTCCGGTAACTACCGTTTTAGATAATACTTCAGAGGATAAATGAGGATGATGTGTATGAGTGTGAATGAAGTGTAGTCTTGTACATTCTCAGTTCGACCGTACCTGAGATGTGTGGTTAATTGAAACCCAACCACCAAAGAACACCGGTATCCACGATCTAGTACTCAAGTCCGTGTAAAAATAGCTGGCTTTACTAGGACTTGAACGCTGGAACACTCGACTTTCAAATCAGCTGATTTGGGAAGACGCGTTCACCACTAGACCAACCCGGCGGGTGTAAGGACTCAACGCCTAATATGGTGGTTACCGTGCTATTTCACGAAAGGCAGTCCTGGTGACTGCAGATGTGAAACCGATTAACTTGATTGCGTCTGAGAAGCAGTACCGGTATGTCGATATGAAGTCCGGTGAGTTGACTTCGGATAAAGTTCGAGAAATTGAACAACATGGCAATTCCTTGTAGCAGGCCAGATGGGATGAGACAGATGGGCGTTATACGAATGATCTCTCTCCAAATTTTGGTCTGCGGGTCGCCTCTTGGATGCACCCTAATAAATATGTGACGCAATTTCTTTCCTGCCATGGTGCTTTTAGGAACAGACTGAACAAATTCGGCGAACGTTTATATGAACCTTTTTTCTTATTTTTGGCTACAGAATCATCTCCCGAGAGTTTGCCGTGCAATCTGTAATACACCTACATATTAAAAAGACAAAAAAACATATTACAGAATAAAGTGTTACTTTTATTAGCTGTAAAACTAATAAAATTCTACAAGCAATTCAACCGTATATAACGATTAATGAAAATTCCATAAAATTTAGAAATCGTGCTTCCCGTTTCATGAAGTATTATCCTACCAAAAAGGCGAATAGTTCAAGGATATTATACTTTTAACGGTTGATGGTGGGGTTTGATTAGGTCGGGGGAGTGGTTAACGTATAGGAATGATGGAGAAGAGGAGGAGTTGAAAAGTGTTGGATAACGAGTGGGGGGTCGAAGAAATAAAAGCGATGAAGAGGAGGAGGAAAGACAGGCAACTAATGTAGATGAATCGTGCGCCTGGGCTTTCCCCAACACCGACGTCAAATTAGCTAAAATTTGAAAAGTTACTTACTTGAAAAGAGTAAGTTATGTCTTGAAAGATTCCCTCAGTACTTCTTCTTCTTCTTCTGCTTCATCATCATCATTTTCTTCTTCTCTTTTCCAGTTGTCTCTTGTTTCTACCCTTCTCTATTTTCTCATTTTATTCATTTATCTTTTTAATTCTCTTATTCTTTCCTTTTTTCACTTTACTTTCTTTATTGCCTGCTTTACTCTGTATAATTAAAGTATTTCCCTTAAGTCAAGAAACCGAATTCGAGTGATGAGTAGAGTCGAGTTTATAAATAAGATTCAACCGATGATACAATCTTCCCTTTAAAACTCTTCTTTAGCTTTTTATTCGTATTAATAATATTAGAAGTCGAATTAATAAACTTGAAAAATATTCTGAAGTGTATTTATTTAAAAGGAATAAATAAATACGGACCTCTAGATGAATTTTAAATAAACAAGTATTTTATTTAACGAATTTATTAATTAATTTTTTATTTTGTAAAAAAAAATAATACGATATAAGGGCACGGTGTTTCATCTAGAGAAAATTTAAACTTTTGTAAATTTTACTTCCATAAATAGTGCAGACAAAATATTACATTGTAATCACCGTTTAAACTATTTTTGCAGTCTGAAATAAATGAGATGATTGTAATTTTCATAGAGCAAATTCTACAGTATTCAAATAATGATGACAGAATTATTTCAAATTAAAAAAAAATAATTTACTATGCAAATCAAAATTCTTTGTACACTATCATCGTTGTTAGTGTTCAGTTTTTGATTTGAAAATCAAGGCCTATTAAATCTTTATTTTTAGTGACAGGTATCAGCTGATGTTTTTGTTTTAGAAAAATTCAAAATCTGATTTGGAAATGATGTTTATTTGTTGTATTGGCATGATTACACGGATTGTTTTTTCAAAGAACATGTTTTTACCTCCCAGTTTTAGCTCTTACATTGTTTATCGCAAATTGTTCTCAGCTATAATGATGTTAAATTGTTTACGGTGTTATGATCTCTTAATCTTTTTAATATTAATTTTTTTTGTGGGCTATCTCTTTTTGTCATGGCCTTTCTTTAATATTATTTTTAACTATTAAACTGACATGAATCTAAACTGGATTGTAATTTTGAATTGTTTATTAATATTGTTTGTTTGAAGGTAAAACTGTGTGGTGTTAATAAAATGTATACAACTTTGGATCCCCAGTTGAATAATGTGTATCGTAATCATACTTTTCCTTCGTAATCGCTACCCAATCCCAGACCCTTAGAATTTTTCATAACCTTTAGATATTTTTTTATAGGATAAAAAAGATTTTCTTTCTTTATTGTACCACGTAAATTGATCATTTTGAAAAAATATATTAAAATTACGATATTTATACATTTACTTAAATACAGGTTTTTTTTTTGCAATTCGTACACTTTAAACAATTTAGATGTAGTTTGTTTTCCACCGGGTTGGTCTAGTGGTAAACACGTCTTCGTAAATTAGTTGATTTCGAAGTCGTGAGTTCTAAGGTTCAAATCCTATTAAAGTCAGTTACGTTTATACGGATTTGAGCACTAGATCGTGGATACCAGTGTGCTTTGGAGGTTGGGTTTCAATTAACTATAACTTCCTGCTTAGGAATGGTCGACCTGACACTGTACAAGACTACACTTGACTTGCACTCATACATATCATCCTCTGAAGTAATATCTGACTGTGATTCCGAAGGCTAAACAGAAAATGAAAAGATACAGTTTGTTGTTATTTCTTTAAAAAGAAATAATAAATTTTGTAAAATTTATTATTATCTTATTTATTATTATTATTATTACTATTATTATTATTATTATTATTATTATCTTTATTTATTATTTTTTATTATTTATTATTATTATCTGACTATCTATTTTGTCCACATCTGATCAAAAAGCAACTGTACTTTCACAACTATGATATTCTTAATTAAGAATAACATCTTTCACGATTGTATATTATTCCTAAATTTTTATTATTTAAACTTGTAATAATACTAAAATTTTAACCAAACAAAATTGGAAAAATTGAAAAATCAGTATTTTTAAACTTTAATCGGCTCACCCAAATATAAAATAATAATAATTGCAGTTGCTGTTTTTAAGATGCGCTTTTAAAAACGGCGATTGCAAATATTGTTTTTAAACGTGGCATATCCTATTTCTGAATTGAAACTTCCAGTTTAAATGATAGCAATTAAAAAACATCTTTAATCATATTTGGAAGTATTTTTATTACAATTGCTTTCAAAAAAAATTGCAGTCTTTAATGACTGAGACTGTACAATTACCTTGGGTGCTGAGAGTGGGTGATACATGTTGCACTCTCAATCTTTAAAGATTTCAATATCTCGGCACAAAATGAATAAAAGTCCAAAATTACAAAGCTACATTAAAGTCCTCACAATTTGTCATTAAAGCTAGATCAAAATCCTTTAATTTCCATATTTATTTGTATCAATTCTTTAGATCGCGTGATGTACAGCATTAAAGACAAAAGTGGCCTTTTCTCTTTGGAATATTTCGGTTCAAAAAATCGCAGACATAAAAAAAAAGAAGAAATTAAAGCTAAAGTCTTAGCTTTAAAGCTAAAGTTTTAAACGATTTTAATGCGATTTACTGAAAAAATTTTAATTTCCCATGCGCTCGATCAAATACGAAGTAAAACATTTCTTCTCACTGATTTTCTTTTTTTTAATTTGATGATTTTAGAAATCTGAGGTGTACTGTCAAAAAGTAGAGTATTCAAGCTTTAATTTTTTTATTTGTAATCTCTAAGCCTCTAAGTTAAAGTAGTTTGAATACAATCATTTTTTATCATAAAATATAGGTGTCCCTTTAATTTTTTGTACTAGTGAAATAGGAATTAATTGTATTTTGAAATATCAGAAGAAAATCAGAAAAATCAGCCATCGCCTTCCTAGACCGCTTGAACTCCCCAAATTTCCAGTGGGCCTTCTACTACCTCCCCGATGGCCTCCAGCACCCATAAGGGCCGTTATCGCCCACTTTGAAAACGATTGCTTTAGAGCTACGTTGCCAGGAAACTAATCAAAAATATTGCAGTTTATAGTTAACAGTGTACCTAATAATTTCATTAATTTTAAATAGAAATTCCATTTATGATAAATAAAAATTAATCCTGTTGTATTTTTCAACAATGTTGTTTAAGTATGTAATGATAAATTCCTCAGTAATTAGCTATGTTTATTGCTAACGGCATTGCCACCTATGCTGGTGAAAAAAGTGATCCCGCACTCCTGTATTCCACTGTAACTATCGGTATGTAAGTATTAAATATTTAATTTAGATAAATTTTGAAGTAAAATCGGTAAAACGTCTATAATCTGAGTAGTGAAAGGAACCAGTCTGGACGATTGATCTTATAAACTATAACGACACACAAGTTAAATAATTACTTAACATCAGGCATTTCATTGATTTTTAATTATATCTGTATTTGTTTGAACATAAAAATAGAGAGGAGAGTAGAAATGTTAGAAGAAGACCAGTTTGGTTTCAAGAAAAGTATAGGAACAAGACAAGCAATTTTAACACTTAGATTAACAGTAGAAGGAATATTAAATGAAATAAACCGACATACTTGGCATTTATAGACTTAAAAAAGGCATTTGACAACGTAGACTGGAATAAAATGGTTCAGCATTTTCAGAAATTTAGGGTTCAAGTATAGAAATATAAGAAAAATCGTTAACATTTACAGAACCAAACTACAACAGTAATAATCGAAGAACATAAGAAAGATGCCGTAATAAAAAAGAGAGTCCGACAAGGATGTTCTCTATCCCCGTCAATTTTTAATCATTATATCAAACTAGCAGTTAATGATGTTAAAGAACAATTTAGATCCGGACTAACGCAGTGCAAGATGAAAAGATGAAGATGCTACGATTTGCTGATGATATAGTAATTCTTGCCGAATATAAAAAAGATTTAGAAAAAATAGTGAATTGGTATGGTTGAAGTCCTACGGAAGAACTACCGCATGAAAATAAAGAACAAAACGAAAGTAATGAAATGTAGTAGAAATAGAGTACATAGACCAGAGAATATAAAAATAGGAAAATATTACGGAGGTAGAAGAATTTTGTTACTTGGGAAGTAGAATTAGAAAAGATGGAAGAAAGCAGGAACGATTAAAAGGCCGAACAGCAAAGGCAAAAGGAGCTTTCAGTCAAAAATATAAATTGCTTACATCAAAAATTAATTTAAACGTCAGGAAAACATTTTTAAAAGTATATGTTTGGAGCATAACTTTATATACGAGAAGTGAAACTTGGAAGATTAGAGTACCTGAGAAGAAAAGATTAGAAGCTTTTGAAATGTGGTGCTATAAGAGATTGTTAAAAATCAGATGGACACTGATGATGCGGAAAATTGATGAAGAGAGAAGCGTTTGGAAAAAATAGACAGACTTGTACGCCACATATTAAGGCATTCTGTAATAGTGGCTTTAATATTGGAGGGACATATAGATGGGAAAAATTGTGCAGGTAGGCAACGTGTTTGGTATGTAAAACAAATTGTTAGGAATGTACGATGTAGGGGGAATACCAAAATGAAACGACTGGCACTAGATAGGGAAACTTGGAAAGCTGCATCAAACCAGTCAAGTGATTGAAAACAAAAAAAAAATGTGTGTTTACTTATAATCATTATTTATATACGGTGTAAGTTAAAATTCATAGGGAAAAAATGTTTCATTCTGGTCATGGTCTCTTGCCCCGAAAAAATCTTAAATAATTAAGGCGTGACATGATTCTTTTTTTAATTGTTCCTTTTCCTTTAAACATTTCCAACAATACTGAAAACAGATATTTATTGTTCAATTGAAATAATATTTTGTTTACTATTATTAGACGATAGATGTCAAATTATAATTTAGAAGAAAATCACAGTAAATGTAAATTACTGAGATTTACATTAAATCCTTAGTAAAATGGTAACGTAATCAATAGACGTCAAATAATTACAATTTATATAAAAATTGTTTTGTTTTAAAAAATAAATTATTAAAGAAAAAAGATGGAAAGCCCTACTCCAGAAGGAATTCCAGACGGTACAAAAGTTCGAAGAGTAAAATCTTGTTCCGTTTACTGAATCATATCAAAAACCTGTCATTTGCCACTTCTGCTTCAACAAAAACCCCATTTCCCTAGTGATCATGTGAATTTTTCACTGTGCAAAAAAAAAATATTCAGAAACAAAACGAGTTTAAAACAGCCAGAAATTAATATTTTTTTATTGCTCGTAAAACAATTAAATCTAAAGTAGACTAAAACAAGACGTTTAAAACCCGTTTAAAAAAAACGGTAACTTGAAACCTAATATTAAACCGTCATTTTCATTGATAAACAATAATCATTGGTAAAACACAATCAGTGTAAAAATAAATATATAGCCAATTTTTAAAAAAATTAAATTAATATATATAAAACAATGTTTATCGAATAATTTAAAATATATATATATATATATACAACTGCCGTTTTATGCAATTCAAATCGAAAACCACTGAAGCTTCTAAATTTGATTGCCCACACAGGTCTAGTGGATGAACCTTATATTACAATATAGAAGATCAAAGAAATCGGCTATAAGACCATATTACTTATTATAAACGAGAACTTCATAAAATATACAAAAAAAATAGCAATTGTATAGTTGAAAAGACTATTATTATTAGTGCAGAAATTTGATTTCTATTAATGAAAAGGATATAACCTTTTAAAATTTTTAATTTATTAAAAATCCTTTAGCAAAATTGGTTTTCATAAGAATACTAGCGGACCCGACAGACGTTGTCCTGACGTGGCACTGTTCTATAATAAATGCACAACACGTAAATATAAGTAACTTATTTAAGTTAAAATTAGCAGGAATGTATTCGATATTTCATTAATATGACTATTATCAGTTTGTGATTGTTGTATTACTGTAATGATTAATACTGTATTGATTAATTTCGAGTAGTTGGTTAATATTTATTAATTAATTAATTAATTATGGTTAATATTTATTTACACTAAATATTGAGATGTCTACGAAAATTGAATTAAAAAATCGAAACGTCGTAAAATTAATAATTAGTGTAATTAATAAATTATCATCCACGTTACTTCTAATTTTCACTTAAGATCATTTTAAAAAAGTATCTCCTGCATTTGTTTTTAAATTAATAATTTTGAAGTTTCACAACCATGTGATAGCTTAATTAATCAATTAATAAAAAATTAAAGCATTGTAAAAAAAGCAATGTAGTTAAAATTTTAGTAGAAATTTTTCTCATTTTCTATGTATTTCTCATTCTTTATTTTAACAAATTTAGATAATTGTAAATTAAAAACAATTTTAGAATTTTTTAATAAAATTAATCAGCTACAAAAATTATAACTTCAATTTTTTAAATATACTTTAAACTATAATTATTATACGTAAATTATATTTTAATTTTATAAATGTTATAATTTATTTTACAAACTGACATTTTTATTTTCAAAAAGCCGTTCAATACTTCATAAGTTGCATAAAATCAAATGAGAACTGACAATTTAAATTTGCAGGTTAAGTTGATTGTTATTGAATGCACTTGTACATATCATTAAAATTCATGAAAAATCATGTAAAATACTCACTTCAATACTGCATCTTACGAATTTGCACAATGTATATTTTTTAATTACACTTTAAAACGTTATTTCAATAAATAATAATAATATAATATTCTCAATAAGCGCGCAATTCTAGCAGACTCGGCAATGCTTCGCTATTGCTAGATTTGAGTATACATACAAATTAAATGAACCCAATTGAAAGTTTCATAAAACCTTAAAAACAATGAACATTAGGAACTTCACACAATTTAACCTTTCACTTTATAAAATTCAGAATGTAAATAAATCCAATTGTCAGAACAGCACTACCTATCGGATTTAATTGAAACTACTCTCTAAACACAGTAGACCGTTAAAAATACGAATTTTAATGTAATAATAATACTAAGCTACGACGCAAGTAACTGATGCGAAAAAGCAACAAAATAAAAAAAAATCCTAGATTCCGATCGCAGCACCAACTACCGGTTCTGACTGATATGCCAAAAATTAAAAAATGCGATCGCAGCGCTGCCTACCGGATTTAATTGTGAACCTAACCATCCCAAGATCAACAACAACACATAAATAAATAAATTAATTAAAAAAACATTTTCTATCGGATCAAATTGTGAATCTAAACCATTCTCGAATCCCCTTGAATACACAAAAAATTTCATCAAAATCGGTCAAGCCGTTTAGGAGGAGTTCAGTGACATACACACGCACAGAAGAAATATATATATATAAAGATTAAAAAGTTATTACCTCCTTTATATTTTCTTCACAGGAGGGATATCTGTTTGGATTGAGGTTCATTTACATCTTTTCAACGCTACATAATACGTAGAAAAAATAAGCTATACAACGGGCGATTTTGAAATCGAAATGCAATTTTCAATGGATTCTTTTTCTCTCTCTCTGTATTTCCCCTCCCTCTGAGGCCGAACCCGCAATTAATCATAAACTCGGCTCCAGGGGGTGCCAGTGCCTCAAACTGCCTCGGCATAGCTGCGCCCAGGGCATCCTCCAGATAACCAGGACTCTGTCTTTTGATACCCTGCCTCTTATGAATGGACCCCAAACGGATTCACCTACCGGGTCTCGTCTGATAGGTTTTATTTTTTAGTTTTTTTTTTTGATGCTCCACCTCTAATGAGGAACCCCAGAAGGGACCCCCCACCGGGACTGCGGTCTTGCTTTCCCGCCAAGTGTCCCTGTCCGATCATTGACAATGAAGTTCCCGACCGATCACTGATGGTGAGACGCCGGAGCCTCCTAACCCTCTAAGTCCATCACAGGAACACATCTTCTCTTTTAATTAACGGGCGATTAGAGTTTGATAGATATTATTTTATTTTACCAGGTTTCTCCTAATTAAAAAACAAAAACTAACTACCATCATGATGTCCCACACATAAATCCCGCATTACTTCATTAAACAACAATTAACAGTTCAAAACCTTACAGACCGGTTCACAATCTCTACTTAAAAAATATGTGGACTTATTTTGTTATTGTTATTATTTTCTGATGGTGACAAATAAAATACAATGACTCTCGCCGCACAGCGTATAATAAACCTCTTTATATATTTACTGAACTCGTTCATTACTCCTAAAAAATGGAAAATTTTCTCCTACACTACATAAATAATAAAATTTCAACCTACCAAAAATAGTGAATGTTAGTTAAATAACTCTAGCGCTTTCGAATTTATTCGTCCATGATTAGGAATACGTTAATCATAACAGTTGAGAATCTCTTAGGACAAGACATTTTTATTTAACGTATGACTTTGTATTATTTTTAATACTAGACAATCAGCTGTTATGAATACACAAATTTTAATCGTTTATTTTATTTCATGTTAATTTCCATTCTAATATTTAAATGCGCAACTGTAAAGTTTATAATTAATCGATTATTCCTGATTGATGAATAAACCCGAAGCCGCTAGAAAAATTTAACATTCACTATTGTTATTAAGTTGAACCTTTATTATTTATATAATTTTTATAAAATAACAGTTTCACGCAAAGAAAAGTTTTTCCTCGCTTATTTAGAGCAGTACGCAAGTCTCTACGGCGAATTAGCACAATTATTTATTTTTCTATAATGTTATCTATCGATACGGGAACGACAAACAGATTGACAGATCGGCTAATTTTTATTCATGAGACTTCTTCCTCCGGGAATATTAAAAAATTCCAGTATTCAATATCGACTCCAACTTTAAGTCGATTAAATTCCTGTCCGGATGCTGCGAAAGATAATCTTGACTTTTATAACAAATTTATCTAGCGTTAAGAATAAATTTTGATCGTTTTAATGATTTAATATTTTTAAAAAAAATACACGATTTTGAGATAATTTAAGTTCGATCGTGTATAAAATTTCTTTACTTATTTAAAAATTAAACGAACGCACGAATAAAATATAAATTTATGTTTTTTAAATTGTCTGATTTACTTATACACCCTATTTATTTCGATTGATCTTATACGAAGTAAAAGTCAACAGTAATATAGTTTATTTTCAATCTGTACAAGAATAAATAAAACAGTTAATAAGAGTAAAAGGTAAAAAATATAAATTCCAATTCCAAAAGGAGAAAGACAAGGAACTAAAGAATATCTTCTTTTTTCATATTTAATACAAAGAATCAATAAAGGAGATGTAGAAGAATTAAAAAAAAAAAACTAATGAAATCAAAAGAAAGAAACACGTTACGGTTCACTGATGATATTGTTCTTTTAACAAAAGATGAATTATAAATAATTGCAATTAGAACTAATGCTATGCTACGAGAGAAATGTAATTTCTTCGATAAAACGATAATATAAATGAAATATAACCCGAGAGAAAGAATAAAGATTAAAATCTGAAAATATATTATAAAAAGAGTTGCAATATTTTGTTATTTAAAAAGTAGAATTACAAAGCACGACCGTAGGAAGGAAAATATCAACACAGATTGAAACGAACAAGGAGAATATTATTGCAGAACGGAAGTGTTCTAGTATTAAATACAGATCTAAATATTAGGAAAAATATCTTGTCGATTGTAATGTTTTACAGTAAAAAAGTATGTACAGTAAGAAAAACAAAACAAAAAAAAAAAACGGAAAATAGGTATTTGAAATTCCATGTTTAATAGACTAAAAAAATCGGTAATGACACCCAAGTTAACTAAAAACTGATTACAAAATAAGTCTATTGGATAAAAAATTTTAAAGGTTGTTTGTAATAAACAGAAATTAGATTATTAAAGAATAACTAATAAATAACTAAATAACAACAGGGAAGGATATATTAATTGTTAAATAACAATAAGAGATCGATATCTAACAGCCTTTTACAATTCGACAGTTTTTATATTTTGTAAAAAAAAATTAAGTTACATTAGCTAATTATTAATTTTTTAGAACTTTTTAAATAAGGTGTACGGTTTTTTGAATACTGTGTATGATCTTTTGTAGTCTCTACAGAATAAATACAGATAGATTTGCGAAAACAATCCTTTTTACTTCCTTGTACTATTGTAATCGTAAAAAATTTCGGTTTTCAGATTTCAACGGAAATATCCATTTTGACCATCCCTGAATTCATTTTAACTAGTTTTGGCGTGACCTCTGTACGTATTAGCTATAGAATGCTAGCCACCGGGTTGGTCTAGTGGTGAACGCGTCTTCCCAAATCAGCTGATTTCGAAGTCGAGAGTTCCAGCGGTCAAGTCCTAGTAAAGCCAGCTATTTTTACACGGATTTGAATACTAGATCGTGGATACCGGTGTTCTTTGGTGGTTCGGTTTCAATTAACCACACATCTCAGATATGGCCGAACTGAGAATGTACAAAACTACACTTCATTCACACTCATACACATCATCCTCATTCATCCTCTGAAGTATTATTTAAAACGGTAGTTACCGGAGGCTAAACAGGAAAAAAGAAAGAAGCTGTAGAATGCTGAAATTTTGGGTTTAGAAATGTTGTAACATCCAGTAGTGCACCTCCGCTTTTCATTGTAATCGACCAAAAAAGCCCAAAATTCAAACAGTTTAGATAGATTGACTATTTCTTAACTTCAATAATAAGTCCTCACTGGGAGCTTTAAAACAATATATCATAAGTCGTACTTATTTTTATTGGTTCCAGAGTTATAGCCAAATAAAATTTTAATTAATGAAATATTAGGATCTTACAAGGGGAAGGACCATCGGTTCGAACCCGACTTCATTTCCTTTTTTTAACTTCTTTTGTTTAATTTAAATATAAAATCAGAAGTTATTAGTGAAATAAAATTTTATAAACTTATCATTTAAAAAAAAAATGTGTATATGTAATTTAATAGGCGGACAAGGAAATCATGTGGTGTCCATCAAATCAGATTTAAAAAAAAATGGCTTAAAGAAACCTAGAAATATTTATTTAAGCTAGAAATTAAACAAAAAAAAAAAAAAAATACTCGTATCAGAAACCTTTTTAGGACAAAAATAGATAAAACGAGGGAACTAACTCCACGATTAAATAAAAATAATAAAATGAATACCGCAAAGAAAAAGAGAACGCAGAGATAATATTAAAATGTACTGGGAAAAGAGAAAACAGTACATATGTGCTGCCCACAGAGTCTCTTCACATTTTAAATACGACTATTTAAAATGTTTAATTCGCTGTCTTTCTTTACATGAATTTTTATTTTATCCGACTATTTGTAAATGATAAGGGTGTCAGGATATGGCTGCTAGCCCGAGTGAGGAGTTTAAGTAATTGTAAGGTAAGTTTCCACTTTCAACTTAAGTCTGCCAGCAAAATTCTGAAAACTTATAACATAATAATCGGTATCATTTATATTTTACAAACGTAACATTATTGTTTCTGTAGTACTTTGTGAGTGTTTATTATTTATTTATTAATAATTACTATTATTTTTTTGTAAATATTATTTTACAGCTTTGTGTTGTTAACCTTTTTTTTGTTTAACCTCTAGGACTACTGTAAGGTATTACTTCAGAGGATGAGATAAATGACAATTTTGTAGCGTGTGAAAATGCCATGCCTAACCGGGATTCAAATCCGGGACCTCCGGATGAAAGGCCGAGACGCTACCACTCGCGTCACGGAGGCCGGCATGTTTTAACTTTACCGTTCTAAATTTCCTTTTATCAATGATGATGATCGATCAATCCGTGATGATTATGTAACATTTAAAATACTTACTTATTTTTATTTACTTATATTTTATTTGTTTATGAAGTATTTTCTTTTTTACGAATTTATAAAAAAAAAAAATATTTCAAGAATATCGTTTTCAACAGAACAGATTTATTTCACATATTTACGAAGTTATAAAATTTATAATTTGCAGTGATAAACGAAAAATTAAAATAGTTTATTAATTAATAAATTAAAATTATTGTTTCACGCAAGTAAAATCGTAGAAGTTATTCAACGTGTCTTGACAAAAGACCAAGTAACATGAATATCATTAAATTCATGTTAAAGAAAACATGCAACAGATTGTTTTAGACAACAGTCTTTACTGTTGTATAGTAGAGTGAGCGATAAAAGTTTTTTTCATATATTTTGCTATTCCATACGTGAAAGTTGACTTTATTTTACATTTTTAAGATTTAACTCTGTATATAGTGTGTCGTTTATAAAGGTCCTAAAGGGATCAGTATAAAAACGCTTTAGTAGAATACTCGTAATTCCGTAATTGAAATATTTGACACTGATTCCCGATGTTTCAATTAATTAGTCAAACAGCTTAAGGCAATAGTTAGCTATTGATAAATTTTTACTCGTAACTTGAGTTTTGCTGAAAAATACGAGGTCTATTTATGAATTAACTATTGGTCGAGTAATAAAAGTAACAAAATAAATTGAAAAAATATACTAATTTACAGAATTTACGTATTCACATTAGTTCTCGAAGTAATCGCGGTCCAGATTCAATTACTTGTATCGTGGCATCGGAGTGTCTATTTCCTCTCCAAAGAAATGCGCCGCCACGTATCACCCATCCATTATTTGACTCCATCCAAAGTGGATTAAATCATGAATCCATCATGGTTTTAAAATGCTAAGTACCCAGCCGATTCTTCAATTTTATGGAAAGATGAAAATGAAACGCTGTCAGGCCTGTAAAGGGATAGTCAAAAATTAATCATTTAACTTGTTTGGTACACCCTTGATGTTTACGGCGGTGCGAGGCCGTGCATTGTGTGGTAAAACATTTTGGTCCTTCTGATACGTCGATCGAAGTTGTTACAGTCACTTGAGTCTGTTTTGGTTATTAATTAAACAGGCGGTCGAGTATATATATTCTGTCGGTTTTGAATTCTTTACGACTAAGGATTTATTAACGGCATAGAGCGCTTATCATTTTTCCGTTTTCGCCAACTACTTCTTTCTATCTGGTATTGGATTTAAACGCGTACTCCTTCATGGCGGGGTCTTGTAAAGCGATAAAGTTTTGTTCCAGAAATCACGTGATGACGTCGAAGCAATGACTGCTGTTGTAAATGCCGTGTAATAAACAAGGGTTCGCCCAGTTAGGGCTCGCCTTAATCTTTTTAGAGCGGGAGCCATAATCTCATTTTTCGTAATTGTTTGCGCTTGCGTAAAGGCTCCAGCAGCGGCTAAAAGGTCCGAAGAGTGACAGGAGGACAATCAGGCTGCCTGTATTTCGCAGCGGACAGATGTCAAATTCGTGGCCTTGCCCGACAAAGTAGTACATAATAGCGAGTAAGTAGATAGACTAGCTTAGCTTATTTTATTTATTTAGGGAAGCAATAGCGAAGATCTCTATTGTAAAGTCTGGAGAGTCTAAGAAAGAAAAACCGAGGCAGTTAGAAATGAAGAGGTTGTTGAGAGGGGGAGTAGAGGTTGTTTCTGTCTTCTCATCCGATTACGAAAGCCAAGGTAGTCAGGCAGATACGTTTACCTGGGTACCATAAAGCAGTCTGATTAGTGATTTCGTTAACGCTGGGAGACAGGGTTGGTATTTCTGTTTGCCTAGTAGCATAATTTGAGGAACAGAGTGAGCATTTGTTGAAATTTCTAGACGGCCCTTGAAGCGCCTCTAAAGCGGCTCGCAGACGAGTGATCTCAAGGCTTAATTAGTTTAAGGCAAATTTCAATTTCAATTAAGGCAAATGAAGTCAAGGATGTTAAGAGTTAAAAGAGGCAGTTTCCGTCACGGTACCAGCGTCTGTGTCTATTAGGGTAGAGCGGAAACGCTACGCCGAAGTGCTAAAAGATAAGCAGGAGTCCAGCTAAACCTACAACTTAGCCAGAAGTCATCTTTCGAAACTGGAAGGAGGTCTTCCCAAAAATAATATAAGAAATTAAAGAGGAAGGAATTTCAGACTGCCCTTCAGGGCAAGAGATCAAAATTAGGAACATAAAGAATATAAGGAAAGGTCTGGTTGTCGTATCGGATGATAAAGAGACAGTTAGAGACGTTTCAGAATCTGTCGTTAGTAAAAGGTTGGAGCTCAAAATAGATCAGAAACGTGAAAAAAGGCTATGAGTCATGGCCTATGGTATAGATCGTCGTCTGTCCGAGGAGCAAGTTGTGTCTTCTCATACGAAAGGAAAACATCGACGGATGAGGCAATATTCCAGTTTCAAGGCAAATTTTTATTTAAAACTAGTAGACATGATGCCCAAAGATATCACGGTGTATTCAAAGTTGAGCCTAGTTTGTTTGACTGAGGGTAGGTTGTTTCTGGATTTAGAGAAGGCATGAAGTGCTTAGACTGTGGCAGCGAAACACACCGCACCGGAGGCATGAAGTGCGGCTCCAGAGGCGATGCCTAAGTTACTGATGGCAAACACCAACAGGAGTCGTCTCTCCCTTGACTTAGTGGGAGCGACGGCCATGGAAATCGATGTCGATTTATTGGTTATAACGGAGCCTAATAGAATTGAAGCGGCTCGCCACGTTTGGACCACCGACACTGCCGGGGATGTAGCAGTTAGGAGCTACAGTAATAGATGCCCGTGGCAACTGTATCATCGTGAGGAGGGTATCCTTGCCATCACTTTCGCTGAATTTGTTTTAGTTGCTGGCTATATTAGTCCTAATGTTCTTCTGGAGGACTTTGAGACATATATTGACAGAATTACGATTTTAATAATACAAGCACCCAAAAGGGTCATATTAATGGGTGACTTTAACTGTAAAGCCATTATAGCTGGTAGTCAATACACAAACAACAGAGGTCGGATTTTCGCGGATATGATGATGGCTACTGGCCTTATTTGTCTTAACGACGGCACATATACCTTCGAGGCAAGAGGACACAGAACGGTTCTCGATTTAACATTGGTTGATAGTAGATGGGACGCACACACTTTCCACTGGTGTGTGCTCGAATCGGACACAGGCAGCGACCATCGTGCCACCCTGTTGGTCATGGACAGCTCTCACGCTCTCGCCCATGCCTCTTCTAAACCACCACGATTAAACGGATGGCAAATTGATATGGTTGTCAATAGGACTGCTGCTAAACTGGCAAATAATAATGAGCTCACACCATTAGTCCTGCAGAATATAATTACAGAGGAAACGGCCAGGATCCACCAATCGGTTAACAGAAAGCATCCAGTTTACTGGTGGTCACCAGAAATTGCCCTGCAGCGCAACAGGTTACAGTACTGGAGAAGGAAGAAGTATAGATTACGAGCAGGAGGCGGCCCTCCATTTGAAGCCGCACTTAATGAATTTGCGGCGGCAAGGCGAGAGCTTAACTACATGATCAAGCGTGCAAAAAGGAACCGATGGAGGGAATTATGCTCTGAATTGGACTCCGATCCCTGGGGGCGGGCTTACCAAATAGTTATGAAGAGGTTCGGACGACGTCTGCCCGTCCTCACGTCGGAGAATGCAACTGCACAACTAACAGATTTGTTCCCGGTCAGAGATGCTTGCCGATTTGAATGGCCGGACTGTGAAAGATATAGATTCACGCAAGAAGAGGTCAAAGAAGCAATAGGCCGCCTTAGAGACATAAAAAGTCCGGGACCTGACGGCATTCAAGCCGCTATCCTCAAGGGACTAATGAGAAACGTTCCTTGGGAGATTACCGACATCGCCAATTTTGGTGTCTTGCACAAAGTTTTCCCTGACTGCTGGAAGGCTTCCCGAACCGTATTTTTACCTAAAAGAACCACAGATGCAAATTTGACAGCATACAGGCCCATTAGCTTAATTAATCACATGGGCAAGGTGGCGGAGAGGCTAATCGCCGACAAGTTATCCCAGGAATTAGAAGACAGGAATGGAATACATGATAACCAATATGGTTTCAGAAAGGGAAAGTCGGCAGTTCATGCCATTAATAAAATAGTATCCTGGGCACATGATACTAGAGCCGGGACCTGGCGAACCAGGAGAATTCCTCTGTTTATCACGCTAGACATTAAAAACGCTTTTGGCACAGTCAGGTGGGGTGCAGTATTGGAGGCGCTGCACAGAAAACAGGTCAGCCCATACCTCCAGAGACAAGTGGCAGACTATCTAAACGAAAGGTGGACTGTGGTTGAAACACTCGACGGAAATATCAGGCACCAGATATTGGGCGGTGTTCCTCAGGGGTCGGTTCTTGGCCCATTATTATGGATCATAGTGTTTGACAATATACTGAGACTACAAATGCCTGTAGGCGCCGAATTAGTGGCGTATGCTGACGATCTGGCCGTTCTTGTCGGGGCCAGAGCTGTAGATGACTTAGAATTTATTGCGAACATTGCCCTGGGTGCCATTCACGAGTGGCTGACAAGTGTCGGTCTGACCCTGTCCCTGGAAAAATGTGAGTATAACATATTAGCAGGCAGAAGAAACATACGCAACCTAGACCTCAAAATAGGCGGATATAATATACGGAGAGTACAACACACTAAATATCTAGGAGTAATTATCGACAAGTCGCTGACCTTCAGCTCCCACATAGCCAATAAATGTGGGCAATCTGAGGGGTTACTGAAATCTTTGCTGGGCCTTATGTCAAGAACAGCTGCGTCGAAAGCTTCCAAACGAAAGATTATTGCTTCTGCATTGACTTCCACCTTGTTATACGCCGCCCCGATTTGGCATAGAGCTATGAACATCAAAAAAAATGTCAGACGCATTCAGAGTGTGCACAGGAGGATGTTGATTGGGGTTATAAGCGCATACCGCACCATCTCATATGAGGCAGCGTGCGTGTTGGCATCGGTCCCACCTATAGAACTCTTGGTCCTTGAGCGATGGCTACGTTTTCACGGCATGGACAAGAGAGAGGCCAACGAAATTATATATGATAAGTGGCAGGAGAGATGGGATAGATGCGTGACTGCCTCTTGGACAAGAAGAATGGTTCCTGACATCCGTATATGGATTAAAAGAAAACATGGTGAAATGAGCTTTTATACCACACAGGCCATGACAGGACATGGAAACTTCGAACATTACCTACATCGATTCGGACGTCGAGACTCCTCAACATGCATGTATTGTGTTGAGGAGGACACAGTGGAACATACCTTATTCACATGCCCCAGATGGTTACCCTTGAGATGGCGCTACGGGATACAGGTTTTGACTGCTTTAGATATGCTATCGTTCCTGACTGCCAATAAGAACAACTGGCACAAATTTGAGTCTTTCGTGACCCAAGTAATAAGGATAAAGGATGATGAGGGAAGAAGGAGTGGATTTTAACATTAATAATGGGGTAATAAAATTCAAGACCGAGTCCCGGCCCTGCTGGCCGCGGTTGGGAACGACATAGTCGGGCCATGCCGGTGTTCAGCGGGGTTAGAGGCAGGCAAAGTACAAGACCGAGACCCGGTTCCTGGGGCTGGGGCTGGGGACGGCATTGCCGGACTCGGTCCTGGTCCTGGGAATTTGAGGCAGGCAATAATAAAAGAAAAGATCCGACCGGGGGGGCCAAACTGCCGTGCCGGACATACAGCCGGTGGGTGGGGCCCCCTTAGAGTAAAAGGACACTCCCTCGGGCTGCGTATACTTAATTGGATAACCGGCCCGGGGGAGTAGGGAAAAAGAAAAAAAAAAAAAAAAAAAAAAAAAAAAAAAAAAAAAAAAGGTTGTTTCTGGATATCTTTTCCTTTACAGTAAAGGATTTATGTTCAGAAATATTTTAAGTGTTGTAGATTTGGTCATAGGGCTAAATCCTGTCAATATACTCATTGTGAAAAAAGTGTGCTAACTCAGTGAGTGTGTATACTCATTCAAGCGTAAAAAGTGTGCTAAAACGATTGAGGCTCCTACTTACGTTAATTGCAGAAGGTTGCACAGAGATTGCAAGCATTAGGTCGATAATAAGTTATTTTCGACCTGATGTTCTATCTGAGAAAATTACAGAAGCAGAAGCACGTCAGATAATTTGCAGTTCCGATAGGAATAAAGTACCAAGTCTCTATGGAATCACGGTGGAGCTCCCCGTCCGTTCTGTTATTTTGAATAAAACTTTTAATAGGATGGCTCTTTGCTGCTCTGGATTGTTGAATTTGATTCTTTGATGATGTTAAGGTTACCTAGTGGATGCCGCGATATTGGTTATGCGGCTGATGAGTATTTCCTGGTTAAAGAAGATACGAAGAATGAGATGGAATTCAGGACAGCACAGACTTGCAAGATATTCCAGTTATGGAATTTGCAACATAAAATTGTGTTTAGCCCAGAGAAAACAACGATTTTATTTCTCATGAGAAAAGTAGCAGTTACACGTCGACTTCAGATTATCGAATTAGGAATGTCTCGCTGTACTTATTAGGTGTTATCCTTGATGAGAATCTTCGATTGAAGGAATACTTTCAATAAGCTGCCAAAAATGCATTTTCTGCTTTCTTCGGTGATTGGAGAGCAGTTCACCTTGATGATGGATTTAATTTCAGAACCATGCGTGTTCTATATAAGGGTGTATGCGAAGCTTTAATGTACCTGTCTGTGCTCATGGAATGAGTTACAAATGTTATAGGAATATTTTATTGAGAGCCCAGCGCCTCCTATTGTTATCTGTGACTGTTGCCTATAGGACTGTCTCTCGAGAGCCGGTCTTGTAATTTCTGGTAATACGCCCATTGATATCCTTCCTATCGGGCGCCAACTACCTTATGATGCCAAGAAGGTTGACTTACTTCTGGGCGCATAAAAGAAATAGTCGATCGTTGTTTTCTACTTATGATAGGTAAGGTGGACTGAATCGTCCGATGGTCGTTACACGCATGGTATTTTCCCTGAAGTCAAAAGTACGCAGGTAGTTTGGTGGATTTCACAAATCGACATATTACACGGTCTCCTTCTGAACGTGGTGCTTTTTGTTATAGGTGGCCGGATTTGGTTTGATTAATTCAGGCTTGTGTCCGGAGTGTAGAATCACTGATGAGCTGGGTCACGTCCTATATGTCTGCTCCAGGTACGAAGCTGAACGTACCAAAATAGCTAAGGGAGCTTGCTATGATCAATTCTAATTTTGATCTGCAAATTATTTGGAAAACTGAAAAGTAATGGAACATAGTTGCAGGCTTCCTTAAATTCTTAGGGTGGATAGCTGAGGCGGTCTGATACCGTAATAGATTTGTAGATAGAATAGCAGGGGACCCGCCTGAGTGCTTACTTCGCCAACAAAGATGTTTTGGTATCGAGCCCTGGTTAGCTAGGACATTCGCTGTTAGGATGAGAATGGATATGTGGGGAACTTTGTGATGAACCTACGATGTGGAAGGGTGTTGGCATTGACTTCGCTTCGGGCCAGAGCAGGGAGAGCAAGGATATGTTTTCATTACAAGCTTATTAAATTTTTGAATTTGTTTCTTGAATTTTTAAGTAAATCAAGAGGAATTTGGATTAATTTAGCTGTAGAAAAAAATTGTAATTGTCATCAACATTTGTTTTCTTGGTATGAGGATAGTAATTTTGGTGTTTAAAGACACAATCAAGTAATGATCTGAGTGTTTAGTCTAAATGAAGTTAGAGATATAGGAAGAGTTTTTGTGTGAAAACCTTTGTGTTAGAGTAAGGCGCGGGGATCACGCTTCCGCGAATCGGTTAATTTGATAGGTCAGGGTTGTAAGTTACGGTAAGTGGTCGTGGTTGGAAGAGTCCATAAGAAGGCGATATTAATAATGTAAATTACCTCTATAACTTAAATAAATGACTAAACTGAAATTTTAATTTTATCAAATTTATTTTAAAATGTTTAAAAAATAAAATAAATTGTTGTTGGCTATTTGTTCGGTATAGATTTTAAAAGTTATATTTTTAGCACGAAAAGTTTACGTTAGCACACAAACTTCTTTATATTTATATACAATCTTAAGTAAGAGGATCAAACATACACAATAGTAAAACTTCATAATGAGGTATGAGAGATTTTCTAACTGCTTAAGAAGAAGTATAAACTTGTTTTCCATCCGGCTTCCTTTCACCTATTAAATTAATTAATTATACTAAATATTAAAGATATGCTAAACAAAGTTATGAATATATCAAATTACAATTACTTAAGAATTAAAACCCGGCTTCGCCCGATTATAACTTCTGTCATTGTAGAATTGAAGATTAAATTTGAATTTTATTCCGTTTCGTCTTTCATTGTTTTGATTTTAAAGATGGTTATTCAAATGCAGTCTACTTTATCGAGGAATAATTAATGTTCTTTAATAGAGCTTTATTATTTTTTTTTTTTTGTAAAAAAGTTTAAAAAATGTATTTTCCCCTGTAAGTCTTCTACGGATCACGTTAAAACAACTTTTTTTTTTAGATTTGATGTTTCGCCAATATTCATTTTTTCACTCGGAGTTCGTTCTTGTTCTTCTCTGCTAGGTTTGTCTCGTTTTTCTTTTCATATTTGCTGTAAACTTCATAGAATTTTTATTTTGTTGATAAACATTTCCTCTTCCTTTATGTTTAATTGCCTTTTCATTTCTTAAACTAATTAGGTATACTCTAAAGTTAATGAAGTGGTAAAATATTTTCTCGATCAGTCTGTTTTTATTCTTTAAATGTCAAAAGAAGGAAAATTGATAATCTCTCTCCTTTTAGTACCGAGTCTACAATCATTTAAATTTCTAGAATTGTTCTTCAGTTGACTTAATATTCTTTATTATCTTTGCACCTCGTACCTAATATTTTCCTACGTTTTTAATAAAATTATTCTATTCTTAATTTATTTGTAAGCGGAATTTTCTCTACTGAATATAAACAATCAGGTTTTATTTTTTGCCTATATTTTTCATTATACGATATCGATTTTTTATCGTAAATATTTTTGTCGAACGATATGCTAATTCCATTTTATTTGCTTCGTTCTTTAGATTTAATTTTTCTGGGAATTGTTATGTATTATTTTTCTCAGGTAATTAAATTTTTTGACTGCATCGATTTTAACGCATCCTTATTATTAAATTTCTAGGCTTATTTTTTAAGTCGGTCATGATTGAGTTTTTTTATAGGCCGTTTAAAACCTTATTCGCTTTGCCTATTCTTTAAGGTTTCCATTTCTATTATGGTTATAATAAATCACGTGGAATTACGGAAAGATCATCGTAATCAACAAAATCAAAACAATATACTTTCAATTTATATATATATTTTTTAAATCAGTCCTTTTTTTCTGCTTATTATTTTACTTCTTTTTTTTTAAATTTTCGGTGACTATCTAAAAAATAACGAAGAGGATTGGCGAGAGAGCATCCCACAATCTTTTCTAGGTTCTATTTTCAAAAACATCCGAGATTTTTTAAATTTTTTTAACCTCCGAGATCACATGAGCGGTTATGTATTGCTTTAGAGGATGAAATGTCCAATTTAGGCATATGCGGTTTTCACCGGATCTTGACGGTCTGACGCCGAAGGAACCCTAAAAACCGGATGGAAATGTTGGCATGTACGTGGGTGTGTTCGGTGTTGGCCTATAATTACCTTACATCTCCAGAACTACTCTACCGACGTTGACCAAACTCAGGTCAGATTACAGCTATATAAGGGGCGTGGATACCATTAAATGTTCAACTTAAAAGGTCAGGAAGGTGAGGTTGTAGAGCAAGGTCACCTTCAGTATCTCGAGATTTCGCCTAATTAAGGTAAAATGTTTATTCGGCAAATTTCTTAAAAATTAAAAAATAATATTAACGGTAAACATGTTTTTGCAACATCTTACACCCTCCCAAAAAAAATCTCTAAATAAACTACCGGCTAAGTGGGTATTGTGCGTCATTAGTACACTCTCTCACTACAAGGAGCGCTAGAGCATCACTGACGTACAGCTACTGTAGTCGTCTCTCTGTCTTTTTCTGTTCAGCTTCCGGAACCACCGTAAATTATTATTTTTCAGAGGATGAGTGAGGATGTATGTATGAATGTACATTAAAAGTACTCTCGTATAGTCTCAGGTTGAAGATTCCTGAGATGTGTAGTTAATTGGAACCCAACCACCAAAGAACCACCGACATCTACGATCTAGTATTCAAATCCGTATAAGAGTTACCTTTACTAGGATTTGAACGTGAGAACTCTCGACTTTGAAATCAGTTTATTTGCGATGCCGAGTTAACGACCAGAACGGCCCGGTGGGTTGCCGTAGTCATCTGCTAGGTTGTAACGTCTCACGTGAGCGGTAGAATTAAATAAATAAATACTATTTAAAGTGGTCGCTAGTACCACTACACCCGCGCGAATGAAATACGGTACGCGCGCGCGCTTTAGTTAGAAGCAATGAAGTAAATGAAAAAAAGTATTGTATTTGAATTCAATGGTAATTATTTTAAATTAAGTCGTGTGTGTAAACAGTGCATCAGAAAAAAGCCGCGTTACAGGACAGTAATACAACTACGTTTGGTTTTTTCCTTTTAAATCTAAAAATATTATCACGTATTGATTGGTCTTAAGTATTCTGTTTTTAGTAATGGACTTTATTTACACAAAGGTTCTGGGCATGAACTGCCTTTCCTAAAACCACCCTGGTGTAAATAAATAAATATATATATATATATATATAATGAATGTTTGTTTGTCCCATATGCGTTCCTAAACCAGTCATCCGATTGCGATGAAACTTTGGGGAGTTGTTGTGCCCACGCCCCTAAAGGTTTCTGAATTACTTTGGACCAGCTAGGTGGCGCTGGGGTCGAGATATTTCGAAAAATTGTATTTATGGTCGGATTTGGTTCATATTCAGAATATATATTAGTGACAAGGAAAGAAAGATTTTTGTAAAAACTATACCCACTAGGTGGCGCCGGTATAGAGATATTTACGAAACAAATATACGAACGTTCTTGTAATATATAAAATAAGACATTATAACTCGGTTATCCTACCAGAAATACTTTACGGATGCGAAACCATATTTGGACCGTACCAGACAACGTTTACCGACAAACTGGAAATGATTGAAAGACAGATTCTACGTCGATGCATCGGGAAAAACATTAAAAAAAGACGGGATTTGGAGAATTATTCCAAAAGAAGAGATTTACAAAACGATCATCCCGATAATTAATAAATTTAGAAAGAAGATAATTTCCTTTCTAGGACATATTTTCTGAACGGAAGAGACCAGACTTATCAGACGGATAATCGAACTTTTCTGGAACAAGAAAAGCAGAACGAAATGGTTATACGAAGTACAGAAAGACATGGAGGAATTAAACATAACCCGTGAAACCTAAAAACGAAAACCGGAAACTATGAGAAATTAAAAAATAAAGAAACAAGATTCCTATCAAAACCCAAGAAAACAATAAGCCGGGTGTACTCTGAACAAGAAAGGGCAAGAAGATCTGAAACCCTTAGTAATTACTGGCAAAAAAGAAAAGATGAAAAACAACAAATCAGCGAGAAAAGAAAGAACTTGCCAAAAAAAGTGAACTAAAGTGATCCATTATGGTCTTTAAGTAATATTCGTATGTATATCCGCTATATACTAAAAAACTACTGGACCGATTTACGGGCGGGGAGAAAAGGAAAAAGGGAAACAGAAACAGAAAATAGGGGAAAGAGAAGACGAAGGAAAGGGAAAAGTGAAAAGTTACGTTTTGTCAAGTTCTGCCTGTTCACTTTTTTAATGTTTACCAAACCTTTATTTGTGTTAATTTAATCTAAATAAAAGATTTGAATATATATATATATACTCAAATCTAGCAATAGCGAAGCGTTGCCGGGACTGCTAGCATAAAATAAATTATTCCTTAATAAAGTAGATTGTCATATTAAGTAAACGGGGTGAAATTAAGGAAAAGATAGTAAATCGATATTTTCCTTCAAACAACAATATTTTATTAGGTTTTAATATATTTTAGGTGGTCCTGTACTAGGATTGGTTGTTTCATCCAAAAATGTCATCTAAGAATTCTGTAAAAATAGGACCCTTTAAAAAAAAGAGGGTGATAAAAATGTCTGAAGAACTGTTTCGTAAAATATAAAAGAATACGTTGCTTTTTTCACACAGTAAGATATCTTCTAAAGAAGAAAGATTTTAGTATAAAGAAAGTAGGTAGATGACCGAATAATTTTATACAGGTTAAAGATCTTGGTAAAGTTTTAAAATTAAGTAAGAATTTGAAGGCACAAATCGTAATCTGAAATACTCAACACAATCGTTGCAATGTGAAAGAAATGGCGTAGTTTGAAACCAAATTTATGAAACGGTATGATATTAAAATTGATCGGATTATGAATGGTGATCGGTCGATTATACAATAGTTTTTAAAATCTTTTGAGCAAACCGATAAAAGAGAACTATTCCGAGAAGTAAGGATGTAATCTGGCTTTTAAAAGTACAATCAAAACATCAGCTTTCCAGTCTAATGAATAGTAGGTTACACGTAAAGTAGAAATGAATGAAGGAAAGGTTTCATATTTTTTCCCAATTCCTAATCGGCTAAATTCCTTTATCTGACTATAATGTAAAATAAAATAGATTTACGGTTGCCGTTGCTTGACCTAATTTGATCGATCAACGTACTTTTCAAATTTTATGCAACACATTTTTTGGCACAACTTAAAAAAACGTTAACATTTATATTGATGCGTAACGATGCTGAAAATAGTCAAATTTTTATACCAAAAAAGTTATTTAAAATAGGAAGAGAATTATAAAGATATAAAAATTCTTAATATTCTATTATTTTTACTTCCTTGTACGAAGTAAAAGAGTATTGTGAACGCTAAATATTTTGGTTCTCAGATTTCAAAGGAAATATCCATTTTGACCACCCCTAAATCCACTTTGACTAGTTTCGGTGTGACGTATGTACGTATCTCGAATAACTCAAAAACGATTAGCTGTAAGATGTTAAAATTCTGGATTTAGGACTGTTGTAACATCTAGTTGTGCTCCTCCACTTCTGATTGCAATCGACTGAAGCAAAACTGTTGAAAAAAGTCCAAAATTCAATTTTTTTTTGGATTTTGGACTTTTCTTAGTTGCAGTAATAAGCCGTCATTGAGAGGTTTTCAACGATGAAAAATGGTACTTATTTTCATTGCTTCCAGAGTTATAATAATTAAATATTTTGATCTTATAAAGGGACGTCGGTTCTAATAGACTTCATCATCCTTATTTAATTTTTTTTTTTTTTTTTAATTTAAATATATTAAACAATTACTAACCTCTGATTGGAAAAAAAATGTTTACAATAAATAATAATTCAGTAATAACAATAAAAAAAATATATGAATATCAGAATTTATTAATGAAATTAAATGCTGTTTTTTTTTTCATTTTTGAAAAAATGTGTAAAATAAATAAATGTATAAATAAATAAATAAATGTGTTTAATAGGCGTACAAGTAAGTTATTTAATGTCCACAACAGATTTGGTGAACATCTGATTATTCGTTCTTGTTTTAATTTTGTTGATTATATCATAATAATTTAAAAAACGTAGTATTAGATCGAAATAAGACGTACATTTATTTTAAGGAACTTTTACTCTATCCTAATATTTCACGTAAGATTGTTGAATTAATAACTGCATAAATATTTGATGTTAATAAAACTAATATTTTAGCGATTGTGTAACTGTTCACTTCAATTAAGGAATGTAAAATCGTATCTCACTTTGAAATAAGTTTAAATGAAGTGACGCGAAAAGTGTGTATTTGTACACATTTTGTACACAGAGGCGTAGAAGGAAGTCATGTGGTGTCCATATCAGATTTTATTCTATTTTTACTTTTGCAAATATTCTCGTATATGATACCTAGGTGGGGAGGGTCAAATTCTGGTAAAAAGAATTTGTTAAAAAACGAATGCCGAATAATTTACGCTACTAAATATCTACTGTTTCATTGATTTCAGTTTATCCAATCGGACAGTTCTATCAACGGAGTACTTGACTCGAGTTCTGGATAATCCACGATGGCATGTGGATTGTTGTTAAGGAGTAGGATGAAAGAAGCGAGCGGAAATATGAGTAATTGAAGTCTAAAAACGTCACGCATTCTTTCAACCCTTTACTTATTTTCTTCCATAATATTTAGTGAACACTGTGTCCAAAAATGTTTATCGAACACGAAATTAAACCGATCGCCTTTTGATCTTAACACCTTACTTCATTATTATGGATTGTGATTACAATCGCGGTTGTATTCGGGCAACGGTAAAAATGTATTAAATCTGTTAACTTGGACCGTGTGATTCATGCAAGAATGGACATCGATTTACGTTTATCTCTGTTTGGTACGACTTCTATTTGGAACCGATGTAACAAATAATTAGTCTATTCCGAAAATTTTCCTTAATAAACACTTTCAATCGATATTTAAAGCGTTCATAAAGATTTTACAAAGTTTTCCGTAGACGAACACTAACAAAATCGAATTAATATATTTAGGATAAAATTAAGAACCTATTGTTTTTTATATAAGCGGGTTAATAATAATGGTAAAACTTCTGCATAATAAAGTACTTGTTTTATCGATTAGACACTTGAGTACAGCCCCTATATGTTATTTAAAACTTTTATTTGAGAATATAAAAATGTAAATTGTATTAGTTAAAATGAGTTTTAAAACATTTCAGTAAACTATTTTAAACATCTGTTCCGAGTTTAATTGCATAAAAAAGTTTTAAGTAGTATTATATTTCAAAATAAAATTGAAAAAACTTTTTGTAACAAACGAAGAACAGTTTAAAAAAAAAAATATACATTTAATCAATATGTTTAGTTAAGTTACTGTAATACTTAAGAGTTTTCTAGTTAACCGTTTAAAGGGTACAAAAAACAAAATTAACATTTAAGTGCAATATTGTAGAAAAGTAAATTGAAAAGTAATAACTGTGCCGTAATATTCCGTTTTTAAAATTTGTTATATATAATATTGTAGATTTTCATAAGCGTTTATAAAAAAAATATAATTCTTACTTAGCTGTCCATTAGGAAACTTTTAATAGTACATTTTACTGTCATAGCAGATTATCTTCCAAATTAAAGAAAAATGTAACGTGAAATAAAATTACTGTAACCAGTAAAATTACGCCGATTTTTGAAGAAGAAAAATATTATTAATGCGGTTTATTTTGAAATCGTTGATATTTATTTTTACTTTCTTGTACAAACTAAACGAAATGCGATCGCGAAAAATTTCGGGTTTCAGATTTCAATGGAAATATTCATTTTCACTATCCCTGAATCCATTTTGACTAGTTTCACCGTGACGTCTGTACGTACGTATATATACACTCAAAAACGATTAGCCATAGGACGTTGATATTTTAGACTTAGGACTGTTATACAACACCTAGTTGTGAATTTCCCTTTGGATTGCAATCGACTAGGCCAAAAGTGTCCAAAAAAGCCTAAAATCTAAATATTTTAGATTATGGACTTTTTTTAACCGCAGTAATAAGCTCTCATTCAGAGCTATTCATTGATATATCATAAGTTGGTTCTTATTTCCATCGGTTCCAAAGTTGTAGCGAAATGAAATTTTAATTAATAAAATATTTGGATCTTACAAGGGGAAGGCACATCGGTTCGAATCAGACTTCAACTCCTTTTTTTTTTAACTTTTTTTTAAAATTTAAATATATTGATATATTAATAAATATTAACCCTCTGATTGTAAAAATAAAGTTTTACGATCAATAATAAATCGATAACAATAAAAAAAAAATTATGAAAAAATATTAGCAGTTATGAATGAAATAGAATTTTATGTACTTTTAAAAATGTGTATATGTAATTTAATAGGCATTATTACATATGTGTATATGTAACAGATTTGATGAAACATCTGATTATTTAATATTAATTGAAAATTATAATTTAGAATCGTACTATTTTTGGATTTCTAGTTTAATTTCTGTTTAATTTTATTTAATTATTCTGGAATTTCTGTTTAATTCTATCTATATTAAAGTTAACTAGAGAGTGACTGTATAATAGCCCCTTCAAGAACAACATATACACTGAGGCATACATGCCCGATTTTTAATAAACTGGAAAAGATTCTTATCTTTTAGTTCATTACTCCTCTGATATTATCAGACAATATTCTCCTTAAGTCGGACGGAGTTGATCATCATTTCGTTTATTTGTTCTTTATTGCCAATCATTTAATCGCTCTTAAGTTGGTTTAATTGTTCGGATTTTTATTTGTGTACACGTTCTCTAGTTTTCAAATTTTCTCTTTCTTTATAATCATCATCCTCTCTTAATCTTTTTATTCTTACTTTGGTTTTAACATGTTCTTTCTCTTTATATTTATCATCTTCTTTTAATGTTTTTATTATTTCTTTGTTTGCAACATTTTCTTCCTTTTTTACCTTTTTTTAACTTTTCTTTTTAATTTAAATATATTGGTTTATTAATAATTATCAACCTCTGATTGTAAACCGTTTTACAATAAATAATAATTAAATAACAACAATAAAAAATAAATACAAAAAATATCAAGTTATTAATGAAGTTATTAATGAAATAAGCTACGGGTAAGCGCAATGAATGCCTGTAACCTGTGTATAAGGAGTCAAATGCCACGGCATCCTGGTGCGACAAATATACTGCTTCACGGCGGATCTTGTCGCCCCGAGGATGCTTAAACAAACTAGAAACGAGACAGGTAGAAGAAAGAAATGGTATTGATAAGTTGTATTTTTAATTTCATGGTCTTTATGAGAACCTTATCTCAAATTTTAATATCGGAGCCCTTTATACCCCGATGTGTTTGTCTTGTTGTTGTTGTTGTGTCTTAATGTTTTTATGTTGGTTGTGCTTTTAAATAAAATGTAAGGGCCCTTTACACAGTTACATATGACGATCCTGATGGTGATACTAATTTCTTTTAAAGAATGTGACGAGGGCTAATGACCGTAGCAGTCGATGCCCGTAAAAATTCAGAAAAAAAATGTTTTATGTACTTTTTATTTAAAAAACGTATATATACAATTTAATAGGCGTAGAAGGAAGTCATGTGGTGTCCACATCAGACTTTTTATTTTCGCGGCTATGTATATTTACTACTTTGTGGCGGAGGAGGGGGGGTTTACCCCAGTTGTAAGGAGGCAATCCGGTAGAACGAGGAGTTCCCGTGTCGTCCGGGAGATTTTCTCTGGCGATAGCTGTACCGAGACCGCTGCAAGTTCCGATGGTGGGACTCATCGAAGGTCAGATTGCGAGGCAGATGGAAACCAGGAGAAAGAAAAGTACGTTTTTGTGGAGGTGTCGACGTGCTGCCGATAACGGGCGGTCGCCTCCGCTATAGAGTTCAGGGATGATAGTGATGATTTCAGCGGATATGAAAGAGATTTCCTACCCTTTTCGGCAGCTTCTCCTACCGAGGTAGTCGAGGCACGGTCAGCGGGGAAGTCCTCTAAGCGGAGGTTGAGGAGAGAGCCTCAATCTCTGCTAATTTCAGGTAGATTGTAATCCCAACCCCGCTGTCGAAATTAAGCATTTTGCCAAGAGTCTAGGGGCTCCCTCCCAAAGAGGATCAGTATGCTTTGCGATATTTGGCAAGTGGCACCTACGACGACGAGTGTGACGGAGTGTACAACTCCAGAGACGGTGTCTGTGGCTACACAGACGTCACTGGTGTTGACAGCTGCAGCCATCCGGACGGAAGATAGTGGCCATGTGTATCTTACGTTAGGATCTTTTGTACGGCGCCGTTTAGACATATATATATATATATATTTCACTGGCTTGTAATATAGGGCTGTACAAACGCTATAAAAAAACTGATTTCAAGAAACCCTTTCTTCAATAAAAATAAGAACAAAAATGGAGAAAAATTTAGCTAAAAAATGGCTTTCGAAATGCTAATATTCCTAATTTTTTACCTAAATTTAATTTTCTTGAATTTTCCTATGAAAATTCTTTAATTATTAATTAAAATAATATCTGTTATTTAACATTACGATATAAAATTGCGATAAAAAACATATACGATAATAGAAAACCGAAAAATATATTTAATACGTACACATTCAAATACTAAAATAAAAAGGTAAATTCTCATAATAATGTTTCCGCTAAACTTTCATTTGCGGAAGTTAAATTATATGTTTTATCCTGAAGGTCACGAAATTAGACAAGATATACGCTGTAATATATTTTTGAATTAAAACCCTCTACTTTCTTTTATCATATTTACGGTACAAAAATTCCATCGACTAAAATTAACTGATTTTCTAATTATACATTAAAAAAAAAAAAAAATAAATTTTACGTTCAAAACAAATATGAATGATTATAGACTTATCAAAATTGTAAACCCTATTAAAGATTTGTAATAAAAGGCTTAGTATAAAATACCCTCTTTTTACATCAAAAACTTTTCACGATGTAGTAGAAAATAATTATTCTGTCAAAAGTTTATATCAATTTCAAATTTTAATCAACGAAGGCTATAAATAAATGAAAAGTTTTACTCGCGCAGAGATGAACGCACACGTACGCACATGAACAAATTTATTATACGTATATACTCCGACCAACATATCGCAATAAATCGTCACTTATTACATTTAATGCTATAATAAATATACTGTTATATATTTTCTGTCAATTAAAAAAAAAGTAATCCTTTAAATAAATCTAAAGTTGTCAAAAAATTATATATATTTTTTTTTTTTTTTTAACGAATGATATATTTTTTTAATAGGTATTTTTTGTGCGTAATTAATGTCAACTGAAATATACATTTATAAATATATTCTAGCTGTATATATCGAGAGACGCCGCTAGCGCCCTTTCTGGCAAGTATGACAACTTGAGAGAGAGGCGGTGACTATACCTGTTTAAGCTTTAAAATAGAGGTTTTCAACACCTTTAATTCCATTTTATTAAATAAATAAGGATTATTCTGAACATATGAATTGTATTTAAGAATCCCGTATAAAAATTTAATCTTATGTGCCAGACAGTTTTTCGATTAACATTCTTGTTTTTTCCTTAGAGCGCATTAAAATCCTACAGTAACTATAAAAATATTCAGACTTCTTCCTTGTAAAGGCAGAGTTACTTTTATAGAAATTTAAATACTAGATCGTGGATACCGGTGTTCTTTAGCGGTCGGATTTCAATTAACTACACATCTCAAAAATGATCGACCTGAGACTGTACAAGACTATACTTCACTTACACTCGTACATCTAATCCTTCAGAACAAGTGAGCGGTTTGGACACGTAAGCCGATGGTGTATGGCACCGCGCTTAGTCCGCTCACGCTGTTAGGTAGGCTTTACTAATCGCTAAACGATTGTTAGTCAAGACACTGTGATCGTTAAACTGTTCGGGGCTCAGTAGCCGTTTGCGGCATAGATATTTGGTCGTATGCTTAAGGGCGACCCAATGGGGTAGCGGCGGGAGAAATGCAAAGCAAACCAATCCTCCAGGAGTTTCGAATCCATTTTCACTTGTTACAGAGTGACGTCTGTACGTACGTATGTACCTCGCATAACTGAAGAACGATTAGCCATAGGATTTTGAAATTGTGGATTTCGGACTGTTGTAACATCCAGTTGTGCACCTCCCCTTTTTATTGCAATCGACTGGACCAAAACTGTCCAAAAAAGCCAAAATCCTAAAAATTTGGATTTGTGATTGTAATTATTTATAGATATTCCGCTTAAAAAAATATGTGAATAGAAATGTTAACGATTTTCCAGATGTGGAATTCAGAATCTAGAACGGTTTAAAAAAAGTAAACATTTTAATAAGTTCTTTGTTAAATGGAGATATAAAAAGATTTATTAAATATTTTAAATCATCTGTTTTATTGGTTCAACGTCATTTAGAATAGAAAATATTTATTTGATAAATGAATATCTCAATTATAATTATTACTATTGTTATTTGAGATTTAAAAATTAGTATTATAATTTACTTAAGGATTTAAAATATATATTAGTTTTTCTTAAAAATATTTTCTTCTTGCGTTAAGAGTCTTAGGACCACGTAAAAATTTCATTTCCTTATCCATTGTTATTTTCTTATCCTCCAGTGCTATTTCGTCTTTTCGTTAAGCGTTTTTTTCCTTTCATCGGACCACTTTGTTCCAATTCTCTTATCTTTCCTACCTTAGAATTCTATTTTTTGCACTTGCCTACGAAACACATATTTTTCTATTTCATCTTCTTTTCATGTTGTTTCTTTATAGATCTATTTGTATTTCTGGGGTTGCTAATTTTGAACATTTGATAGTCAACCTGTTGTCATTCATTCTACACGGTGTCCGATATAAAACGCAACCCAACCTTATATTGGTAGGTACTGAAATAATAAAAAGGCATGTGTAAATGTAAATGTAATTTTTATTATTACCATCCATTACCTTACATTTAGAGTAAATGTTGGAAGTGGCCGCCATCTTCTTGAATACAAGCTTCAATTCATTTTACAGCGTTTCGTGCAACTTTTTTCAAAGTTTGTGGCTGGATACATAATACAGTTTGTTCAATATTGACTTTCAATCGTTCAAGTGTTCGTGGTTTGTCGCTGTAGGCTTTTTCTTTGAGGTAACCCCGTAGAAAAAAATCCGCCGCAGTCAAATCTGAAGATCTTGGTGGCCACAAGCCTCGACCGATAACACGATTACCGAAGAATTCCTCGACGAAATCAGAAGTTGAACCTGCGTAGTGCGATGTCGCACCGTCATGTTGTAGCCGGCAGTGTCTGTCTTCCACTTCCAAAAGTGCGATGAACCGAAATAAAATATCCTGATATCGTTCTGCATTAATGGTGTATTCGAAAAAAATAGGACCGATTATTTTCTTCCACGATATCGCGCATCACACGCCCGACTTCTGCGGGTGTAATTGTTTTTCGTGATAAACGTGGGGATTTTCAGCGCTCCAAATTCTACTGTTTTGACTGTTTACGTAGCCACCCAAATGAAACCGTGCTTCATCTGTGAAAAATAACGAATCCATAATGTTAATTCCCCCACGCAGAAATCGACGGAACCGTTGACAATATTGTAGCCGTTTTCCTTTGTCGGGCTCAAGAAGTCTATGAACCGTTTGAATGCGATAAGATCATAATTGTAATCGTTTGGTCGCCTGATGAACAGTCGATTTAGACAAATTAATTTCAGCAGACAAACGTCCGATCGATTTATTTGGCGAGGCGAGTGATCGGTCTTTGATTTCAGGTCCTGTATCTGTATTCAACACTGACGCAGTTCTTTTGTGTTCCTTGTTATTAACAGAACCGGTCTCTCTAAATTTTGCGACTAACCTCAATACTGATGTTTTGTTAGGAGTTAGGAAACAAATCTTGCACTGCAACCGCTGATTTCGTACTGAAGTACGACTCGACAATGAAAACACGTTCATCTAGCGAAAACACCATCTTGTCTCTTGCGATACACTGAACGTTATGATTGCATTGTTGTTACTATCGGTAGTGTTCTACTGCGTCGCCGCGATGTTCAGATGTTGGACGAGTCCATTTCAGTAAGGAGTAGGGGAGTAAGCTTGACTTTTGAAATTTCATGGATGAGTGATTGATGGGTTGCGTTTTACATGGGACACTCTGTATATAAGCGGCCAAATAAAGTCGATCTTCTTTTTTCCATCGTTTCCGAAATTTTTTATACTTTTTATATACTTAACCGTTACTTTTTATTTTGAAACTCAATATTGAACTCAATATTTACGTAATAAATCTTATATCTAACAAAAAAAAATTTTAATTAAAAAGCTTTTATAGTACAATTTTTTTTTAAATTTGACATTTAACATTTTAAATTACCACCATTTTGAAAACTCTAATTAAAGTTTTTCTTTTTAATTTTTGGTACACACTTTAATAAATGAAAAATTATTTTCCAAAGTTAAAGATGACCTTTAGTAAATACTCTTTTCATTTGTAAATGTAATAAAGTTCTGTCTAAGGTTTTTATCAATTAGGTTTTATGATTTTATTATTTATAATTCTATACAAAACTAGAGTAAACGCGACAATTTCTATCAATAATTATATATTTGTATAAAATAACATCGGCATCGAATTAAAATCGAGGAAAAAAATAGATTTATGAGTGATATCTTTAAAGTAAAGACCACTGGGAAATTTCTTTTAAGGTTAGCAAATCTGTGTCGTGCATTACTACGTTAATAATGTATACACTGCATTGTTGTCTGCAAGTTGTCGCGTTGTAGTATTTTTGATTACATGTGAGTTATTACATTATAAAATGAATAGGAAAATCGATGTTGCCGCCGACTGTGAAATACGTGGAGTCATACGTTTTTTAAACTATCAAAACGTTAAGACGGTTGAAATTCATAGACAGTGGGTTGCTGTGTACTGTGGTAATGTAATGAATGACAGAAACGTCCGAAAATGGTGTGAAAGGTTTAGAAATAACAGAATTAATGTGCACGATGAAGAACGTTCGAGGAGGCCCTCGATAATCACCGACGACTTGTTGAAACGCGTCGATGATGAAATCAGTGGCCCTTCTTTTTTCTGGCGTTTCAAAAGCTACTATCGGTCGCATTGTTCGTGACCATTTAGGCTTCAGAAAGGTTTGTGCACGTCTTAACGGAACGTCACAAAAAAAGTAGAATGGGATCTACTTCGGAAATTTGATGCGCTACGCAGAAAAAGGTGATGAGTTCGTTAAGTCGATCGTTATCGGCACTGAAACATGGATATTGTGTTACACGCCAGAAAGAAAACGGCAGTCAAATGAATGGTTTCATCCTCAATCAACAACCAGACCGACAAAGATCAAGATACAGCTATTTGGACGCAAACTGATGGCTACACTCTTTTGGGATCGGTTTGGCATACTGCTGATCGATTTCACGCCACGTTGAACGACTATAAATGCAGAAATCTACCTATGTAAGTTACGGCGCGTCATTCAAAATCGGCGACGTGGGCGACTGACCAACGGCGTCGTCGTGCTGCACGATAATGCGCGTCCACATGTTACGGGTTCGACACGTGATTTACTGAGAACATTTGGATGGGAAATTTACGATCGCCCAGCATATAGTCCGGATTTAGCTCCTTCTGATCGCTATTTCTTTGGGAAATTGAAAGAATTTTTGAGCGGTAAGTAATTCGCAGGTGACGATGAACTTAAAAATACTGTTAATCAGTGGCTAAATGGACTGGCGGCAGAAGAATACGACGACGGTATATTGAAGCTGATGTATCGGTACGACAAATTTCTTAATTGATGTGGCCATTATATAGAGAAGTAGTATAAGGTACGTTGATTAAGTGCAATAAAAAATATTTATAAAGTTTTCAGAATTTACTATGAAACGGTCTTTACTTTAAAGATAACCTCTCGTATTTTAATCAAACATTAAAATGATCTAAGCTACCTATCCTGTTTTAAAAATTATTTTAAATATTTCTTATAAAATATGTTTTTTAATTTTTGGCGAAAGCATTTTAATACCTTACAGGTCTCGGACGAATTTTAGCAAATAACTTTAACCTTCTTTGGAATTTTATTTTTTATTTTGTAAGGAAAAAGTAGATTTTTTATAATAGGTACCGATACATTTTGGGGATAAAAATTAAATGATTTTAATGAATTTTGATTAATTTTTTTTGAAATTTCAATTTAAATTTTCTTTATCGATTTAAAGGAATTTTTTTGTGATTTTACGGGTAAATAAATTTATTATTAAAACAGTTTAGGGAAAAAAAATTAAATAAGATGTGAGAAAAATTTCTTGTTCTTACAAAATGTTTCATTTTTGTAATATCCATGAAGATCCGGTAAATAAAAAACAACTAGAATAATCAGGAATAACACCAGGTAATTCATTTTACATTCATATAATCTACGTGAAAAATTTAAACAAAGGAAAAAAGGAATAAAATTTTCAGTAAAGAAAGAAATTTGAAAATATTACTTTTATAACTATCAGTAAAGTTAGCTGTGATATTAATACTAGAATTGACACATATTTCTTGGCTTTCTTACAAGTAATTTTTTCTAACCTAGATCTAGATGTCATTATTTTTTTTGGACATCTTCCCGCTTTCGGTTTTCTTTTTCGTTTTATAATATATTTGCGATCTTACTTTTATTTCCTACCCCTCATATAATACATGATTTATTATACCGAAGATGAACAAGATGTGCAAAAAATGAAACGATAATAGTCGATTGATCGTTTTCTTTAAAGAATTTTGGAACTCCGTAGCCGGTAAAGCAGTAATATTTGACAATTTTACCTTTATCGAATTGGCAGACCTCAGAAAACTTTAAATTAAATTATTGTAGAAATTAACCATAAATAATTTTTTTTTTACAATCTTTGCAAATAAACTAAGCTTCCGCTAACACGATATCATACCTACGGAATCGCTTAAACTAACAAGTTTGAATACATTTATAAAAAAACATATGTAAAAAAAAAAATTTAAATACCACTGTTAAATTAAACGCACTAAAAGGGTAAAAATTAATTTTAGGACGGTATCTCAGAACGGATTTGACAATAAGCTTTGATAGTGGTATGTCATAACTTAAAATTTTTAATTTGAGAATAATTTTTAGATATTAACATGAACATTGTTATTTAGAAAGTAAAAAAATAATAAATTTCATTGTTACTCTATTTTGACCCTTAAAATTCTGAATTTGAAAAATTTTTTTCTTAGTGTGCACTTACACCGTAAGAAGATGTATAAAAATTTTCATCAACTTATCTTCAAATGTTTTGCTCGGCGTCGATGAAACAGTCAATCAGTACAAATTGCTTTATAGGTGCAGATTCTTATTTTTTAAGTCGGCAGTATTAAGAACTTATCTATAATTTAAATTCACGTATTGCATTTGAGTAATTTTGTGTGCTTTCAATTCAAAATTGAAAAAAATACATTTCTTGAGTATCACTTTTTAATTTTTTTTTTTTCTAGATGAAGAATAACATTCAGACATAATTTTTGTTTACGAGTACGTAATTGAAATACGCCAGCTGTACAGGTGAATATCCGATTGTACAACCCACTGATACAAAGTTAATTAAGCCTGGATGACTAATTAGACAGCCTAATATTTCATTATAAAATTCTTTGTAGATTCCTTCCCTTCTATCTTAAGACCTCTTCATTTCAGATTTTATCGACCCGCGTTAATTTTGTAACACTACATTTCAAAGAATTATTTTCTTTTTTTTTCCTACTGTCAAAGGTTTACTACCACAAGCGTTATATTTCACAAATATTTTTAGAATTTGTAATACCTTAAGTCAAGATTTAATACAAGTTGGTTTAATTGTTTTATGACATCTCTCCTTTGCTTGTGCCTGTCTACATTTTATATCTACATTCCTTTGTCCAGCCTGTGTAATTTTTTCTAACCGTAAAATAGAATTCTTCAAATTATTTATATTTACTTCGTCATTATCTTTCTTTCTCATAAAATTAATTATTCGTGTTTTATACTTAAATTTCTTTTCTTGCAATAAATCCGTGTAACTTGGTATTTCTTTTACATCCTTAATACATCTTTTTACTTAATCATCCTTTTTACATCTTATACATCCTCGATTTCTACCAAAAGAAAAATTATCACCAACGAATCTTAAAATTTTATTTTTTCTTCTGGGATATTTACTTTGATCTCAAATTTATCCTTTATTATCCACTTTCCAAAAACTGTGAATATTGACTATCCAAGCGATTTCGGATTACTCCTCCATCATCAGGGATTACTGATTAATTATGAATTTTAAATTTGTGCATATAAATTTTTATAAACGGGAATTAAAATGAAAATAATAGAATTTAAAACTATTATATTCATAACAATTGAATGTCAGTAGTTAGAATAAGACAATGTTAAAAGAAAAACATCTTGTCAGTAAGAATAAGGTTGTAAATGTCTTACTGACAAGACGTTTTCGTTTTAACATTGATTTATTTTACCTATTGACATTCAACTGTTATGAATATAATAGTTTTAAATTCTATTATTTTCATTTTAATTCCCGTTTATAAAAATTTATAATTAATAAGTAATCCCTGATGATGGAGAAATAATTCGAAAGCGCTTGGATAGTCAATATTCACAACTGTTGGTAAGTGAATACTTTATTTTTATATAAATTGTATAATACCAATGGTGCTAGATGTTAAGAAAATTATCCTTTATTACTTTTTCTATATACAAATTGCTAAGCAGCAGGGACAGAAACACAGTCGATGTGTTGGTGTTGTCGTATTATTTTCTACATCAGATAAAACTGTATATTAACAGTTTATTTAAGCCTGATTGTTATACGTTTTATTTCTTATTTAGGTTATTAATTTTTTTTTTTAATTTATAGAATTTAACTTTAAACAGATTATGAATAAAAAAGATATATTTTCTAAGTCAAAATCAAAAAACTGAGACCTACGATTCAGTGATCAGACGAAACAAAGAACTGCTCGATGAGATAATAAAAGAATACTGAAAAAAGAGAACTTTTGAAAGAGACTGTTTCAAATTGTTGGAAAAGATGTTTCATTAAGACAACCTGCAAGAAAAAGTCGGAGCGTGAAAAAGAGATCAAAAGATCTTTCAAATCCATTGTACGTTATCACACCGAGATATCCTCAAATTCAGGGTGAGTAACTTGAAATCTAATCGTTATATGCTAAACATATTTGAGACATAGTTTACGGATTAAATGAAAACATAAATAAAATTAATTTATGTATTTACATTATTTAACTCCTTCAATTGCTTTTTGAATGTACCCCTTCGATTCATAGATAGTGTGAAATGATCCGATTCATGAATTCTATCCTTCAAATTACCCCAAAAGAAAAAAATAATCGCAACTAGATAAATCATAGAAACGCGGAGACCATATAGCCCTCTGTTGAAAACTCGTTCTTCTGTAAAGGCCACTCGAACGCGCTTCTACTGAATCGTTTGTCGTGCTACATTCGGCGTCTCGTTGAAAGACGCTACACACTTTTTCACGATCTATTAACCGAACGTAGAATTCGATTATTTTACTGTACACTTCTGTGTTAACAGTACAGTCAAAAAATATCGGTCACGTTATACAATTACCAAAAAGTTATGGTATACTGTTTTTTTTTTAACAGATTTTTCTATCGTGAAGTGACGTTCAAACACTTCAAGAGAATTTTTAGTCAACTGATGTGCTGTGGGAATTAACATGTCCGGATAAATGAAATCGTACTTCGTCAAAGGTGAAACACAGCATCGGATCTATTAACAATTTTTAATAAGTCAGCGATGCCGATGACTTTATTGCAATTAAATCGTTTCGGTTTGTCTGTTCTCAAATGTTGTTATACGATACGGTTTCAACTTTAAATCATGAAGAATCTTACGGCAAGATGTAGATTTAACACGGCTTTGTTTTTATAATTTATACATAGATTTTTTCGGACGGGCAGAAAATCTTCTCCGAACCCACCGGGTTGGTCTAGTGGTTAACCCGTCTTCCCAAATCAGCTGATTTGGAAGTCGAGAGTTCCAGCGTTCAAGTCCTAGTAAAGCCAGCTATTTTTACAAGGATTTGAATACTAGATCGTAGATACCGGTGTTCTTTGGTGGTTGGGTTTCAATTAACCACACATCTCAGGAATGGTCGAACTGAGAATGTACAAAACTACACTTCATTTACACTCATACATATCATCCTAATTCATCCTCTGAAGTATTATCTGAACGGTAGTTACAGGAGGCTAAACAGGAAAAAGAAAGAAAATCTTCTTCGAATATCAGCTATATAGTCCTAACGGAAAGCCTCTATTTTGTTTTGCATTTGAAACCAAACCCGTTGTACGATATTGTTTAACCAAATCGTGTACGATACTCTATGATAGGATATTGTAAATCGGAAGTTTTTTTGCGAATATATAACGTTTCTTGATAGGATCCAGAACTCTCAACATCAATCCTTTCCTTTGATCGAATAAGGTAATTTAAGACAAACACAACTGCCAAGAACGAAACAATAATGCTATGAACCATCGATATCAATAGAGGATATTAGTAAAATAAACATAAACAATCAATAGTAGATTTTTGAGTTGAAAAGGCTTTAATTAAAATCACATCGAAACATACGGGTACTAGAACAAAATTTTTAGCGTAACGAAAAGGTCTATATCGTCCTGCATTAATAACTCCGTAACTATTAATCTCAAAGACGTAAATTCGGTGTCATTTTATAACTTACATGATCAGCCCGCTGAAACGACTTTGAGTTTGCGTCACTGGCGAGCAGGTTGGGAGACAGCGGAGATCGGCTAAAACTGACGCTCTCGTTCATTTCCATTCGGTGTAGCTCACGACTTAGACGTGATACCGCAGTTATTCGTGCGTTTGTGTTTATAGTTTGTCGAGATAGATTAAGTTAATCAATATTAAGAGTATTTTGGACAATATTTACGTGTAAAAAATTAAAAGTAAATATGTCAAAAAAAAAAAAAATTAATATGTCAGCCTCGGCCGCGCAAAAGCCAGCCGAAAATATAAATTACGCATATCATTAGAAAGGGGAAGTTACGGGCCACGCACAAGTAGCCAGTGTCCGGTGCCGAGCGAGCGAGACCGTTTCGGCACAGCGTTCTCAGTGAACGACGCCGACGCAGCGAGGACCTCTACCGCTACTTATCATACCGTATGTATCTTATTTCTCATATCACAGACCGATTTTGAAAAAAATTATCGTCGAATATTAGTCGAAATAAATATGTACCGTTTAGTTTTATGTTAAAATTAAATTTAGTACGCAGTCAATGTATCGTTTTTATTTCAATCCGATACACTAAAAGTGACTCGCTAACAAATTGACCGACCAATTTATCTGTAGAGTTGGCCAAATGAAAGAACTAAAATTTTCTATCAGAGACATACAGTTTTGTTCAAAAAAATACGATGGTGGCCTGAAACAAACATATTACAAAAAAACATATTTCAATAATTGTTAAATTGTCGCATACAGATGCACAGTCTTAACAAACAAGATATTCTATATCTCATCATATCGTTCCTAGACTGTCTCGAATGTTAGCTCGTAATTTAAATTTACAATGCAATGTCGCGTAGCCAAAACAGTTCACAAGGTCAAGGCAGTCGCAACGAACAAAAGTGGTTGCATCTATCTGATCGATTAGGTATTCATGTGTAAGATTATTATGCTCTATTCGTAAACGGCAAATAATAACCCCGTGTCTACGGTTATTCTTGATGTACCGTAGTTTATAACGATTAGTGGAGCTAGTATTAGCTACATTACCGTCAAATAACTGTAGTTGGAGCCGGCTTGATTCGATTTTAAGTTGTTACCTGGTATTCATACACAACTTCCTCGGTCTCTTTTAAAATATAAGCCGTATCAGCAGGGGGTTACCGATGTTATTTTGGTTAAATAGAGCCCAAATCTATATATACTTCACCAGAAACACTGATTAAATATCCCTTAGTTTTCCGACGGTAGAGAATGTTATAATCGCTGAATCGATACCAAACCATCGAGAAATCGCTTATTAAAACTGTTCGATACTTTACGGACATTTTTTAGATTTATTTATGTTGGATAAAAAACGAAAATTTTGCTAATTAATAAATATTGAGAAGATAAAATTAGCTACTAATTGGTTATCAACCGATTTAACTTGATTACATTCTGGCATTTTATTAATCATACAAAGACGTTAGCAATTAATATATCTTTTTTTTTCATACTTTTGTTTTTATAAAAGAAAAATGGATTTATGCAGCGAAGGATGAGATTAGCTCATTTTTAGATATTTAAGAATTTTGTTGTTAAACTAGTCAGACGTTATAAAAACCTTCAGTATTTTCAAGAGTGGAAATAGTTTTCAACGTTCAAATCTTTTTCACATCGCATTCCAAACTTCTATTTTATTATCCTTGACGCAGTTGTTACACGAGTGGGAAAGTTTTGTCGGTTTTTAACAAACTTTTAAAACAATCCATGTATATACAAACCTGAAAATATTACATCGTTTTATTTACAAAATCCAAAACATAATAGTACTTAAGCTCAATTCAATTCCTTTTAAATTACCACCGTCGCGCAAATTCATACAGATAATTTCGCATTCCTCATCTGTTACATATATATTTATTTATTTTTTTTTTAATATTATTGGACCAAAGGAAACAAGATCCTGTTTTAACGTGACTTTATTTTAATTTTTTATCTTTTATGTTTCTTATGCAATTATAACGCATATATATTTTAAATTTTTATAAAAGTTATTTTATAATGTCCCTTTCTATTAAACGGAACCGCTTATATGTAAAAGTTTTTCATAAGGTTTTTTGTTTACAAATGGCCGTTAGATTTTTACTTTTATAATTATAAAAATAACAGCATAAAAAATTATCTAATCCATTGATTCCCAAACTTTTTCTCCCACCGCCTACATTAAAAATCAAACATTTTTTCGCGCCCCAAAAATTTTTAAACTTACCATCTGTTAAAAATAATAATTGCAATAATAAAAATAATTGCAAATAAAACGCATATTTAGTAAATCATATTTGGAAGTATTTTTATTAAAATTGCTTTGAAAAAATTACAATTGTATCTATATAGTTATATAACAACAATGATAGCATTCTCAATATAACAATACAATAATTAAAACAAAACTTTCAATTAAAAAATTACGCTTACATTAACGTGAAGGAAGAATCTAAAACAGCCGAAGTTGCCGCGTTCGGTAACATGCAGCCGATTTCTCTTTTTGGTTAGCAACATTGCTACAGCATTAAATCCACGTTCAGACAAATACGAAGATGGGAATGCTATCAGAAATCGTTGAACAATCGACCATCATCCGGACCGCCTAAACGTTCCCAACTTTCTATGGGCGTTCTACCTCCCACCTAAAGACCTTCAGCGCCCGCAAAAGAGCGATATCGCCCACTTTGAAAAACGAATTATCAAATCAAATTATGAAGGTCATCTCTAATCTGTTATAAAATTAAATGTTACAAGTAGTAATTTTTTAGCTGAAATATTTTGTCACTTTTTTACGGTCTATTGGAGCCGGATGAGAGAGGTCGATAATTGGTTTTTATTAATCGAATCACCGAATCGTCTCCAGTCAGATGGGCCTTTGTCTACACTACTTTTAAAATTATCATTTCTACTTCCTTGTACAAAGTATTGTGATCGCGAAAAATTTCGGTTTTCAGATTTCAACGAAAAATCCATTTTGACCATCCCTGAATCCAGTGTGGCTAGTTCCGGCGTGACGTCTGTATGTACATATGTATTTCATAACTCATAAAACGATGAAATGAATTCGATGAGAATGTTGAAATTTTGAATTTAGGACTACTATTGTACAACATCTAGTTGTGCACCTCCCCTTTTGATTGGGATCGTATGGACCAAAAGTGTCCAAAAAAGCCCAAATCCCAAAAATTTGGATTCAGGACCTTTTTAAAATAATCAGCTCTCATTGAGAGTTTTTCAACGATATATTGGTTTCAGAGTTATAGCCAAATAAAATTTTAATTAATGAAATCTTTTGATCGTACAAGGGGTAGGCACACCGGTTCGTCGGTTCGAATCCGACTTTATTTCCTTTTTTTAACTTTTTTTTAAATTTAATTATATTGATTTATTGATAATTATCAACCTCTGTTAAACACCTTTTTTTTAATTTAATTATATTAATTTATTAATAATTATTAACCTCTTATTGTAAAAAAAAAAATGTGTATATGTAATTTAATAGGCGTACAAGGAAATCATGTGGTGTCCACATCACATTTTTTTTTGTGTATATACTGTAGCTAAAAAAAACATTGTTACTTAAACACCGTAGAATATTTGAAAAAATGCATTCCATGCATTTTTCGAATATTTGTAGTATTTCTTTGACAATCGTCAGCAGGCGATATCCTGTACCTATGGCAACAGGCTTACAACATGGTTAATACAGCAAGATTAATTTCGGTACCGACTTAAGCTTCTATTCCACAATCAGTTACGGTTAAAAACTCTGTTTTGTATTACATTTTAATTTATTAATTTTGTTTCATTATTTAACTCAATTTATTAAATTTAATACAAAATAAGTGCGTTCTACTGTGCACCAAACTACATTACTAGTTATGTTTATATACTAAATATACTTTCATTATACTTATTACTTCATCATTATCTTATTCCTTTTAGGTCTCCCAGCTTAAGTATAAAATTAATTAACTTTCATTCTATTATCGCTAGCATTTAGAAAAATAAATTAATCTGCATTGTTTAATATGGTACATATATTGCGCGCGCGCGCGTGCGTCTAAACGCCTGAAAAATACATATACACACACATCGTTTTATTATCTTACATGAAGTTAAACGAATTGAAGTATATGAAGAAAAGGATAGGTGATTGAGTTGGAAGGGGTGATTTTGCTGAACGTAGTTTCCATTGGGGATTTTGAAAGGGTACTGATGCTAAAATAAAGTCAGAAAAAAAAGACGAGAATACAGCAGGTTGTCTATGAGGGGAAGTCTGTACCTCTATGTGTGTGTGTGTGTATTTATGGAAGGAGTCAGTTTATGTAAGGGAGGGTAGAGTTCTGCTGATAGTTGTTTGTGATAAAAGTCAAGGTTTCGTCAGGGGCCGGAGGCGTTGAAGGGGGGTTGATTTTGGATTTAGTCCAAATGTGAAAGTCTCACCCTCTTGACTGTATACATACATACATACATATATATTTCTATATATATATATATATATATATATATATATATATATAGTAACCCCTTTACCGGATACCACAAGCAGGAATCGAATATAGCAAACGTAGAAAATCCCCTTTCACACATCCGGAGTTGAAATAAAAAATAAATAAATATATATAAGCATACACTATGTATCTATATATATTATCTATCAATCTAAAGGAACAAAAATGCACTAACGTAAATTGAAAAATAAATGCGATACATATACATATTTCTAGTTATATAAAAATACATTTAAAAAAAAAAATAATAAATATATATACGTATATATTTCTTCTTCATGTATGTCATTGTGTTATATAAAATAAAAGTGCATATATATATATATATGCACGATTAAATCAAAGAAGTATGAAGTACGATTAAATCAAAGTTTGTAAAGAAATTATACCGAATTTTATAGATATGTATTTCTGAGCTAAATTTATTCGTTACATATAAAAAGATAAATATTAAATTGCCACGTTAGCAATACATTTTTTTTTTTTTTAATTCAGTGAAATTATCTATATATTGATAGATTAAAAACAACGAGAACAATTCTTAGTACAATAAATAAATGTAGTGAAGTGAAATAAGAAAAAGATTAGATAGACCGTGAAAAAGATGGTGGAACGATTTAATGATCCTGGGACAGGAACGGATGATTAATAGATAAAACTTCTATACCGGAGAAAAAACTTATTTCGATTTCAATCCCTTTTTTTCTATTCCTTTTCACCTAGAAGCAAAGAAAAGATAGTGATTTTTTATTTTTTATTCGTTTTTTTCCCTGTCTTCAGTCATTTGACTGGTTTGATGCAGCTCTCGAAGATTCCCTATTTAATAGCAGTCGTTTCATTTTGGAGAGTGAAACTTTCCGAATTTATTTGTTATAATTTATTTTAAAATCTTTTGAGGGTAAAAATCATCGATAAAAAAATTTACAACCGATTTTAAAAAGAATAAAAAATGGTAAAAAAAAAATGTTTATATCTTGTTTGTAAAGTCGATGACAAATCATAAAGAAACAACTTAAACCTTAAATTGACGCAAACTTATATAATCAAACAATTAAAAAAGAATATAATAAGTTACTAATTTCTACTGTCCCGTCCTGATAAGAAATTCTGTCCCGTCCTGATTAAAATTAATAGAGGTATGAAGAAAAAATACGTTGAATATATACCAACACGACCTTTTCGAATTCAGGATAATTTATTACTTTTTATTAAAAGTTTTCCAAAGAATTTTCTTTATTTTTTGCAAGACTTATAAGTATTATAATTATATCATTCTACAATAAAAATTCAATACTAAGCGATCATGATAAATTCTAACGATCGTGATAATTCTTCAAATATCTACACAGATAACAAAATTGTTATTTATACATTACCTATTTAATTTACGTAGAAGAAACATACAAGGATCGTTCAGAAATTTCACCACCTGGCAAATAAATAAGAATATAGCGAATTTATTTATTTCTTAACCCAGTCACCTTAATTTTCAGCGATATAAGATACGACCCAAATATTCACAAACAGAAACAAAATATATACAAACAGAAAGCCGAACGAAGTAGACTGGCCTACCCTACGACCAATACCGCCAAAGTTGTCGGCCTAATGACAAAAACACTACAGAAAGTTTTGTTTTTGAACGTAGTCATTTTGCAAATCAGTACATTTAGACCAACGGTTATCGACCTTTTAATATACTCAGTATAATGCGATTTATCCAACTCTGCAAGATCGTCTAAGCTATTGAAGTCCCATCATTTTAACTGAGTCTTCGTCCAGCGAGTCGTTTCTTCAGGTTTGGGAATATGAAGTAATTGCTTGTCGAATTAATTCATATTCGAAGGGAAGGTCGTGAAATTTTTTCGCAACAGCTCGAGACGTGAGCAGGAGTATTATCGTAGTGAAAGGGCGCATTTTTTTCCAGACGAAACGTTGAGCTTGAATGGAATCCCTCAGTAATAGAGTAGAGTAATCAAGGAGTAAGTTCTCAAGGTAATCTACGAGCACCGCACCATGAGAATTCCAAAAAACCGTAGTGATGACTTTTCCTGTAGATGGAACAGTCTTTGCTTTCTTTGGCGCAATTTTACCTGCTTCCACCTTCTGTTTAGTCTCTAGCGGGTAATAAATAAATCCATATTTTTCTACTGTTATAAATCGTCGAAGAAACTTAGGGGAACCGTTTTTAAACGAGTAAAAACTCTTGAGATGCGTTTTAGGTCGACTATTATATTAAATTTATCAAAATTAAAATATCGTTTAAACTTAAGCATTAACCCTTTTAAAACAAAGTACTTTACAATAGTTCGAACTTCAATTTTATCCATTCTGTGATAATGTCAACACTTTACGCATGCGTTTAAAACAAAGCAGGATGCCATCTAAAGGATCATAATTGGTAGATATCATAGACATTTGATCATATTTGCGCCACGTGTGTGTCAGACTGCCCTAATACATCGACTGGGAATCGTGGCGGCTCCTGTAATCCAGCTACTTGGAGGTTTCTTGTTGTTGAATATTATCCGCATTATGTTCTCCTAATCAGCCCTAATACATCAAGGGACTTCAAACATATAAAAAAGTCCAGGTATCGGCATATTTCGTAAAAATTAAAAAAATGTATGTACGAAAAGCAAAGTCAAATCGAATTGAAAAGTTTTGAAAGATGATTAAATTAACTTAAAAACTGGAGGTGCTTTAATTCTGCTAATATGCTCTTTTGCTTAAAAATTTCTCAAAGTATGGAATTCATGCTGGTTATTTTTTTTTAATATTTTTTATTTCTCTGCTCTGCTGTAAATTACTTAGACAAGTTTTATTTTTTTTAATTTAATAACTTCAGTTTTAATTCTCCATTAACTCAATTACTAATTTGTCATGGTAAACTTGACACAGGCAATGCCTAAATAAGGTACCTAGTTCTTTTAAACCGTTTAAAGTTAATTTTATTTTTTTTAGGGTACATATTTAATTCTAATTTCTGCTTTTTTACTGTTTTAATTTTTTTTATATATTATGTGCCTAATAAGGTTTACGGTTTATATAAAAATATTATGTATTGTACATTGTAATGGTTGAAAGAATAAAAATGATTTGATTTGAATTCATTTAAGTCAGTTACCTTTAAAAAATGGACTGAAAAAGCGATTTTTTTTTTACTTCCTTGTAAAAGTAAAGCGGGGTTCGTGCTTCTACAAACTCGGTTAGCTAGTTCAGAGGGCAACTAAGTAGAACAGTCAAGATTGTCCGAAAGAAGCCTACAGCGTTGGCGAGGACTGAATCATAATTCACCGATGTAAATTTTTACCAACGCATTTACATCGGTGGCACCCCAACGAGGCCTGGATTATAACTGTGAGATGTAAAAAGTTAGATTGTCAAAAGAAGGCCTCCGTCAGAGCTAGAAACGGGAGGGGGTGAGGCGACCGGAATCGTAACAAGGCGGGTATCTTCCCCTACGGAAGTTAAGATGAGAAATAAATCGCTGATGGAAATGATTATAGAAATATTTACGTCAGTGGCATTCAGACTGAGAATTAGCTAACTGTAAAATGCAATCATTAACAGGGCCAATAAGATGAATTCCGGTAAAGGCCAAAGAGCAAGGAACGGAGGAGGTGGTGTGGTGACCGGAATCGTCACAAGGTGGGTGCCTCTCCCTATGGGAGTTGGATAACGAGAAAACATAACTAAACCGGCAACGAAAAGACTCACATATAACAAGATTTAAACTTAATTAAGTTCTAAGAATTTTTTTTTCATTTAAGTTGTAAATATTATATAATTAAATCGTTAATATTTATTGAAATAAAAATTTGTCTAGAGCAAACCCGAAAGATTGTAGGTTGCAATGCTGTTCCGATCAAGAATTTATTACGGTTTACCTTAATCAATCCAGACGATTCGATTTATCCGTTGAGTTCCATACGAGGTCTGTAAATAAAGTAATGACACTGGTTCAGAAAAACTTCTTATTTGCAATCCAGTTATACATGGATTCTATACCTTCAAATAGTTCCCTTGGGAAGCCACGCAACGCTTCAAACGGTTCTCCCACTTTTCATAGCAGTGCTGCTACTCAGAAAACAGAATATCCTTCACGTGGTCGGTTACATTTTTTTTTTACGGTTCTACTGTTCGAAAATGGTGTTCTTTCAGGTGTTTTGTTAAAGTCAGTAACAGGAAAAACTCGCCAGGACTCAAAGTCAGGTAAATAAGGTGGTTGAGGAACTGCAGGAATGTTTTTCTTTGCCAAAAATTCATTAATAGAGAGAGCAGTGTGACAAGATGCATTGTCATGATGCAGCATCCAGCTGTCTTTGATGGCTGATCTCACGCGGGCAATTCTTTTCTTCAGACTTTCAAGAATTTCTCGGTAAACATACTGATTTACAGCCTGTCCTGTAGGCAAAAATCCTTATGGACAATGCCATTAGTATCAAAGAATCAAACTAGCATGGATTTGATTTTTTATTTGCTCACTTTTGCTTTTTTGGGTGTCGTGAGTTTAAAGTGTGACACTCCTTACTATGGAGTTTTTTTCTAGGTCGTACCCAAATATCCAAGTTTCATCACCAGTAATAACATTTCGGTTTCGAGCCGGGGTAGTACCGGAGCGGAGTTCTAAATTTCGAATAGTTGCCAATCTCCCGCCTTCGGAGAAGGCTTTACAGCCTCGCGATGGCATGCTACGACTAACACAAGAAGGTCCTTGTGTAGATTTATACAGGATCTAAGGGGATGGTATGCCTCTCCATTTTAAGGGCGACGGGAGCCCGAGTGCTCTCCAACCATGTAAATTTAAACCGATATTTGTTTCGATTGGCAGCTGATGAGCTGTGCGTCTACGGGGAGGTCCAGTCAAATGAGCATATGATTTTTGACTGCCCTGCTTTTCGGCGGGGGGGGGGGAGCAGAGACCGGGCCACCCTGGAACTAAGAGGTCAAGAAAATTGGCCGCTCATAAACGGCGAGTCAGTGTGGCGAGAGCCGCATTGTCGGACCGTGTGGGAGTTCCTCGATGAGATTGCGTTGTTCAACCGACATCGGTAGATTAGTTAAGGGTAAAGTATAATGACTCCTACCGTGCTGCTGTGGAAAGCTATTCCAGAGATAATGGCTGGCCACCAGCTAGATAAAGTTCCAACCGCTTTAAATGGTGGACAGGTACTAGCTGGCATTCAGCGACCTAGGCGTGACAGAAAATTACCGAATAAAAAGACAGTAATTACTGTCTATAATATAATATAATAACAAGCGGTGCGCCTCCCCGGTTTAGTTTTATTGTATGATAAGTGAGAGATTGGGATACGTAAGCAGGTGGTGTATGGCACCTCACTTAGTCCGCTCACGCTGTAAGGTAAGCTAACTAGGAGCTATTAGATTATCGGTCGCTAAACTGTTTTTGAGGCACAGTAGCCGTTTTTGGCACGGACATTTGGTCATATGCTCTAGGGTGACCAAATAGGGTGGTGGCGGGAGAAATGTCAGTTAACCAACCAACCAACCAGTAATAACATTTTTTTAGAAAATCAGGATCAGTTTCAATTCGCCCTAGAAGATCGCGGCACACTTCTACCCTTTTGTTTTTTGTCAACAGTGAGGTTTTTGGGACAGATTTTGCCCAAATGTTATTCATGTCCAATTCGTTTGTCAAAATTTGATGGACTGTTGTACGGTTCAAATTCAGTTGTTCTGCAATCATTCTGAGAATTAATCGCCGGTAGTATCGCATCAAGTCTCTGATTCGTTCAACATTGTCGTCACTTTTAGATTGCCGGTCTTCCAGAGAGTGGATCATCTGCAACTGATTCCCAGCAATCTGAAAGTGCTTTAAACCACCTTAACACTTGGGCTCGTGACAGAGTGTCATCTCCCTTACGCCCTTTTCGATTTATATAACGTTTCAGTAGCATTCTCATACACAAAACTTGATTGAACAACGTTGCTAATAATTAGTATCACTCTGTTTTTTAACGTACAATAAAAACTCGTTTCACGACTCACGCGGCAACAATAGACTAAAAGTATTAATATCTAGTATATATCAGCTGTTCATATAATCATATCTTTACCAGTAACTTTACAGTGTTACCACTTTGGCTGGCAAAAGAAAAAAAAAACTAGTTTCATTACCTTATTTACAGATCTCATATGTACCTTATCCTAACATGATCTATATATATTATTATTATTAAGTACAGATTGAATTAAAGATGTAGTTACTTTAATCCTTTTCATTACGGAACATAACATACAAACACAAGTTGGTTTTTGTGTGTTTTTAATTTGGCGTTGACTTCTAAAGTTTTAAATTTTTATTTTAAAAATTATTTTTTTCGCAATTTTTTTAAATCAGATTATTACTATTAATTTTTTTTTTTATTATCATTATTGTGAGAACTGTGATCCAGAAGAGAAACTCGCTCTCCTCCTAGTTAAAATAAGAATTTTTAGAAAAAAATATATTTTACATTGTAAGGGTAACAATACTGCAAACGTAAGCATAGTGTGAATCTAAAAAAGGAAAAATCCTAGAAGAAGTAGGGGTAACAAGGGGAGAAAGATGAGAGATCTTTCCTTCACTTCCGTTTATTCCTTCACCGGGTTCACTCGCTCACTCGGAGAAATACAGAATTTGGTACGAACATATCGTTCTGTCTTCCTTTATCCATAGACCGAACATGAGAGAAACCCTTCCCCACCCGTCACCGCGATCCTTCTTCAATATCTTTTACTCAACCTCTACCGAAAGCAAAGAGATTCTTTAACATCCCTCACGGTGCACTTTTTCCGCTCGGAAAGTTCGTACGTTACAGTGACAGAAACGAATTTAAAACTCTATGTTAAATAGAACGTTTCACTTTAGATATCTTTATTTGTAGTTTATTTTATGTTTACTTGTAGTTTATCGAGTTTAGTGAACACGATTTAATTTACCTCAGGTCAATCTTTATTTTTTACATTTATATATTTTTTTAATTTAATGGAAAAACCAGGAGGGCTCACAAATAATAAAGCCAATTTCATAGCACTGGCAGTTCTGGAGAAAGCATTTATAATGTAGAACGAAATAAAAGTATTTAAATTTTAATAGGGTGGGGAAGGGTTCCTACCTTACAGGCCTAAACAACAGGAGATTTTCAAAAAATTATAAATAAAATCTAATAGAAATTGAAAAATGAAATTTTGTGTAATATAATAAATATGTAATAAGGGAAGAATTCTGATGTGGAAAACACATGAACTTTCACGCTTTTTTTCTTTTTTCCTCTTTAGGCTCCGGGAATTACCGTTCAGGAATTACTTCAGAGGATGAATGAGGATGATATGTATCAGTGTAAATGAAGTGTAGTCTTGCACAGTCTCAGTTCGACCATTCCTGAGACGAGTGGTTAATTGAAACCCAACCACTAAAGAACACCCGTATCAAGTAACTGCCTTTACTAGGATTTGAACGCTGGAACTCTCGACTTCCGAATCAGCTGATTTGGGAAGACGCGTTCACCACTAGACCAACCCGGGGGATTTTTCTTGTACGCCTATTAAGTTACATAAACAGATTTTTTTTTTAAAAGAAAAGTATGTAAAATTTTATTTCATTAATAACTTCTGATATTTTTTTTATTCAATTTATTATTTATCGTAATTTTTTTTTTACAATGTGAGGTTAATAATTATTAATAAATCAATAAATTTTAATTTAAAAAAAGTTAAACAAAAAGAAGATGAAGTCTGATTAGAACTGATGTGCCTTTCCCTTGTAAGATCTAAATATTTCTAATTATTAAACTTTTATTTGGCTATAACTCTGGAACCAATGAAAATAAGTACCGCTTATCGTTGAAAAGTTCTCAATGAAAGCTCAATTGCAGTAAAGAAAAAGTTCAAAATCCAATTTTTTTTGATTTTGGTTTTTGATTTTGCAATTTTTCTTTTACAATTCGATTTACCCAAAGTCCTTTGATTTACTTAAAAATCAAAACAAATTCACAAATTTAATAAACTTCTAATGAAAACATACCTTATCTCTCTGCTCTGGCCCGCTTTCGGGAGCGAAGTCAATGCCTACACCTTCCCACACCGCAACTCCATCACAAAGTTTTCCACACATCCATTCTCATCCCAGCAAACCGCGGTTCGTTGCCAAAACGTCCATGTTTGCAAAGTAAGGACCCAGGCGGCCCCTTAGCCATCCGGATTGCCATTCTATCTATACAACAATTACAGCATCAAACCCCCTCAGCCATCCTCCGCAGAGATAAGTGCCATTGCCAGAAACTATGTTCCATTCCCTTTCGATTTTCCAGTTAACTTGCAGATCAAACAAAACCAGAATCGATCGTCGCAAGCTCTCTAGCTACTTCGGTATGTTCAGCTTTGTATTTGAAACAGGCATATAAGACATGGCCCACATCATCGATAGCCCTAAACTCCGGACACAACCTTGAATTAATCAAATCAAATCAGGTCAACCTATTCCGAAAAGAATGTACAGAAAAACTGTGTAATATGCCGATAGGAAGAAATACCGGTAATAAGGGAAACCCGATAGTAGGAAATACACCTAACTACCGGCACACTTTTCACATCAGGAATAATATTCGTGTAACACAAATCCAATATCAATTTTTGACATGGATATGTCTTATGGTTGGGGTCTTAGAAAAAATTTGTGTCACATCGAGCGTTATAATTGTAATATATTTTAATGTATATATGTATCAAATAAAAAATATTATCGAATATATAAATATAAATTTGTGTAATTTTTACTTCAGACCTTAATCAACATGAGACATATCCATGTCGATGTGCCTCTGTAAAGCTGAGGCATTTTCTTTGTTGAATCTATTTATCACGTGATGGAATTTTTTTTAGAACTTTCTACGATAAATGGCGGTAATTTTTTATCAGTCGTAAGCGGTGAGTAATTATCGTAGATACGCGTAAGCCGATTAATATGTATCAACATTTTGCCGAAATTTGTTTTTTAATCGTCTGACTTTTCTTTTTAAGAAATTTAATTCGGGTAATAAAGGCAACGTGATACCCGAAGTAACACTATTTAATTCATCATATATTTATAAATAATTTTTAATATTGCATTATTTACGTAGTAATCAGAGCATCATAGTTTTTTTTTTTACTTCCTTGTACGACGTAAAGGAAGTATTGTGAATTTCGGTTTTCAGATTTCAACGGAAATATCCATTTTGATCATCCCTGAATCCATTTTGACTAGTTTCGGCGTGACGTCTATACTTAAGTATGTGCCTATGTAGCAACTCAAATACGATTAGCCATAGGATGTTAAAATTTTAGATTTTGGACTATTGTAACATCTAGTTGTGCACCTCCCCTTCTGATTGCAATCGACTCGACCAAAACTGTCCAAAAAAGCCAAAAACCTAAAAATTTGGATTTTGGAGATTTTCTTAACTGCAGTAATTGCCCCTTATTGAGAGATTTTTAACGATATATAATAAGCGGTATTTATTTTCATTGGTTCCATAGTTATAACCAAATGGAATTTTAATTAATGAAATATTTGGATTTTACAAGGAGAAGGCACATCGGTTCGAATTCGACTTCATTTTCTTCTTTTTTTAATCCAAATATTTTGATTTATTAATAATTTAAACTGTGATTGTAAAAAAAAAATGTTATAATAAATATTATTTCAATAACAAAAAAATATGAAGAAAAAATTATTTAATAAAGAATTGGAGGATCGTAACTCACTTTTAAATGAAGAACAGCAAAAAATGTATATATGTAATGTAAGGAAGTCATATGGTGTCCACATGATATTTTTTTAGTAATTTAATTACGTTGAATTAAGAAAAAATCAACAGACGAACATAGAATCTATAAAAATTTTCTTTATCAATATTATTTTTCATTAAAATAAGGACCAGGTTTCCATATTTTTGTATGAGTATAATACTGTTACTTCAGTAAAAAATTTAAGTATCAAAAACATTTTTTTATAACAGGAAGTTCTTTGCATTAAGAGTTAAAAATGTTTACCTTTATACAATTTTAATCCTCAGGAATGTAATAAATATGATTGAGAATTTAGAAAGAAAAATATGTTTGTATTTTTTACCGTAATATAAAAATCTCATGTTTTTTTATTATTTTTATGATTACTTAAGAAAGAATAATGTGACAACCTAAAGTTAACTTTTTTAAAACCGAAGGAGTCTTTGTTGATATAAAGAAATTTAGAAATCAGAAATTTTTATATTGTAACACGGTAGAATTTTTATACTTAGATAAAAATATTTTAATCTATAGTTATTTTTAAACATATAAAGGTAAAATTCAAAATATGGTCAACTTTACTTACCGAACTGTCACAACCGGTACTAAATATACATTCAGTAATGAATTATTTAATCAGTACACTGACTGTACACATCAAGTTTGATGGTAAGAGGAGATTAACTAAGAATAACAGGGGAGGTCATATTAAATGTAGGAGCAACGTTGTCACACGTCAGTTACACGTTTCGTTATCACGTATTGTGCCATTCGATACCAGTTATACTGCCATTTAACGTAACGAATGTTAGATCCGTGGTTTTATTTAACATTTATTCACATATATCTATAATTTATATATATTTATATAATTTATAATAGAATAGAATATAGAATTTTTCGATTTAAGCCATCTATGGACGCGCGAAACCCACCGAAATTCTTAATTTTATCTTTAAATGAGTTTCTTTATTGCGTTTAATCATCGGTAATATTTATTTTTTGCATATTTTAACGGATATCGTCGATCGAACTTTAGAATTTTAATGTATGTGAAGATACCAAAAAAAAAAAAAAAACACTGTTGCAGGAAGTGGGTAAAGGGCGAACTTCCGGTTTTAGTTCAGAAAGAAAGGGTACTGCATTTCTAATGATTTTTTTTAATAACATAGCTTTGGGTATTTTTAGCTAGCTTTGGTTTTTTTTTTTTTTTTTTTTTGGTTTTTGTTTCATATTACTTTAGTAGCCCACCGGGCTGATTTAATGGTAAACTTGTCGTCGCAAATCAATTATTTAATAGCTGATTTTCGATGTCGAAGATTCTGAGATTCGAATCCTAATTAAAGTTAGTGGCTTTTTCCGTATGAAACGGATATGAATACTAGATATTCGATGTACATTGGAAGTTGTGGTGCGATTAGCCACAAGTCACAGGAATGGTTGAGCTGAGTTTACAACACCTTATTTACACGTCATACATTTATAAGCATGCCTTTCAACCACGGAAGGGTTGGTTGTTGTTTATCAGTTGAACAGAATACAACGTACATATTCGTAAAATGAAATGTTATAAGCACGAAAATTTTCAATATTTTTCATGGAGATAGAGAACAGATTAATTTTACAGTAGGAATAATAAATAATGTTATGTTAAGTGTCATATACTGCGAGGAACTGTGTGTATTGTTCCAATATATACATTATGTTTTCCTTCCTCCTTTTCACGAAGTTACTGAGTTGTGACTGCATCAGTTGCCTAACACTGCTATTTGCCAACAACTCGCTTTGATACTATCACCTTTAATTTGTATGGTTTTGGAACCGTGCTCACAAAAAAGAAACAGGCTCAAATTGACCCAAAACGATTAAATCCCCCAAGATTGAGTTTCTGGACACCACCCCTTTCCTAGATTCAGATTTTGAATTACTGAGAATTTAAATTACTATAGCGAAACCAGCTCATACCTGGCGGTGCTCGCAAAATTCTAATTTTGGCTTCGAACATGTTATTTAAAATCAGAATCGTTGTACCTGGCGTCCTATTTATCTCGCAACTGCGGTGCTCACAAATATCTGATTTGGTACAAACTTGATGTTTTAAGACCGTCGGGAAAGCAGCTCGCACCTGGTGGTTCTCTCAAAAATCTAATTTTGGCTTTCTAACCTGTCATCCTTCAAGTTCCAGCATTAAAACCTTAAAACATCATAAAAATGTACCCGCAAGCCAGATTTTGCCTCTTAACTTCGGTTCCTGCAAACTGATTCGTTTAAAATTTAATATTATTTTCTTTCCAATAGGTGTACATCATCCTACCAAGTTTGATCAAAATCTATTAAAAATTCCGCCCGGTAGAATGAAAAAACCTGAAAATGTACCCCCAAATCCCCGTTTTTTGGTTCTAACTTCTAATGAACCGATTTGCTTGAAAGTCAACATGGGTCTATTCCCAATCGGTTTACATCGACTCGCCAAGTTTCATCAAAATCGGTTAAAATTTGCGTCCGGTAGAGCAGATGAAAAGATCTTATTCATAAATACATATGTATAATCATACATATACATTGCAAAATCGTTTCATTGCATTATACATTGGCAAAATCGTGTTCAGTATACTCCAAAACGTAAAGAAAAGTTGGTATCTCTCCCCCCAACCCCTTCGAAAATGTGACCGGGAAGGAGAATCTGATAAAAAAATATATATAAAATACTACATTTATTTTTTATATATTAAATACATTTGCATTTTTTATGTACATTAAACACAAATTTCTTATTTATTGATCATTATTCAACGGAATAGCTATACGTATTTCATCATTACCCAAATTGTCCCTGACATGATTGTCGCTTTGAAATATCTGTTATGGCAATTTCAGAATGTCATTTCTCTGGTTCAGTTATAATTATAATCGAGAATTGATGTATTTCTAAATAAATGATTATAGTTGGAATTAATCATAAAATGTAAACCCTGAAAGGAGTAAAAAATTCATTTTTTCAAATATTTTAAAAATAGTAAATATGTACAGTTTATAGTTTCCTTTAATTTTAATATATAACTTTTCAATTTAGTCAAAAACTGAGCGCAAAAGGATAATTTAAGAAAATATGTTTTCCAACTCGTATTGTATTCATGCGAATAATAAGCAGACCAAAAAATTTGCGTAGTTTATTCCACCAACATTAAGAATCATAAAACAATTACCAATAAAGATAAAATTTTACTTAATTTCTTAAATTCTAAACCGATGAATTCTCATTAAGTGTTTTAAGCAAACTGCATTCGAATTTTCGTTCTCTTGAAAAAAAAAACAGACAATAAACATGTTTAAAATAAAAATAGAGAATTGTGTTTGTAGATTATTACTTCTGCGGTGTCTAAATAAATAAAACGGTCAATTATTTATGATATTTATTTTATTTTTTTTTGTTTAATTGAAAAATAATATATTATCAATTATTACATTTAACAAACTGAAAATTGGTATTTATAATTTTATCGCTAAATATAAAATTTGTCCCAGAAGATATTTGGACAGATGATTTATAACAGCAAAATAAACAAACACGTTCAACATAAAAAATAAACGCAGGGAACTTTTCGTCATTCTGAATTTTTGACTTTATGTATAGTGGTCGTAAAAAATTAAGTTTTAGTACTATGAAAGCCTTTGTTCTTAATTTCTTAAAAATAAAAAAATTCAAGGCAGTCGGAATTAAGGGGAGAGGATATCCAACATTACTCAACTAGTACCTCGAAAACTCGTTGATTAAAAATGCAGAAATTTAGCACAAATATTTAACGATATATATTGAAGTTTCAGGGTAATTTTTGACCCCGTATTCAAGGGGCTATCACAGTAGTAATTTTTAAGTAGATTTCATAAAAAAAAAGCTACCTATTGTAATGGGTACCATGATTCGACTTCCGGAAAATTTCGACATATCTTCGCGTTTCACATCCCCTAAAGTTTATATATATATATATATATATATAGTTAAAAGAAGTTTATAGTTAAAAGAAGAGACAGACTTATAGGCCACATACTAAGGCATCCTGGAATAGTTGCTTTAATATTGGAAGGACAGGTAGAAGGAAAAAATTGTGTAGGCAGGCCACGTTTGGAATATGTAAAACAAATTGTTAAGGATGTAGGATGAAGGGGGTATTATACCGAAATGAAACGACTGGCACAAGACAGGGAATCTTGGAGAGCTGCTTCAAACCAGTCAAATGACTGAAGACAAAAAAAAAAAAAATATATATATATATATATAAACCTTACCTCAGTAAACGTTTTTGATATCACCAACCATTGGCCGAGGGGGTGGAAAAAATGGGGTTTCGAAGAATGATTTTATAAAAAATCATAATAGGCACAGTATCGAATCGGTTTAAAGTGGTCGTTAGTCCTCTAAACATTAACTAACACTTTTGTCTGAAACAAATTTTGATATAACCAACCTTTAAGGCAAGGAATGACCAAAATGTTCCTGGAATTGTAAGAAGATGGGGCTTGTCGTATGCTAAACTTATGAAACTTTTTTCACGTGCAACCATGGTCGTATTGGGTAAATTTGAAGTTTTAAGGTGTAAATGTTTTTTATCCTACTTAGCAACCGGTAAACTCTACCACCGCCTTCCGGGGTGCCGAAAGGGATTTTTTATTTTCTTATCTTTTCCCCGATAGTGTTGGCCAGAATTTAGGGAATGATTAAGGACATTAAAGTAAACAAAACATTAATGTGGAAATCCCCTATCACGCTTTATTTTCCCTCTGACTGCCATTCAGTATGTTTTATATAAAAATTTACATTTAACAACGGAAAAAATTTGGTGAATATGAACCCCAGCATCTTCTACAAAATAAATAAATCTGAAACATTTTACCTATGAAAATTTCATAATTCAGATTTCAATATTTCAATCATTCATTGATTCAGATATAAAGTGTATATAAAAGTATATATAAAGTATATAAAAGTATATATATATATATATATATTTACGCATTTTAAGATCATTTTAAACATCAGTTTCGGTGACTAAAGAGTCCAGTCCTAGAGTAACCTAAAGTGGAAACAAGTCAGGATCATTGTTATCAATAATGATCTCATGTCCGATAAATACTCCGAGGCTTTCGCCAACTATATGTATTGTACCTATGAACAGTTGTTACCACCCTGGAAGTGGAAGGTAGATGGTATTTCCGGGCGTTGGGATTATCTACTTCAGGATATTATCATTATATATAAAATTGAAATATTAATTACATATTTATATTAATTTCATATAATAGATAATAATTTTCAGTCAATTCCATTTAGGAATCTCCACAATTAGTTTGTATATATTTTTAATATGTTGTAGTCTTAATAAATGATTATTAATTAAAACATTTTTAAGCTGTAACAATACTCATTTTATAATATTATTTTTTTTATTTCAAAATTCAATTAGTAAATTAATTTATCAAAATATTGAATTAAGTGGTAATCAAGCAACGATGTTATTACAAGCTACGCATTCTATATTATTAAATGTTTTAATTTTTCTCATATCTGTAAAATATTGTATCTTTCATAAAAATTACGAAAGCTCCATTCAAATAAAATATTACATAACAAAATTAATTAAATAGAAACACACTATATTCTGAGTCATATATACATTAAACACAAAACGATTCAAAATTGTACAGCAATAAACAGATACCAGATGTTAGATATTACTATTTTAACAGAAAGGTTCCTGTAAATATACGAAAACTGACTCAAAAAATAATGAAAATTTTAATTTTTATCAAAAATAGTTGTCTTATTCTTCTATACTGATTTCCCCCCCCCCTCAAAGTAGTCCCACGGAGATGTTATGTCAGCGTTTCTTCCAACCCTCAAAACATTTGTAGAAAGAATTTTTTTTTGTATATTCTTAAGTTCATTTATCAATGGTTTTTTTTTGTTTTATCTATCGTCCCAGATCATTGTTCTTTTCAAAAAAATTTAAGGGCGCCATTTCTGGCGAATATCTAGAGGCTGCAGCATCAGTATTTTGCTATTTTTAAATAAATAATCATGAATTAATAAAATAATATAAGGTGGGAAGTTATCGTGATGCACAATCGAAAAATTGTTTGCCTTACTTTGTGGTCATTTTCTCCGAGCTGCTTCAAGAAAACGGCGTAAAACTGTCAAATAATTCTGTTTATTGATTATATAACCTTGATGTAAAAATTCATAATGGCCGATACCATTGTAACAGAAAAAATCAATAAGAAAAATCTTAACATTCGCGTGCTCTTTAATTTAAATATTTATTTTGTAATAAAATTTTCGAAATGTAATATTTTCCCAACATATTGTGCTTAAATACCCAGAAAAATACTCTGCTGTGACTTTACGGTAGTCAGACGTGACGATATGTACTGTATAATCGACGAAAACAATACGGCTTTATGTTTAACTTTAATATCTAAGGAACCGCTTTAAAAACGATCGGATTATTTAGATACTACGATTAAGACAAAGAAATTATAAAAGAGTAAAATAAAGGAGTAAGCTAGATATAGAAAGTGTAGTGTGGAATGAAAAACGATGAGAATAACCGTAGAATTTGTTGAGGAGGGGTGAAGAATCCATGAAACTTAACTTTCTCGTTCCTATTGAATGCAGTATACAGTCGCAAAGTATCGACTAAGGAAGATACTAAAACTCTTTCTTTAACTTTAACACCAGCTAACCAACTATTACTGCATATTCATCCTTTCAACTTGAAAACACCAAACTACTAAGATTCTATATCAGCTTCTTATTTTTATTCAAAATAACACGTACCCAAAAGTATATTTTATAGTTCATCTATTTATACAAAACCTTTGTAACTTATTTCAAAAGTTTAACATTCATATATATATAATTCAATACCCAGAACGGAACCTGCAATTAAAATTCCAACAATCAAAAAAAGAATATTTTGTAAGAAAAATGTTAAAAGTTTTACTATTTTTTTTTTTAAATACTTATTTCAAAAGCTTTTCATAAAATTTTATTCCGTACTATTATATCAGAAAGTATAAATAATTATAATTTAGTTTCGTAAAATTATTAAAAACAGTGCCTCAAGAAGAAAAGCAAAGAATTTCAGGACATGTTCTAAAATTGAAAATAAAGAAAAAAAATTTACATAAACATAGGTCCAGGTTCCGTAAAACTGCCGCCGCGATTTCTGTTACAAGGAGGGTAGCACTCTAGGAATACTGAAATTCTTGGAATTGTTAAATTAAGGAGCAAATATGATCGTTTCATGTAGTTTTCCATTTTTTTTTTTTTGCAATTGGGCCAGGTCTCCACCTGGCCCATGCTTTTTAAGCTTAACTCAGTTCCCATCCTGCAAGAGATCACCACCTCTCCAAAAACGCCCACCCCGAATAATTTTCGACCACACGGTTGCAAATAATTGTTCAGTACAATTTTCATGTACTGAACAATGTTTTGCTCCACACTTTTTTCCATTACATGGGTTAACTATTTACTCCCGAAAGTAATTTCTTATGTATAAAGACCGGTAATAACCTTTTTAGTACTTTTTAGTAGTTTAATAGTACTTTATGTTTGCTACTCTTAGGTCCTGTTTAAATCGTTCGAACAGTATAAGGTTCGTCTTGTCACCGTTACACATTTGTCAAAAATTCTCTTCGTAACCCTGTTTGAATGTATTCTTGTCAGATCTCCGTAAAATGCCAGTTTTCGCTTAGGTATCGCTTCCGTGGTTCTGTTGAACTCCCGGTAAAGTTCTTCGTTCTTCCTTAATTAATAACCGTCGTTAATTTTTTCTGGATATCCATTTTTCAGCAAGTTCCAGTTTTCCCTTGGTTCAGAGCTACGCATTCTGACGCGTATAAACGCCTAAATTCCGCGTAAAATGGAAATTTTATTGGAAAATGATGAAAAACATTTTATTTAATCGACAAAATCAAATAAACAAAAATGGTGCGCACACACTTTGTGTCAAAAAGTATGTATAATTTAAAGTATAAACAAATGTTTTAAATCCAAACTGCTCTTATATATGAAGATCTTTTTTTAATATTTATCGAATTTCATTGAAAATTTTCATACACAATTACATATTCTGTTTTTAATAAAAAGAAAATTTGAAAAAATAATTTTTGCAATAAAACGTAAAATATGTAAATTATATGAAAATTTAGATACCCTTTATAGATAATATAACAGAAATTCTGAGATACACCGCCAGCAACTTAAAATAACAATAACAATCTACAAATATTGTAATCCTAAAATAATAATTTATTTTAAAAATTTCTTCAGCAATTAAATTAAAATAATAACTTTTCTATTTCATCGATTTTAGGAACCACACAAATAACAGAACATTGTATTCTCTAAAATTAACAATAAATTTGCCTACTTTAATTTACTGTTCAATGAATTACTCCTTTTTATACGCTTTATATTTCATAAATACATACAATTAATAAAAAAAGATCAATTAATTAATTACTTTCATCGTTTAATTACAGACAATTAAAAGTTATAGCCGAAAGCTATATATATCGATATCATTATTATACAGACATACAAACACGTCATTTATAAATACATAAAAAACGTATCGCTTAATTACCTACTTACAAAATGTTAACTGACTGCGTTAAACGTTCGTACCTGTAACAAAAAATTAAAAAAATTATTAAAACAGAAGAACAAAGTTTGTAAAAACGTTTAGTTATTTTTTTTATTATTTCTTTATTAAATCACGAGACCGCATAAAAAAATATAACAAACATACTTGTTTCACTGATTTTTTATTAGTTTGTTCAAAACAAAACAAAAAATAACCGGGTCTCGAACTTAGAACCTTTAGATGAAAGATTATAACCTAACTCTCCAACAAAAAAAAAATTTCTGTCATAATGATACGACGAATGCATTTAATGCGATTATATCATTTTGTAGGGGATATACATTTATTAATTAAATGATTAATAAAACGAAATAATTTTCGCAGCATGAACCCGCAAAAATTAAATTTAGAAGTAAGAATACTTAACACTACACCGAATCCACGATTTCGGCGCGTCACAGTATACCATATATCGAATAATATGTCGCCTTAGTTCAATACCTTTCTTTTACTTTTTCCTGTTTAGCCTCTGGTAACTACCGTTTATATAATTACTTCAGAGGATGAATGAGGATATGTATGAGTGTGAATGAAGTGTAGTCTTGTACATTCTCAGTTCGACCATACCTGAGACGTGTTGTTAATTGAAACCCAACCACCAAAGAACACCGGTATCAACGATCTAGTATTCAAGTCCGTGTAAAAATAGCTGGCTTTACTAGGACTTGAACGCTGGAACTCTCGACTTCCAAATCAGCTGATTTGGGAAGACGCGTTCACCACTAGACCAACCCGGTGGGTTTCTTAGTTCAATACCTAGGTTAGGTTTAATTATTCAAAATATTTAATTATTCGCTGATTCAGTCAAATAAATAAAAGTCTTACATCGTTTATAATATAAATTATTTTTATTACGATCTTTTAACTTGTATTTTATATATATATAAACCATTATTGTATTAATTAATTATACATTCGTAATAAACATTGAGTCATTGAAAGATGGAAGAAGACTGACCAACGCCATAGTTAAAAATTCATTTAAACAAGAGTAACAATAAAGTGAAAAAACTTCATTTAAATAACCTTGAGTCTTAACACCACGAATGTCTTATCTTTTCGACATATTTTAAAATTATAAAGAAAAATTATGAATTTTTTGATTTTGATGATGATGGTGTAAAGGGAGAAAAAAACAAACAAATATAAAAGAAGTATAATAATAATAAACGTATACAGCGCATTACAGAGTTCGTGTTTACTGGATAACCACCTTAATACAATGATAGGGTAGAAGCCCACAAACCGTTTACTTCTATTAGCACACACCTCATAAAACCAAACAAATACCGAGAATACATTAACCGAGATGATATCGAGATTCTTAACTCAGATTCCATGGGTCTAGCAAAAATTCACAGAAAACTGTCGGAAAAGAATGGATCAATATTTAAGGTGCAGCGATAAAAATACGATCTATCCGTAAAAGGACCACAAAAAAAACAATAGAAGGAGCGCATAAAACCCTCTCCAAAAGCGGGTAAATTTAACCCGCAACCCATTCCACAATCCCTCGAGAGATCGGGGTACAATTATCCAAGATGTAACAACGTATTACCGATCGATTATTTTGCATACATTGGTTTATATACGTGCATTAATATATTGCTTTTCATCCGGATACCAAAAGGTTTAGAATTCCCTAAGGAAAACCTGTGTCGATCCTCTGAATCGTAGAGTGTAGGAGTACCCCCGGCTGAATCGAAAGTTCTGTTCAAACAAATCTCCACTGGGATATTTCATGGTTAAATTAGCAGCTTTGGAATATTACTTAAAAAGAAAAAAAAACAATGTACCATTAAATTTTTTAATTATAAGACATAAATTATTTTTAAATTAGAAATGAGAAAATATTGTTAAAATGTACGTTTGTTTTAAGCGATAATATTAATAATATTTATGCATAATTCAAAAACTAAAATAAATAGGACAAATTATTTGTAAATTTAACATTAGTACCACCGTCCTTATGCTAATCTCTCCGTGCATTTACTATATAATTTCATATTTTCTTTATTTAATAACCAAGTTTTCAATATTTTAAAACATAACTCTTACGGATAAACAATATCCTTACTATCAGCCGACAGATAGTTCTTAAATCCAATGCAGAAACATCCATTCTAACTCCTACCGTTTCTGTACCCACTGTCTTATAAATTAATGCTACTATAATAAGGTCTTTAAAACCCACCGGATTGGTGTAGTGATGAACGCGTCTTCGCATATCAGCTGATTTCGAAGTCCAGAGTTCCAACGTTCAAATCCTAGTAAAGGCGGTTACTTTTATACGGATTTGAATAATAGATCGTGGATACCGGTGTTCTTTGATGGTTGGGTTTCGATTAACCACACATCTCAGGAACGGTCGAACTGACACTGTACAAGACTACAATTCACTTACATTCGTATATAACATCCTCTGAAGTAATACCTGACAGTGATTCCCGAAGGCTAAACAGAAAAATATTTAAATAAGTTCTTTAAAACCAGTGGCGGCTCGCGTATAGGCACTGTAGAACTGCACCACCCTTTATTTCCACTTTGTATTATCGATAACATTTAATATAATCAATCCTTTTTCTTTAATTCTTTATTTGCACTTACAAAAAATATAATCCTTAAGCTTATTGTCAGTGTAGCCATCCCCCAATTTATGAAAAAGATACAAAAATCTTTCTATGGAACTGTGCGGTTCACAGTTCCAGCGGCGTGGTTTGGCTGTTGTACGCATGTACACATAGGAAGCTGCACGCGAGGCTGCGGAGAGAGAGAGAGAGAGAGCACTATCGTTCCCGCAGTGCGACCCTGTCACTCCGCGTGCGTATGGAACGTTCTTGTTCGCTTTCTTTTCTATTTTAGCCGGTGGAAGGAATATGAAAGCGGTTTACTTGTTTCTTCAGTAGTGATCAGAAAATGGCAGAAAGCAAGGACTCTTTGATCGCCAAATCTGTCCAGAAACACGCTGGAAGGGCGAAACAGAAGGTATTTAGTAAAAAACTAATTATGTTTCTGTGTACATAGAAATTTAAATTAAGCACCTTTGGACCGTAGTGGTCTTAAGCGGACATTTTATTAAGTTAATATCTAATAATATTATAAAGTATTATGTTTTGACATTATTCGGTTAAACAGAATGTGTACCAAGAATATATTCCTGAATATGATAAAGTGTAGAATTAGATTATTATCCTGATTCCAGGTATTCTATTGGATTCATTTTTTCGGTTTTTTTATTTTAGAGAAAACTTTAACCACGGCCTTGAAAAGGCCCAGAAAAAAATTTCTGAAGCAGCACCCTCACTAACTTTAGCTACGAGACGCTACTGCATTTATTGTTGGTACCGTTAAAAATTCTCTTTTAAATTTATAAATAAACAAAAAAAAGAAACTAATAATCATCTGCCGTTAACCTTTCGATCCAACTCAATTTTAGAAATGACGTTCAACTAGTGAAAATAAAGAAAAAAAAACATAGTAATCATCGGTTCGAAACGCTTCGTTCGCGAGTGCAGGTTGGGGAAAAAAATTTACCGTGTTTCTTCGCCTTTGGTAAAATTAAACCAGACCGTATTAATAAAAATTAGGTATCATAGCTGTATATTTAGTAAATTTCGTGAAATATAAACTAAAAGATAAAATATTGGGGTCGAGAAACACAATATTTTAGCACTCCCACTAATTTTAGCAACGAATCGCCACTGTTTAAAACTTTAATAAAATATAAATCTCTTAACGGTAAGAGTTTTATCTGTTGAAATAATTACCTTTCCTGTCCTTTTACTGTAATAAGATTTGTATATAATATTTTTCAATCACTATTGTTTTAATAACAAAATAAACTGCGGTTATTAAAGCATCCGTACTATAGGGTGAGCGAAAAGATACTCAATCTTGAAATTATTACGCCACTAAAGTGGAAAATTTGACTTTTAGGTTTACTCTAAAGGATGAATCGATAATGCTTGACCATGTAGCAATCACGTAAAAACAACAATCAGGTAATTTCTCACTATTCTGTCTAACAGTAAATGGATGCCAAAAATACTTTAAACGCTTTACACAGTATCAACGTCCAATTATTCTTGAAAGCTAATTTAAATCGTAATTTTATTTAAAGAACCTGGAAGATTTTGTTGTAACATTTAATCGATCAAACGTAACCGATGAGTAAACAATTTCTCATATTTCTCTTTAGAGAGAACGGTAATGTTGGTGAACGAAAACACTTCTAAATACAAATCTTTTGAACGCATCCTTATATCCTTTTAACGATCGCATCGAAACTAAACAAGAAGATTAATTAACTAGATTGAAATCGGGAAAGAAATGTTATACCGGAGTATCTGCAATGCCAAAAATAAATTAAAATTACGTCAGTATGGTATTCACGTAGCGCAGAAATTGCGAGAATCCTATCACGGAAAAGAATTTCACTTGTTAATATTTTACGCTTTTTTTTAAAACGCATATCATTTTGTTAGATCGGAAAAACAAAAGTTACAATCGTAGACAGAACCAACGATCTTCAAGTCAGTGATGCGCTGTGTGAGATGGAAGCTTGTCGACCGAAATACGAAGAATTATCTTGGCAAAGGCGGCGCTTACGAAGACAATAGCTATTTGGAAGGATCACGAGGAACACAAAGCTGCTTCAGATACTAGTCTTCCCGATAGTCAGGTACGGCGTTGAGAGATGGATACCAAGGTGTAACACCGGAAGAGAATTCATCCGTTCGAAATGCGGGCCTACAGAAGAATTTTACGCGTCGCATGGGCGGAAAAGAGGACGAATAACATAACAAACAAACTGGGTATACGGAGAGGAGTTTGATCGCAATATGCTTCCGGCGCATCCTCCGCTTTTTCGGTTATGTAAGCCAGGCAAATATTTTGAGAAGTTAGTCGTACAGGTAAAATCGAGGGCAGCACATCACGTAGAAACCGTCGAAAAAGTTTGGTTGAACCAAATTGAAAACGCGACTGGAGGAATTTTAAGTACATTGATTCGAATGGCAGAGGACTATGAGCTGTAGCGAGAATTGTCAGCGGGATATGAATCGGGTCACCAGCTTTCAAACACGAGAGGAAGGATCACTATAATGATACGTTTTAGTGACGAGGTAGGTTCATCTAAGTGGCTATATAAACAGATAGAAAAACCGATACCAGAATGCGCAGAACCTCGTGTTTTCCATAATAATACATACAGAAGAAATCGGACTTCGGTACGCGATTCCTCACGAAGAGAATAGTAGGTCGAACTTTTTTCACAGAAATAGTAATATATAAACGCTACCAGAATATTATAAATGACTTGAAGGCTCTGCTAGAAGATAAATCAGATAGCTGATTGCAGCAAGACCGTGCTTAAACAGGCTACACGGCGAATAATACAATGTTGGTGCAACCTGAGTTCTTTGAGGAGAAAGTAATTTCCTGTGATCTACGGTCACAGATCAACGAATTTATTTCCCACGTCTGTTTTTTCTTTACAATTATTAAAAAGAAAAAAATCTGATGTGGACAGCACATGACTTCTTTGTACGCCTATTAAATTACATATACCACAATTTCTTAAAATGAAAAAAGTAATAAAATTTTACTTCATTAATAACTTTTGATATTTTTTCATATTTTTATTATGATTGAATAATTTATTATATATATATATATTTTTTTACATTCAGATGTTAATTAGTAATAAATCAATATACTTAAATAAAAAAAAAGGAGATGAAGTCTGATTCGAACCGATGTCTATTCCCCTTCAAAGATCCAAATATTTCATTAATTAAAATTTCATCTGGCTATAACTCAATCAAAGTAAGTAAGTTTACGATAACTCATTGAAAATTTCTCAATGAGGGCTTATTACTAAAGTTAAGAAAAAGTCAAAAAACCAATTTTTGTGGGATTTTGAGCTTTTTTGAACACTTTTGGTTCAGTCCATTGCAATCAAAAAGAGAGTTTCAAAACTTGATGTTACAACAGTCCTAAATCCAAAATTTCAACATCCTACGGCTAATCGTTTTTGAGTTATGCGAGATAAATACGTACGTACACGCCGAAACTAGTCAGAATAAATTCAAGGATGGTCAAAACGGATATTTCGGTTGAAATTTGAAAACCAAATTTTTTCGCGATCAGAATCCTTCCTTTACTTCGTATAAGGAAATAAAAAGTTTTATTTTTGAGGTTAAATTACTTTTTTTATTATTGACATGAAAAATGTTCACGTATATTAATTTGTAAGGAAGGAGATTGAAACTAGGTTAAAGAAATATGTAGCTCGTTATAATTATAAAAGACTAGATAAATTGAACAGCACGTAGCAACTGATCAAAAAATAGTTTATTATAAAAAAAATTCCAATAAAAAGAATTTCCGCAATAAAAATAGATCAGTATTGAGAGTATATATATTACTAACGATAATCAATCGATATTTAATAGAGAATTTTAAATTTAATTAAAATCTTTTTCTAAAAGTTCCCTATTATAACAACGTTAAAAATGATCTTTTCAGTATATTTTCTTTTTTTTCATGGAAGGGTCTGCTTTTTTTTGGAATAACTGACTTTTTTTCACACAGATAAAGACTCGCTTATTATTGCAAACGGTTCATGGGTTTTGTTCGCGATAATAATGTTGGATGTAGTTGTATCTGAATGTATTTTTATTGGAAAAAGAAATTTTCCTTTCATATGTGCAGACCGACTAACTGAAATATAAAATATTTAAAAAAAAAAAAAGCAGATAAATGGTATGTACTACAATAGCGATGATATAGCGCGGTGAGCCTTTCGTTTCCTCTACTAACCGCTTTGTAAATTAACCGGTTTGGTTGTTGAAGAACCAGTATATTTACAATCGGCTCCTTAAGTGGAACCATAAGTCGTTTGATAAGCTCATGATAAGGGGTCTTAAGGAACTCCCATAATAAGTAATTCATAATAACAGTTTTCAGTGGCAGAAAAATTATTTCTGCCAACACTTCACAGTCCAAGAAACCAAATATTAATAAATGAAAAAAAAGAGAAAAAGTAAACAAATAAATAGTCAAACCAAATAAAAATAATAGTCATACAAGAATATTATCACTAGATTTGGCGTCGTCATTTATCAAACTATCATGCAATAGCCCCTACGTCAAGCACATGTAGACGTTTCAACCTTCGGACGTCCCTGCTGTTATCAAGCAGATAGATCGCTAAATGGTTGATGTGATTTTCTATTCGTTATCGTTGGTATGTAACACTGCGCTGTTTCACAATCTCACAAACCACCGGAAGCGCTAGATATACATAAATTTCACAAACCATCGGAAGCTGTAGATATTCATGAATTTCATCATTCCACGTGAACCATTGTGCCTCTGCAATTTTTCTCGTTACTTTGTTTTGGAAGCCTTCTATGATATCTACGGTACTATTACTTGCTATTCCCCACAACTCCACGCCGTAAGTCCAGATTGGTCGTAGGATAACTTTGTAAATCGGAACTTTATTGGCCAACATGAGGCGTGAGTTTCTCTTCAGTAGCCGATGAAGTTACCTATACTTCGAGTTCCGTTGTTTTCTTTTCCTCACGTGACACTTCCAGATCAAACGCCGATCTAGGTGAAGTCCTAGGTACCGCACACTCTGGTTTTGGGATGAAGACATCATTCATGTACGCATTGGGACAGTCACCCTTTCTCACGGCGGATGTAACGTGCTTTGATTTATCCTGATTAACGATAATCTTCCATTTTTTCTGCCACGCGCAGACAAGGTCTAATGCCATCTGCAGCTCCCGCGAGGCTAGTTCAGGGTATTCGTTAACAGCAAGGATAGCAGCGTCATCGGCAAATGTGGCGTCGATGCAACCTTCCACGCCTGCAACGCCCGCAGTGAATATTTAATAGAACACAGGACCTAGAACAGAGTTCTGAGGGACACCAACCTAATGTCAAAGAATTTCGAAAACTCATCATTATATCTTACCTGAAAGAAACGTCCCTCAAGATAATTCCGTAAGACACGGTAGTAGGGTTAAGGAATTTTTTATTTTAATTTATATTTTTCTTACTTTGTGATTATTATGTAATCCTGAAATGATTTATTTATTTTTAAAACATAAGTTATCCAAGCAGCAATAAAAATTATCTCGATAAACGTTAAACGTCATGTACAATTAACTAAAATTCCTGCTCTAAAAAGGATAACAAAAATATTGTAAAATATACTGGTAATTTATTAATTTAATTTTTAAGTAACAGGTTAACCGCCGTTTTAAACTGCATTAAATCTAAACTTAAAGATCAGTATAGAATAGCATTGCCCCCAGTTCTGTGTAAATTACTACATTTTTGTAATCAATACGATAAATTTTCTAGCATAAACTCTACGAACTGAAAATGCAATGTTGCATAAAAAATTTTGATCAATAAATATTGAATTAACAAATATAATTAGGAAAATTAGATAGTTTACCTTTCTTAAATTTTAGTGTTAATAAATAAATTAGTAGGCATTGACCTCGCTCCCGAAAGCGGATAAAAGCAAAGAAAATTAAGGTATACCTTCATTAGAGGCTTACTAAGTTTTTAAATCTGTTTCTTGACTTTCAAGTAAATCAAGATAAAGCACTTTGAGTAAATTGAATTGTAGGACAGACTTTCGTTGTTGCGATCGACAACGATGGTATGAAGAACAACGATGGGTATTTGTTGGTATGAGATAGTATTTTTTGTGTTTAAATACTCAAACAAGTGATTATCTGAGTATATAGCCTAATTGAAGTTAGATGTGGAAAGAGTTTTTGTGTGAAAACTTCGGTGTTAGAGGAAGCGCGGTGATCGCGCTTCCACCGATCGCTTAATTTGATAGTTGAGGGTTGTAAGTTACGGTAGGTGTTGTAATTGGAAGAGTCCATACGAAGGTTGGGTAAATATACTGATGGAAATGTCTACCGAAGTATTTGCACCGGTGGCATCTTGATATAGGTGCCAAACTGATGACTGTGTTTAATTATCAAGTTTAGAGGATGTAAAAGTCGATCTCCGGTAAAATCCATCAAGGCTAGGAACGGAGCGGGTGGTGTGGCGGCCGGGATCGTCACACGACGGATGTTTTCCTGTACGAGGCGGGGGGGTCAGGCAGAATGTAACGCAAAATCAGATGAATTCTTTACACAGGTAGTGTTTAAAACAGGACACAACATTTTATGGTTTCTGTTCTGAGGAGCCGTTAGATGTTTTTCGCCATTGTTATTCATTATTTACCTTATATAATACATCTTGAAACATTAGCACCACCATTTATAAAGATGCGTAAAAGAAAAATATGAGTACCATATATGGTACTCATGACCTGTACACGAATTTGTGAGTACGTGGAACTAATTTGCTTCAGAGTATTAGTACCATAAATGACACTTTGGCCTCAGAGTTGGGCTTTAATTAAAAGATATCGGTTAGTAGAATTCGTATGTTATCATTTATCGTTATCGTTGTCCGAAGTACAAGGAAGTATTTTAATCGCGAAAAATTTCGGTTTTCAGATTTCAATGGAAATATCCATTTTGACCATCCCTGAATCCATTTTGACTAGTTTAGGTGTGACGTCTGTACGTAAGTATGTATCTCGCATAACTCAAAAACGATTAGCCGTAGGATTTTGAAATTTTGGATTTAGGACTGTTGTAACATCTAGTTGCGCACTTCCTCTTTTGACTACAATCGACTGGACTAAGTGTCTAAAAGAAAGCCGAAAATCCAAAAATTTGGGTATTGGTCTTTTTCTTAACTGCAGTATTAAGCCCTCATTGAGAGCTTTTGAACGGTTTATCAGAAGCGGCAATTATTTTTATCGGTTCCAGAATTATAACCAAATGAAATTTTAATAAATTAAATATTTGGATCTTACAAGGGGAAGGCACATCGGTTCGAATCGGACTTCATCTCCTTTTTTTTTACTTTTCTTTTTCATTTAAATATATTGATTTATTAACAATATTAATTTCTTATTGTAAAAAAAAATTTACAATAAATAATAATTCAATAACAAAAAAAAAATTAAAAAACTGTAATAAAAAAATACATATAGTTTAATAGGCGTAAAAGGAAATCATGTGGTGTCCACATCAGATATTTTTGCAATATATTAAAATATGTTTCTCAAAATTTTGATAACGACTATGCTATTTTTTTAAATTTTATTATTACTCTTATTATTTACTTCCGTTTGCGGTTGTATTTTTTATAATTCACATTACAGAATTTTTAATTTTTTTAAAACTCAAAAAAAAAAATGCTACGTTAAATTTTCATTCGTACAATTTATTTTTTCTTATTGAATTTTACAGTAACTTTATTATGCTTTATCTCTGATATGTTTATTTTACTTATAATAATATTTAAATATTACAAAATTATTATTGAAAAAATTATTTAACATTCCAAGTATGAAAACAATATTACGATCTTACTGCACACTGGAGGCGCTGGACACCATTTTCAATTTTTGTAATAATTTATCTTTCAGGTATCCATTGGCCAATATTTTCTGCTATTTCTAGAAAGAAAAAGGTCAATATATATCTGAGCAACTCATCAACCCTACACTGAACACAAATAACATGGAATTTTTTCTGGAGGATACTGCGTCAACAGTCGCACTACTGAATTGTCATTCGCTCTAAGTACTGGAGTAATACGAAATATTTTTTAATAAGTATGATTAACTAACCAGTTAAAAAAAATCGTAAACTGTGCGTGAAAAAAGAAACAAAAAACACCTTTTTTAAAAAACTCGAGCACCAAGTAGTACTTACAGCCTGATGAAGGAATTCACTTTTTTTTTTGTCTTCAGTAATTTGACTGGTTTGATGCAGCTCTCCAAGATTCCCTATCTAGTGCTAGTCGTTTCATTTCTGTATATCCCCTACATCCTAGATTCCTAACAATTTGTTTTACATATTCCAAACGTGGCCTGCCTACACAATTTTTTCCTTCTACCTGTACTTCCGATATTAAAACGACTATTCCAGGATGCCTTAGTATGTGGCCTATAAGTCTGTCTATTTTTTCCAAATGCTTCTCTCTTCATCAATTCCCCACCCGGAGATCCGAACGGGGGACTAGTTTACCTCCGGAATATTTTACCAAGGAAGGCTCCTCCATCATTGCTATATGAAAATGCAGAGAGCTACATTTTCTTGGAAAAAAAGCAGCTGTAGTTTTCCATTGCTTTCAGCTGCGCAGTACTTAGAGGACTGAGTGATGTTGATATGACCGTTTAAGTCGCCCTGACTTACGCCCTTAACAACTACTGAAAGAGCTGTTACCCTCTTTCAGGAATCGTTCCTTAGTCTGACTCTCAACAGATACCTCTCCGATATGGTTGCACCTTCGGTCCAGCTACTCTGTATCCCTGAGCACTCAAGCCCCCTCACCAACGGCAAGGTCTCATGATTCATAGAGGAGGAGGAATTCACTAAATACCAGATATATTACTCATGAGAGTCAATATATTTGTTCCAATAAATGGATTTAATTTTTTTTTTTTTTTGTATTTCTGTATATAAACCTTGGTAAAAGTTTTTTTGATACCTTCGAAATCGTAAATGTACTCTAATCTTTCATCAAACATTACAACTGGATCTTTAATTCTTTGAACCAATTCAACTTTAATTGTACAGCGGAACAATTTGTAATACGATTGCACGATACACAACATATTTTGTGGGTTAAGTTTCAAGCCTTACCGAGAGTAGACGGAATACATCAGTTTGCAATTTGTGTGCCTTTTCAGAACTTGAAAAACACCTAAAAATTAAGAAATTATAACGAAATAATAAGCATAGGTTATCCACCGCAAGGAAAATATCATTGATAAAGAGGAAAAACAATAACGGTCCCAGATGTGATCCTTGGGGCACACCTGATAATAATTTTAAAGTTTTAGAGAATATAACTTTTTACTGGCACTTATTGCACTTTATAATCCTCATTATTACGTCGTAGTGTATGATCTGTCATAATTTCGTAATTATAAAATATTAGTAATGAAATCAGCAGTGATTATAAAAGTGCATACATATATTTTTCTACCACACAATTTACGTACATAAAGGAAAAAAGATATTATACATAAACTATTTGAAGATACTTTTCTTGATTTTTTGACGTCATAAGTTGAGTTTGAATTGTTATTGAGATGCAGCCTGATGTCATGAGCATATAATTTTTTTTTTTCACTCAAAAATTCAACGAAATTACTTGGAAAACCTCTTGCAAAAAATAATATATATTTCAATATTTCAGGTTGTCTTAGACCGATATTCGATAGCCCTTTCGCTACGTTGGGTTGTTAATCTACAAAAATTTTCTTATATTTATCAGTACATATATAAAAAAATCCTTTTCGGCACGCCGGAAGGCGGAGGTGAGATTTCACCGGTGCTAAGTAGGGTATAAAAAAAATTTCCACCTTAAAGTTAACAAAAACTTCAAATTTACTCAATACAATGGTTGCATGTGAAAAAAGGTTTCACATGATTAGTATACGACAAGCCCCATCTTCTTACAATTCCAGCAACATTTTGGCCATCCCTTGCCGAAAGGGTTGATCATATCAAAAATTGTTACAGACAAAAGTTTTAGGTAATGTTTAGAGGACTAAAGACCACTTTAAACCGATTTGATAATGTACCTATTAAAGGAGGAATGATTTTTTTTGTTTTCAAAACCCCATTTTTTTCATTCCTGGGCCAATGGTTGATGATATAAAAACTTTACTTACATATGTTTTAGGCCCTTATCCAATTAACAGTAGGAAATTTAAACGAATTCTATATTTTACTTAATAAGAGAGTTATAGCGATATTTTGTTGTTTTTTTTCGTAAAAGCCCCCCTTTTCGCCCCCTTGATCCGATTTTGGCTGTTAACGAACTCGATCGAGGTTTTGAAACGAGTTATTTTTAAGGAACAATTTTAAAGGGACTGGCGAAAAATCACGGCAGCTATCGTGTTCACAAGAAAGTGAGATATATATATATATATTAACTTTTGAGCTGACGGTGAAACGCGAAGATATGTCGAGATTTTCCGGAAGTCGAATCGTTGTACCCATTATAATAGTTCGCTTTCTCATGAAATCTACCTAAAAGTAATAAATATTTTCGCATTTCAAACACCCTCACCTTAGACTTCAGTAGAAATTTCTTTAAGTCAATTCTACATATTGTTTTTTTATATTTTTATCAAAAGCAAATTTCTCGCCTTTACGTTTTTTCTGAGATGTTTTTTAATAGTAAATTATTTTGAAAAAGTACCCGAGTTTTAAAAATAAATATAAAAATTTCAATTATTATATGGTTTTTATTTGGCGTCAACTTTAAAAATTTCATGTGGAAAATAGTTTAAAAAAAAATTATCTAATCAAGAATATCTTTTTTTAATTATGTTAATGTCTTTAATTATTCAAGGGTGACATACGCTACTGCAACATTTTACCGCACTGAGATTTCAAATCTCTTATCAAAAAAGTCTTCATCGTTTAATTTTTTCCTTTGTATTACTTCAAACTCCCCCTAGACGACCTACTTCTTGACTTTCTCCTTTTCCTTCTGCAATGCGGGGTTCACCCTTAAATCTCTTGTGGCAGTCGAACATCATGCAATTCGCTCACGTGCCCCTACCGAACAGGTCGTTTCATTTCAATGATGTTCTCTAACGAGGAGTCTACTTCCATTCTTATCTTAATTTTTTTCTAATTCTTCGGTTAGTTAAACGATCCTTCAGAGTCCTCTGACAATATCACCTTCTCCAAAGCAGCGAATCCGTCACTGCCATCCCTTTTTTAATTTTTAGTTCAATGGCCATACCCCTGCACCGTATTTAACTCCATTAAATGAATCAATTAACCGTTGTTTTTTTTTTTTTTTAGATATGCTGTGGCGTTCCAGAAAACAGAATGCAGTTTCCCCGAATAATGTTCGGGAAGATTTGATGTTATCAAAATCTGAAATTACTGAAATTTATTTACACGTTGAACCCCTTTCTTTTCTCACTTGCAAGTTCTTCCCTTATCCTTGGATTACTAAATACTTTTCTTATCCGTATTGATTTTTAACCCTCATTTTTCCCCTAGTTCCGCATTCAATCTTTCTTATACATATAGATTATTATTATAGATTATCGAATCTTTCGCAGATTTAGGCATTAGGATTTTTTTTAAAGAAAATTCTACAAACGGTTAAATAGCTAGCTGTTTAAATAATATATAGTATATTGTACATATACATATATACTTATTTTTTTTAACTTCCGGGACAACCGTTCAGTATCGCTTCAGAGGATGAGATGAATGATAATTTTTTGTAGCGTGTGTGCCATACCTGACCGGGATTCGAACTCGGGACCTTCTGATGAAAGGCCGAGACGCTACCAGTCGCACCACGGAGACCGGCATATATATATATAATATTAAGTAAAATAATTTATCTAATCACGAAACCCATTCAAAAATACTAATAGAATTATTTTTAATTAAAGTTGGGTAATTATAAAAAAGAAGTAAAAATTAACTTTTAATTATAAGAACGTGACGAATTAAAATTGTTAAAAGATACGATGCCGACGTGTAGTGGAAGGATAAGGAAGTAAGTTTTATGTCTGCTACAAAGAGAGCCTTTAAAAAAAAAAAAAAAAAAATTAGCTGACGTCTAGTAAAGTAAAGTCAAGAGCTAACTTCATCCATGACGCGACGCTACGTTCAAAACTTTTATAAAGTCAAGGATAGTTATATGTTTACTATTAGCAAACCGACCTCTTGTGTATTAAACTACTACGTACTTAAAAATTTATTCATCGTTATAGAAATGGAATATAATTTGCATAAAATAGGAGCGGGTAAAAGGAATTGCATGCGTGAAAAGGTCACTTATTATCTGAATCTTTCGCTCTCTCTTATAGTAATGAATTTATTTATTACGTCTGTAACCGGTCATAAATCTAATATAATTCGCCTTAATAAAGTCAGAAAACTTTACGACTTAAATAAAATTATCCTTTTATTAATCGTAAAAAGATAATTAGAATAATCCACCCTTTAAATTATACGTTTAAAAAACAATTAGAAAGAAATCTATAAGTTAGATAAAATTTCTCGAATATTAGAGGAGGTTTTAATCGATTTCAAATGAAGATCGATACAAACTACTTTTAAACAAACTCATCTCAATTTTTTTTTCTTTAAGGGATTTCCTTTTGTGTTACGCCATACTTTTCTTTAAGATAAGACCAATAGAAGATTTTTTTTTTTAAATTTGATTATATAATCGGACTCAAGTAGTTTGGACTAAAGGCAAATGAAGTACGATCTTTCTCTCCGACCAATATTCCAGAAATTATTTTAATTAAATCAAACGATGTTTTTGTTCATCTTGACCCTCCGAGGGAAAAACACATACCATGTGACTGGTCCGACAGCCACGCCACCCCCTCCGTACCTTGCCGTTAGGGGCTTTACCGGAGGTCATTTTTAATAGCCTCAATTGATATTTCAGTCTGACTGCAGTCAAGATGCCACCGATGCGAGTGCCCAAAGCAACATTCACATCGGTGTACGTCGCCTAACACGGACACTAACCCTAAACTGATATTTATGAACCGGTATTACTATTTGCTAATCTCCTAAAATATTAGAAGAAATTTTGAACGAATCGGAAAATCAACGTCGGATAGCCGGTTGAATAATTATAGAAAAAAAACAGTATTCTTCTCATAAATAGAATTAAGAATCATATGAAACTCGAGAAAAGAAACTACACCGAGCAAATAAAACAATCTAAGGAAACCGTTGAGCTATGAGGAAATAACAGGAAGAAAAGGAGAACCGAAGAAGGGTGAACGTTGTACGTAAAGTCAAATTATTAAACTATTGTGCAACACCTTGTCTCACTAACGGTTTTTAATCTTGGACGTCCAAGAAATTCACACAAATTATGAGAGTTACCCGACGATCGATGGAAAAAATCACGCTCGGTATGAAAATAAAGGTTTGAGTTTAATGTAAAAAAATAAGGCAAACCACTGGAGCGGAAGATACGGTTGAATTAATCAAGAAATCGAAATGGAAGTGTGTTCCAAGCAACGAGTAACGTTTTGGAAACCTTTCTACGGTAAAAGGAAACGGTGGAAGATGATTTAAAAAAGCTACAGGAATATATTTAATTTCCGATTGGCTTTAGTCGGAGAAGCGTGGAATATTGTGAGAGGAGGCATACGCTCGGTTGCCTGGTTTCCTAGTTGAAATGAGAAAATTAATCGATCGATATTTTACAGTAGTGGATTGATATGAATTAAGAAATAATTTAACATTAGTTCAAACGGTACATATTATTTTTATGAACAAAAACGTTTTTTGAAATTCTTTGACGGGAAACGTCTTTAAAATCGTACCGAAACATACGGGTACCAGAACAGAAATATGTAGCGTAACGAAAAGTCTATATCGCTCTGCCTTAATAACTCCCTAACTATTAGTCTTAGAGACGTAAATGCGGTGTCATTTTGGTCAGCTCGCCGATGCGACTTTGAGTTTGTACTTATATAGTATATTATACAACCGTGTAGTAAAAACATATAGCCGAGAAAGTAATTAATTATCCAACATATCGTTTTTGTAACAACTTTTTTTTTTTAGTTTAAAACTGTAATAAAATTTAATAACATGTACATAAAATAATGATTTTAATAAAATATTCCCTGATATTTTACGATCTGTTATTTGTTAGTAAAGTTAAAAAAATGAATTTAATGAGTTTAATTTTCAAAATGGTGACAACCGAATATTGACAATAGGAAAAATGCTAAGACAGGGAATTAATATACATCTGTCACATGAAGTGGATTACGAACTTCAGTTAATGGGTTAACTTGAAGTGTTTACACGATTTGAAAAACTCTAATAAACGATTTTAAAGATTTCAACTACTTTTTAAATAATATAAAGTTAGCTTAATTTAATTTTTTTTTCCTAACGTGTACGTTGAATCTTTACCCTTCCGTGGCACAATGAGATGAGGATGTTATGAATGACCTATAGATGATGTGTATTCTTGTACCGACTCAGGCCGACAAATCCTGAATCGTACGGTTAATTGAACCCCGACCACCAAAGTATAACAAAAGTAACACCCAAATTATCCACTGTCCAGTATTCAAATCCGTATAAAAGCGACTAATTTTTACTAGGATTTGTACCTCAGAACCTTCGACTTCGAAAAACAGGTACTAAAGAACTGATTTGCAACGTCGAGTCGCTAGACCAGCCCGGTGGGGTTTTTAGCTTAACAGATATTTTTAACTTGACATTAATGAGAAAATGGAGGAGAATATAAAGCGATAATTATTCAGAAACTACTTTGGTTTTCCTCGAAAGCTGACAATGCATTCATTACATAGAGATATATCTGTGACTTTGTTACATTAGGATAGATATACTTGCGGTCGATATCAGAAATTATGGATTTGAATCTTGTTGAGATCCGTTGGGGTTCCTGCTAGAACTATCTTGATGTACAATCAGGATTTAATTATAATATTTTATTTGAACTGTACATATTCTTCACGTTCATACTTGGAAAAACCAAATTAGGTAATAAATTAATGGAATATATATATTTTTTTTTTTTTTTTTTTGTAACTTACTTTCCTATTTATCCTGGTCCCTCTCCAAATCCAAGAAATATGAGGACTGGCTCGCTATGAATCCGTAAAACGGTTTTTTTTCTTAAATATTCCAGAAACGATTTAATTTTTTTTTTATCTGTTTTGTATCTTTAGCTAATATTACATTTTTAAAAATAATTTTATAATATTATGATGTAAAAAATATTACCGAGCTTTTAATTTGTTATAACATCTCTTGGATGAGATGTGCAATGTTGATTTTAGGCTAAAAATACCAAAAAGAGCAGTTTTAATTGGATAAATGGCCGTAGATTGATTCATTATCTTCCCACATCTCAGCGCCACTAGCAAATATGAAGATACAAACAGAAATTCTTCTGTGTCAGAGAGTCTTTCCTGTGTATTACTGAAAAATCTGTTAGGTAGACCGGTCGAGAACTAGCAACGCCGGTAATGACAGTGTGAAATTTTTTAAGATCGAATGTTTTATATACGCGTCCATACTGTTTAAAGCTGTTACAGGCTGTGAAGCCCACAGACTACACTATGCGTGGGAGGCTTTTAAGCCTACAGATTACGCTGTGCGTGTCGACTTCACGATCAAAATTCTCCGGCACGGATATGAAATTTAAAAAAAAATTTCTGATGTGAAATTAAATAACTTTCTTAATCGTATTGTGTTTAGCAGGAGTGGACATTTTATCTTAGCGGAAAAGTTAACGATCATAATGTCTGTATCTGAGGAACAGAAAATCACCGCCATGAACTTTTACAAGAAAAGAACTTCCCGAAATTAAATGTTTCCTGTGCGATATCCGGACGGTAAGTTTAAGGGCCGTTCTTTTTTGCCGAAGCAAGCATAATAGGAGTTGAATATTTGAATATGTTGCAAACGGCTTTTCTCGACTGCAAGATGGACCACAGAATTTTATCTACCGACAAGGTGGGCCGTCCTTTCACTAGTACATAACTATGTACGGGATCGGTCGAATGACATTTTTCCCTCACACGAGGCTGGATCGGTCAGCATGGACCCAATAATAGAGCTAGTTTGCAGCGGCTTCCAGGGTCACCTGATCGTACCCTATATGTGATTTATTTCTTTAGAATTTTATGAAGGATGTTGTGTAAATACCTCTGCTACCTGTAGATCTGCACGATTTGAGGTACAGTGTTGAAGTAGCTTTCTTTTCCGCTATTTCAGACATGCCGATTAAAGTGTGGAATGAACTCTCCTATCGGTTGGATGTGCGCCGCATGAAGAAAGGTGCCTACATCGAACACTAGTAGAAAAAAATTGTAAGAGTTACTTTTTCATTTCATTTGCGATCATTACTATAATTCAAAGTTGAGAGATATTTAATAGCCTTAAAAACTCGATATATTTTTTTTGTAAACCCTGAACATAGCCTAAATAGTTCTCTATATATTTGGATGTAAAATATAAAGAATATTAATTGGAAAATTAATGAAAAAAAGAAAGAGATAAATTTCTCTGAGTTACAGATCGTCTCAGCATACAATCCATAGTAATTAATTTTCTTTATTCTTTTTCTTATCGACGCTTAAGATTTTCGTCTTTCGCCTTTTCTCTGAACACCTTTTGACCTTTTGCCCTTTTACCTTAAGAAATTAATTAACTTGCGCATTATTTTTTATAATTTGTTTTTGTAAGATGTTTAATAAAACGATCGTAAAATGTTTAATATTTTAAGAAAATTTGATCTAAAATAAAAAGAAAGAAGTTATTTATAATACGTATAAAAATTAAAACCCAGTCATAGGGTTAAAAGGTGAAGAAGAACTACCTCATCTTCGAAGAACAGTAAGAGAGAATCAATTCCCATCGCTCTTTAACTTGAAGAAGAAAAAATTTAATACAGGTCAAAGGAAAAACTTGAGAGAAAAAAGTAATCGAGGTGAAAAAAAATGAAAATTTTCAGATTCGGTAGCGATAATGTTCTTTTTTAACGGAAATTAAAAATAAGTACAAAGAAATACGAATTGACGTATATTTATTACCGAGAGAAAATTCAGGGCGAAATTAAATAAAAGTAAAGAACTGTAACGGAAAAGAGGATAATAAAGAATTAAATATTAAGAAAGGGGAACAAAATACGTATACAAAAAGGGAGAGAATTCTGTTATTTAGGTAACACAATTACAAAGGATAAACAAAGTAATTTAGACATCAAAAACAGAATGACATAAGAAAGGAGAGGACTCGTACAAAAATTAAGTACGGTACGTAGATCACAGAATTAAAAATAAATTCTTGAAATATGTGACTCGTAGAGATTATTATGTACAGCGTTTTACTACTGAAAAACGGCCGACAAGAAAAAATCTAGTGATAGAGATGGTTTTTAAAGACTATGAATGTTAATAAAATTCGATATGCAGAGAGGACTCAAGATTAATAGTTTCAATGTTATACCGATGATTAGGTTAATTTGGTAATACTCAGACGTGGAGATCGTAAACCTGTTGAGGATAAACATAAGGATATATACAGTAGATTCAGTTAAGAACCCTAGGATGCAGTATATATTTTAAAATTAAAAGGTTAGCTGTTCTTCATTATTAAATACAGTAAAACCTGATCATAACGAGATTCAAGGGGCCGATCATACATGTTCGTTACAGCCGAGTGCTCGGTACTTCCGAGTAGCCGCCTCTTAAGTGTAAATCTTTACGCCGTCATTATCTATTATAACACGAAAAATATAAGATAAACCTAACAAGAAGATGTTTTAAAATAAAATATCGATGTGTTTTATATTACAGACTAACAAATAGAATTTACATTTAATACAATTTTTAGACGCTAATTCGTTTTGTTATTAACCAAAAAATTGTTAGCGTTCAATAAATTAGTAAAAACCCGGTAATAAGTGAGCAATGAAACTTACCAAAATCATCGAGGAAAGTATTAAATGAACACCACACAAAAATTTTCATGTGACATGTTTTTTAGTTAAAAACTGTATTTATTAAATCTAAAAAATAATTTTAATCTATTTTTCTTCATTCTAACAGAATACGTCAAAACTAAATCGCCCATATAAACTAACTAGCCTTAAAATATTTTTTTTTTCTTCAGTCATTTGACTGGTTTGATGCAGCTCTCTAAGATTCCCTATCTAGTGCTAGTCGTTTCATTTCAGTATACCCTCTACATCCTACATCCCCAACAATTTGTTTTACATACTCCAAACGTGGCCTGCCTACACAATTTTTCCCTTCTACCTGTCCTTCCAATATTAAAGCGATTATTCCAGGATGCCTTAGTATGTGGCCTATAAGTCTGTCTCTTCTTTTAACTATATTTTTCCAAATGCTTCTTTCTTCATCTATTTGCCGCAATACCTCTTCATTTGTCACTTTATCCACCGATCTGATTTTTAACATTCTCCTATAGCACCACATTTCAAAAGCTTCTAATCTTTTCTTCTCAGATACTCCGATTGTCCAAGTTTCACTTCCATATAAAGCGACACTCCAAACATACACTTTCAAAAATCTTTTCCTGACATTTAAATTAATTTTTGATGTAAACAAATTATATTTCCTACTGAAGGCTCGTTTAGCTTGTGCTATTCGGCATTTTATATCGCTCCTGCTTCGTCCATCTTTAGTAATTTTACTTCCCAAATAACAAAATTCTTCTACCTCCATAATCTTTTCTCCTCCTATTTTCACATTCAGCGGTCCATCTTTGTTATTTCTACTACATTTCATTACTTTTGTTTTGTTCTTGTTTATTTTCATGCGATAGTTCTTGCGTAGGACTTCATCTATGCCGTTCATTGTTTCTTCTAAATCCTTTTTACTCTCGGCTAGAATTACTATATCATCAGCAAATCGTAGCATCTTTATCTTTTCACCTTGTACTGTTACTCCGAATCTAAATTGTTCTTTAACATCATTAACTGCTAGTTCCATGTAAAGATTAAAAAGTAATGGAGATAGGGAACATCCTTGTCGGACTCCCTTTCTTATTAGGGCTTCTTTCTTATGTTCTTCAATTGTTATTGTTGCTGTTTGGTTCCTGTACATGTTAGCAATTGTTCTTCTATGTCTGTATTTGAACCCTAATTTTTTTTAAAATGCTGAACATTTTATTCCAGTCTACGTTATCGAAAGCCTTTTCTAGGTCTATAAACGCCAAGTATGTTGGTTTGTTTTTCTTTAATCTTCCTTCTACTATTAATCTGAGGCCTAAAATTGCTTCCCTTGTCCCTATACTTTTCCTGAAACCAAATTGGTCTTCTCCTAACACTTCTTCCACTCTCCTCTCAATTCTTCTGTATAAAATTCTAGTTAAGATTTTTGATGCATGACTAGTTAAACTAATTGTTCTGTATTCTTCACATTTATCTGCCCCTGCTTTCTTTGGTATCATAACTATAACACTTTTTTTGAAGTCTGATGGAAATTCCCCATTTTCATACATATTACACACCAGTTTGTATAATCTATCAATCGCTTCCTCACCTGCACTGCGCAGTAATTCTACAGGTATTCCGTCTATTCCAGGAGCCTTTCTGCCATTTAAATCTTTTAATGCTCTCTTAAATTCAGATCTCAGTATTGTTTCTCCCATTTCATCCTCCTCAACTTCCTCTTCTTCCTCTATAACACCATTTTCTAATTCATTTCCTCCGTATAACTCTTCAATATATTCCACCCATCTATCGACTTTACCTTTCGTATTATATATTGATGTACCATCTTTGTTTAACACATTATTACATTTTAATTTATGTACCCCAAAATTTTCCTTAACTTTCCTGTATGCTCCGTCTATTTTACCAATGTTCATTTCTCTTTCCACTTCTGAACACTTTTCTTTAATCCACTCTTCTTTCACCAGTTTGCACTTCCTGTTTATAGCATTTCTTAATTTCCGATAGTTCCTTTTACTTTCTTCATCACTAGCATTCTTATATTTTCTACGTTCATCCATCAGCTGCAATATATCGTCTGAAACCCAAGGTTTTCTACCGGTTCTCTTTATTCCGCCTAAGTTTACTTCTGCTGATTTAAGAATTTCCTTTTTAACATTCTCCCATTCTCCTTCTACATTTTCTACCTTATCTTTTTTACTCAGACCTCTTGCGATGTCCTCCTCAAAAATCTTCTTTACCTCCTCTTCCTCAAGCTTCTCTAAATTCCACCGATTCATCTGACACCTTTTCTTCAGGTATTTAAACCCCAATCTACATTTCATTATCACCAAATTATGGTCGCTATCAATGTCTGCTCCAGGGTAAGTTTTGCAGTCAACGAGTTAATTTCTAAATCTTTGCTTAACCATGATATAATCTATCTGATACCTTCCAGTATCGCCTGGCTTTTTCCAAGTGTATATTCTTCTATTATGATTTTTAAATTGGGTGTTAGCAATTACTAAATTATACTTCGTGCAAAACTCTATAAGTCGGTCCCCTCTTTCATTCCTTTTGCCCAGCCCGTATTCACCCACTATATTTCCTTCCTTGCCTTTTCCAATGCTTGCATTCCAATCTCCAACTATTATTAAATTTTCATCTCCTTTTACGTGTTTAATTGCTTCATCAATCTCTTCGTATACACATTCTACCTCATCATCATCATGGGCGCTTGTAGGCATATAGACGTTAACAATCGTTGATAAACTAACTAGCCTTAAAATAATTTTTTTTTTATTATTAATATTCTTATACCTGTAATCATCAAAACAGTTTTGTAGTTTATTCAAGTACTCCACAAATTCATCACTTACATTATTAATCTCGCTAAACTCCGGTTATTTTTTAAGACATTCTTCGGGGTGAATCATTGATACGAATGGGAGAGTAGTAGATTCATCTTCGTTTTCAGTTACAGCTTTGCTATCACCAGCACGACTACGGGTTACCTCAGTAATAATATCTTCATCAGTCGGAATTTCTGTAGTACGTATGTCTTCATCTTAAAAAAATTATCTTTAACCACCCTCCTCTTTAAACTTTCAATTAAATCGTTTAAAATGTGCTACACAGTTCGATGAACCTGTTTGGGCGGTTTTGACATATCATTTTTTGGCCCCGGTCTTTCCCCGAAATTTACAAACAGAAAAACCCGAGTAATTGGAAATAATGTAAAATCTATCGGGTTGGTCTAGTGGTGAACGCGTCTTCGCAAATCGACAGATTTCGAAGTCGAGAGTTCCAACGTTTTACAACATTTATACGGATTTCAATACTAGATCTTGGATACCGTTCTTGTAATATTCTCGTAATAAACAAGTTTATAATAAGTCGATACTTCGCTAAAAGTAAGTTAATTTACCATTAATAAGACAGAAAACAAAAAAAATCCGAAATTTAGCTCGTTACAACCAAATTATCGTTCAAGCGAGCTCGTTATTCTTGTGTTCCATTGTACTTTATATTTTCCATCTAATTTTCAACATCAGTCTGTAAGACGACATCTGAAAGATCTTACTCTATTATTTTTCTATCATATTTTGTTACTTTCCCTACCACATAAATGCTACATTCCGTATATTTTTTTTTTTAATTTTTGTAATTAAGATAAAGTAAATTTCTTTTCTATATACCAAGTGATTTAAGAAGAAAATAAAACACTTTCAGGCTATGTTTTACTGTTGAAAATAAAGAAAAAACTTAATATAAACATAGGTTCTGGAACGCTTAGTTTGCTAGTGTCGGCTGGCAAAAGATTTTTTCTGATTTCTGCGCCATAGGTAAAATTAGGTGTAATAATTCTTGGGATCCAAATTAAATATTAAATACTGCGGTCACTAAAAGAAGAGTTAGTAATTAGAATTCTCAGAGCGGAAGCGACTAATACAAAACAACCTTGTTGAAATACGGAAAGCCACCAAAAACATTCGTCGGGCAGAGTGCAGTATCCACTGTGGGGAAAGGTACGAGGTGCGACAATAAAGTAATGAGACTGATGTGAAAAAAAATGTTGCTTACCGTTTTAGTCATGTTTAGTGTTGTCTCCTTCAAAGTAGTTTCGCTCTGGTTGCACACACTTATTCCAGCGCTTCTGCCATTGACGGTAACATTTCTGGAACTCATCTTCTGTAATATCCTCCAAGACCCTCTTCACAGCTTTTTTGACATCTTGTGTTGTTTGAAAATGGTGTCCCTTGACCGCCATTTTGACTCTTGGAAATAGAAAAAAGTCGCACGTAGCGATATCTGGTGAATAAGGTGGCTGTGGTAGTACTGAAATTTGTTTTGAGGTTAAAAATTGCTGTACTGACAGAGCAGTATGGGATGGCGCATTATCGTAAATGCAGAATCCAATTATCAGCAATGTTGGCAGGGACACGAAGAACTCGTTTACAAAGTATTTCTAAAATTTCTTTGTAGAAATATTGGTTAACTGTTTGTATGTTTGTCCAGGAGGCACCCACTCTTTATGAACAATTCCCTTGGAATCGAAGAAGCACACAAACATGTATTTCACTTTTGACGAGCTTTTTCACTCATGCGAGCTTTTTTTGGTCTGGGTGATCCCTTTCAGCACCAATGCAAATTTTCGCATTTTGTCTCTGGATAGTAATGAAAAAACCAACCTTCATCACCAGTGATAACACGGCTCAACAGATCTGGATCGATTTCCGTTTCCTCTAACAGATTGGCTGCCACATTTTTCCGTGTTTCTCGCTGTTGTGTGAGATTTTTGGGGACCATTTTTGCACAAATCTTTCTCGTACCAAGATCTTCAGTTAATATTAGACGAACCGTTTCTCGATTGATGTTGAATTCTTCTGCAATCATTTTCACGGATAATCTTCGATCAGATCGTACGATTTCACGCACCCTGGTCAAGTTGACATCTGTCCGTGAGGTTGATGGTCGTCCACTGCGGTCTTCATCTTCAACATTCGTTCTGCCTTCACTAAAAATTTTATGCCGCCGAAAAACTTGAGCTCTTGACATAACCTCCTCTCGGAAAGCCTTCTAAAGCTTACCGTTAGTTGTCGTCGCGTTTTCACCCGATTTAACGCAAAAAGAAATGGCATACCGTTGCGCAATATTTTGGGGTTTCATTTCCGTGACGAGACACAAATACGTGTTCACTTATTAGAGCACAACTCACGACTGAGCAGTTGCATCAATGTGCCGCTTGGACTCGAAGTAGCTTATAGACCAAGGTCAAAGATGGTGTGCCTACGCAAGCTGCAGGGTTGCCACATCTTGCAAAGAAAAATCAGTCTCATTATATTATTGTCGCACCTCGTATGTTCAGTACTTTATTTAATTGTTTTTAAGTTGGTTTGTATTTGTTATTTTTCTGAAATATTTAATTATTTTGTTTTGTAATACTGAAAATTAGGTTTCGTTTAATACTTGGTATAAATTTGCTACATTTTGATATTTTTTGTTTTTTTATAAACTTTAAAATTCTTAGTTTCGTATTTTTTTTTTCTGTGTACTTTATTCACAAGTCTTGTTAAAACATTTTCTTATGTTTTACCAGTTGACAAAGTTATTTTACGCCAAACATAAAATGGTATGTTTTTCGAGCATAATCTTTTGGATTTAAAAAGTTTTTTTCAATTTTTCAGGTCATATTTCATATAAAAAAACCTATATTTACCCCTTGATTTGAGTCCCAATAATTATTACAGTTTAACTTAATCTTACCGAAGGCACAATTTTAAAGAGAAATCTTTCGCCAGCCCGCACTAGCTAACGAAGAGTTTCCAAACCTATATTTATAATAACTTTTTTCTTTATTCTCACCATAGAACATATCTTGAAAGTTTGTTCATTCTTCGTGAATTGTAGTGTATATAAATTTCTTTGTATAGAACGACTAAAAAAGTTATCTTCATTTTTATTTCCATTAGATTTCAACAAAAAATATGAGAAAGACGAGATGATCCTTTAACGGAATTCGGACGAAGACGTACATCCAACGAAAGATAAGATAAGAAGATATTTATTAAAGAAATACAATTCGATTACGGACGACTTCAAATCAATTTCTTCAAGTTATGATAAAAATAAGATTTATTTTTCCCGTTTAAAATCACAGTGAAAACGTTATTGAGAATGAAAAAAAATTGATAAGTTGGTTTTGGGTTGTAGAGGGGGAAAACGTAAGCAGGGAGGTAATCCCTCTAACCCTCCCCACTCCTTTTTCCTCGTCATAGTATGCGGGTGAGCGTGGGCGGTCGAGCACGTAGTGAAGAGTAGAGTGCAGGCAAGAGTGGCAGTGTCACTCAGGAAGGAGTCAATTGACAGGATGTTTGGCCAGATTACCGCAATCTCTCAACTCCCTGTCAAGGCTCTTTTATAAAGGGTATAGGATTCAATCGCTAACAGCTTTACATGTAATAGATAAATATATTACTGGATATGTAAAATAAAAATATTATAAAATAATTGTTTTACGATACGGGCGACTAATAAGTTAAAATCAAATTAAATAAAAACGTATCCTAACTGTTTTTTATTAATTATAATACCAAAATTATTTAAATGAGGACACGATTTTCGCAAGGTTAAAAATGGACCGAGCAGACCTCTTCCCTATTAAAATACAATCTAGCCTTCCAGAGCATTAAGCGAAACAAAACAAATAATTTCACACAGAACAAAATGCCTAAATAAACACAACCCCTCGGGAATATGTATAAAGTAATCCGTTCCGATCGTAAAACATTTTACATCGGTCAAACAAGATGAAGTTTTAACAAAGATAAAATGAATAAATGTCTTTCACAGCAACATTTATTAACTAACTCGCGGACAAAAATCCACCAATACTGTTAACATTAATATTTTATACGTACACAAACAGATCACACTTGACTATTATAAAATACATAAGTAAAAATACTATATTACATGAACAAATTGAATATAATAAATTTTTCCTCGAATTTTACGTACGTATGTAATTGCGTAATTAAGGAAAAAACTGCCAGGAAAAACATCAGTTGATACCACTGAGAAAAAAGTAACGTGTCATTAAGAGCTCACAAAGACTACTGTAAACATTTTTAAGTTTTATTACAAAATTTGAATCGGTTTGTTGTTATAAAGGACTATATTTTTAAAATAATCTCATCACTGACCGTTTTAAGTGAAGAACATAAAACGATTTTCACGTTCAAATCCGATCTCACCGATCTTCGTGGCGTAGTAGTAACGTCTCGGCCTTTCATTCGGAGGTTCCCGGTTTGAATCCCCGTTAAGCGTAGAATTTTTCATACGCTACAACAAAATTTCCCGTATCCCACGCACAAGCTCTTCAAGCTTATGTAGCGATACCGTAAAAAAAAAAAAATAAATAAAAATCAAAATTATATTAACATTTTTTTTCGAAGCTAATTAATTGAAATATTTTCTTCAGTGTAATTATCGCTAGTATCTTCATTAATTAAAAAAAAAGATTACTTAACTCCTTAAAAGTAAGTAATTTGTTCATTTAATTTTTTTTTCAAATCTTATGTTTGTAAATTTTATCATTTACAAATGTATTCAGATTTTCGTCTTTGTAATTGGCATATAATGGTTATTAACTGTGTCTTGTTGGTTCCCATGATATGATTTATTAAGTTTAATTCGATTGTTGTATGCATTACCTGTATGTGTTCATTGCACCTGTAAGTGATTGTATATCTCTATGTTAGAAAAATACGTAATAGAGAGAAAGAGAGAGAGAGAGAGAGTGTGTGTGTGTGTAATATTTAAGCACCGGAGCGCATTTAAATATTAATTTTATAACAAACTGAAATTAATTTTTATTTTAGGATACATTTTTTTAAACATACATCATAATTAACTTAGTAATAACGATGATTTAAGGAGGAGTGAACTGGTGTTTAATCTTAATCTTCTGTGAACCGAATAAACTGCTTAATATTAGTAAATAAAGCTTAAGTACTTCAGGTAATATCATTTCTAAACGGATAATCATCATTTTGTTAATAGGATAGACTATCTGTAAAGTGTATCATTACTCTCAGAAAAAGCAACTAAAACAAATGTCTCTCGCAACTCAGACCGATCACAGCCATAAAGTCAGAGTAACAGTATAAACCAATAAATTTATTTATCCATTTCTATAAAAAAAACAATTCCGAATAATACATACTGTGTTTGTTCAAACAGAAAAGAAAATTGTGTACTTTTAAAATGTTGAATGATTTAATTTAACACGTTTTTGCATTAGTATATATATATATATACATATATGTATATACCCAGCCCGTCTAGCCAGAACCTGGGGCTAAGGTCAGCACAGACGAAACTCGTAGCCAACTCACGCGGTCCTCGGGGCCTCCTGGGGCAAAGAGGCCCCGGGAGGTTATTGGCATGTATATTATTATTCTGATTGTTATTGTGGTTGTGATTACTATGATTAATATTTGTTATTTACTATTTTTCATTAACTGTTTTAATGTTGTCGCTTATTATTATTACCATCGTCATTTTTTTATGCTTTGAAACCAATAAAACTGTAACTATATAAACGTTCTAAATTGTTAATCTCTCAATATCCTGATTGAGCCGCGAACACGCGACAATATTTTAGGTATGAAAACTTTCCGCTCGATCGGTGCCGCGTTTTTAAACAGTCGACAAAAAACCAAATTCGACTAAACACTTTTCTAGTGTTTATTCTGATTTAAAGGCGATTCCCCTGGGGTTTTTCACAGTTTTGCGATCGTACATGAAACATAGATTCACTATTAGACGCCAAAGACCGAAAAGTGGATGAAAGCAGGTGAAAGTGGGCCAAAGAAACTGAAAATAGTTTCATCAACAGGAAAGGCATAGTTCTCGTGGTGCGGTTCTCAAAGACTACCTTTCTTTCTTTTTCTGTTTAGCCTCCGGAAAAACCGTGAGCTATTACTTCAGAGGATGTTACGTATGAATGTAAATGAAGTGTAGTCTTGTAGTCTCAGTTCGACCGTTCCTGAGATGTGTGGTTAATTGAAACCCGACAACCAAAGAACACCGGCATTCACGACCTAGTATTCAAATCCGTATAAAAGTAACAAAGATTGAACCTTAGAACTCTCGACTTCGAAATCAGCCGATTTACGATGACGAGTTTTGCAGTAGACCAACCACCGGTGAGTTGCTCATAGACTAACTTTCTTTCTTTTTCCTGTTTAGCCTCCGGTAACTACCGTTTAGATAATACTTCAGAGGATGAATGAGGATGATGTGTATGAATATGAATGAAGTGTAATCTTGTACATTCTCAGTTCGGCCATACCTCAGATGTGTGGTTAATTGAAACCCAACCACCAAAGAACAACGGTATCCGCGATCTAGTATTCACATCCGTGTAAAAATAGCTGGCTTTACTAGGACTTGAACGCTGGAACTCTCGACTTCCCAAATAGTTAGTCTATGAGCTTTGCTCATAGACTAACTGGAAAATGGTAGGCTCACCAGTGAGTTTTACGTTTTACCACTGAACCGATTTATGATTATTAAATACTCTTAGACTAAACTTCCTCGTCTGGCTAAAAAAAAGTGCTTTTTCGTCACGATAATGCAACTGCAGACGTCTCGGGTTAACCCACCGGTTTGGTCTAGTGTCGCCCAAACGCGTCTTCCCAAATCAGCTGATTTGTAAGTCGAGAGTTACAGCGTTCAAGTCCTAGTAAAGTCAGTTATTTTTATACGGATTTGAATACTAGATCGTGGAAATCGGCGTTCTTTGTGGTCGGGTTTCAATTAACCACACATCTCAGAAATGGTCGAACTGAGACTGTACAAGACTACACTATATTTAGATTTATACATATAATCCTCATTCATCCTCTGAAGTACGGAACGGTAATTCCCGGAGGCTAAAAAGGAAAAGGAAAAAAACACGTTTCGGGTTGTTTCTTTTAAAAACCGCCATTCCCTACGCTTTGAATGTTTCCACATGCAGTATATTTCTTGATTTGTCCAGAGATTAATTTCTTTTTCCATACCACTCATCATTCTGTAACTGATGAGGTTAAAGACAAAACAACTACTTATTTTTCATAACTGGAAATTCACCGGTCTAAATATATTGAATTACAAGGTGGCGGCTATACATTATTTTCAAATTTCTGAAAAATCTTTTTTATTTGTCAGAAAAAGAACTTTCAGAATGGACCTAATATCTAAAAGAAAAATTAATCCATGAGGATAAGAAACGCACAGAAAGAATGGATAGGATTTCATATCGTGCCATTCCTGACTAGAACGTAGAAGGATTTAAACAGGAGTAAAAAAAAAAAACAATTAACGTTAAAAACAAAATTAAAATGAATTTTCAAATAGGAAAAATTATACCATTTTAAAATAAAATGAAATTTAAAATAAAGAATGAGATTAGAAATGTATGAAAAGAATGGTAAAATTAAACAAAATAATAATGTAACTATTATTATTATAAATATGAGCTAAGATGATCAGGTTTCTTACTCCCTCAATTTTGAGGGAGTGAAAACCGATGACGTAATCGAGTTAGAAACGAGATCAACATTACAGAATTGCTTTTCTCAATCCTCGGCTTGAGTTCAGTTGGTTCCAACATGTTATATAAACGAGTATATTTATAGAGATGGAAATTTCGATCGTGGTATTGTAAAACAAGATGAAGTGGGTAGAAATGTCAGTTGTTTTCATGTTTTGCCACAGTAAAACACTAACATCCAGAGATCAATCGTTAATGTCGGTCGGTACCGATAGAATTTGTAGATGTAAATTAGAATCGCTGTGACAACATCTACATAAGCATATATTCATTTACTAACACACATACATACAATAAACCCTACCTTCAACAAAAACAAACATAACAAAAGCGACTAGGTTTTGTGTTTGTATTCTGTACACATTGTTTTAAAGTTTAGTAAAAACAGATGAGATGACTCGAAAAACCTTAGCGTAGTCGCGCTCTCTAACGTGTTGTAAATGCAAATTTCAAATTACTTAAAAAAGAGTGTGGTTTTTTATATTTACGAAGACCGTTTGAAAAAACAACAAACTCGTTTTACTTCCGATAATACGGGAATAAGGTTCGTGTTTTTAATTAATTAGAACGTTAGTATCTGACTTTTTTAAATAAAATTTTTCTTTTTATTTTAATTTAATTTCTCTTATAAATGAACCGATAGGATTTATCGATTAAAATGTCGATAAAAACACATATTTATTTATTTTGTGCATATTTCAAGTGACATAATCGCGCGGTGGTCAATAACCTGATCTCAGATATAAATTACTCACTAAAATTGTGTAACAATTTCCAAGGATAAGTTATCAAAATCAGATTTACTCTGAGAGATTAAAACTGAAGCGGTACCTTATTCATATGATAGCATCCAACCGAAACGAAACCCTCTGCTGATACCAGTAGAAAGAGGAGAAATTTCCGGACGTATGGGTAGGGTCCCCCAAGGATCTGTGCTAAGCTCCCTCTTGTGGAACCTTCTTTTTGAGGGGGTCTTGAAGTTGGAGTTTCCGAATGGGATGACCCTCGTTGCGTAGGCTGACGATTTGTCGATGCTCAATGATCGGTCCACAGAAGATGAAATGGAGGAAAATAGAATAGGGCCGTAAGACAGATAAGCATGTGGTTGGCGACAAGCGGACTAACAGTCGCTCTACAAAAAACGCAATTCGTAGTTGCGGCAGGCCGATGTAAAATTAAAAGAATTCGAGTTACGGTCGATGGAGTTAGACTAGAAACAACTCCCTTTGCGAAATATCTCGGAGTACGGTTCGATCAAAATGGGCTAAACAACGGACACCTCAATGAAGTATCCAGTAAAGCATAGCGGATCGTCAACGCTCTGAGCAGACTGATAGCCCGGTGTTCTTGACCTTAGCGGTCAGAGGCAGAGGCAAATAAGGATGAAAATAAGGAAGCGATCCGGAACCGGGAGTCGATCTGCCATGCCGGACGTACTGGTGGTAGGGTGGGGGGGAGGCTAATTAGGACACTACCCTGGGCTGAGTAATAATTGATTGTTGAACCGGCCCAGATGAGCAGAAGGAAAAAACCGAAACGAAACAAAACCAAAAAAATATTTATTACTATCAGAAGAATGGACTCCGATTGGTGTTGGGAAATGTCGGAACATACAGCGAACTCATCATCCATTCTGATTCGTAGTGTTCGCCATTACGGCAGGTCGTGTTACGGCTGCTGCTCTCCACCTTGTTCTATCCTTCGCTAACCTATTTGTTTCAGCATATTTTCCCTTTTCCATAATCCCATCCGTCATTTGAAATCTCTTCCTTTCCTTCCACTCACCAAGCCTTCTATCGCATCCATTTAACACCTTCTTTTCTTGGTTGGTTCCTTTTCCTATGTGCAATCGCATTTAATATTTTCCTGTTCTCTCCGATATTCCTTAATACTTCATTTGTTGCACGATCTTGCCATCTGACATATCATTCTGTCCCGCATCCGCATCTCAAAAGCATCAATTCGTTTTCAGTCTGCCCTTCTCAACATTCACGTTTCAGCTGCATATTGCACCACACTCCAAACAAAATATTTCATTAATTTCTTCCTTAATGCTAAGTTTTGATTTCGACACATAAGTCTTCCTTCATACTAAATACCTGGTTATTTCTTGATATTCTTGATGCAAGTCAGGTCATCAGTTATAAAGCTCCCTAACGGCTGAAATTTCATCACCTGCTTTGAAACTTCATTTCCTACCTTAACCTTAATCCTCAACACTTTTCCACCTAATACCGTAAATTTTTTCTACTTTTTGTTGATCCTCTTACCCTGACTTTTGCAAGCATCATTTAAGTAATCAAGCATTTTATTTAGTTTACTTGGGCTCTCCGCCAGCACCTTCTTGTTAACAGAAAAACGTATACATCCTATTCGTCTTCCCCTGATCTGTAATCTTCTTATCTCATTCATTAATCTTTATTCGACCGATTTAATGTTATACCCCATTACTTTGTGTTCATACTAATCTTTTGAGTTTAACGTATTACAATTATCTTTTTCTGCACTCCAATCTTTATATTTTCAAAAAATCCTTCTATTAATAAATTAAGTAAACGTGTTAATTCACGAGCTACCAGCCTTATTCTTCTCTTTCTGAGATTGTACTAGAAATTTACACTATTCTCTATTCGTTTCAAAACTTCTTCGTTTCGAGATTTTCGTGCGACTTAATTTTCAACATCGTTCTGCAGCATCATATTTCAAAGATTTCTATTCTATTTTTTCTATTTTCCACATTTCACCACCATAAAAAACACGGTAATAAAACTATTCCTGCCTTGATAACTCCCTTAACTGTAAGTCTCAGAGACGTAAATGCGGTGTCATTTTATAACTTACATGGTCAGCTCGTCGATACGACTTTGAATTTGCGTCACTAGCGAGTGGGTTGGTGGAGAGGGGGCACACCGCAGATCGGACAAAACTGGCGCTTTCGCTGATTTTCATTCAGTGTAGCTCACAGATTAGACATGATAGCGCGGTGATTCGTGTGTTTGTATTGATAGGTTGTCGGGATAGATCGATTTAAGTAATAATAAGTGTATTTTGGACAATATTTATGTGTAAAAACTGTGTTAATAGAATAGGTTGATGAAATTGATCTATTTATTTTACGTATAGGATTACAGCCATTGTATTGCATTTTTACATTAAAATGAGTAATTTAACAATACGATGTGATCTTTAAAAATATTTGATGCGATGTAAGGCAAAGTAACGGTAATGGAAAAGACCGTATAATAAATTAAAAAATATGTATACACACATCGTGTACGTAATAATTTCATAATAAAATAGTTAAAAAAACGAAGGTTGGTGAACGAGTTTCTATTCGGTTCTGTTATAATTATTATTATTTTAGATCGTTTTTTCTATTCACCGTTAAATATTGCATTACTTTGACAGAGTTAAAGATTTGATGGCTGAAATATGAAGCAATAAAATGTTTTAACGTGAAGTACTCCCGTATAATTGCGCATCTTTACCTGCGCACCTACCAACGATTCTTGTAGCTGCAGTCTTCTTAATTATTCGTTCTTTACTGTATATGTTCTTCTCATGACGAGTTTATAGATTTTATGTTTCTTATCATCGTTTTGTTATGGTTTTGGGCAATTCTTTTTTCTGAGCCTATTATATTTTAAGTAAAAAATGCCTCAGCTTCACAGAGGCACATCGGACATGGATACGTCTCATGTTGATTAAGGTCTGAAGTACAAATTACACAAATTTAATTAAATTTATATATTCGATAATATTTTTTATTTGATCAAATTATGCACATATATACAATAAAATATATTACAATCATTATATACATATTTTACACTTACAAGCAATAATTCGTCACCTAGATTACAATTCATTACATCACATCGATCGAGTTAGTAGAGGACGCAGTCGTAGACAAAAAGAGGACGGTGCGTACTGAAGTACGAAACACACACTTTCGTTTAGGTAGATCGATATATCGAAAAAATACTGAATCGATACACGTCAAATTTCGCGTAGTGGAAACAGCACGGTCGTTGTTGAGTTCAAATCCGAATCGGTCGTGCATAAATTCAAGAAACTGAGCACCATTTGGTCCGCGTAAATACAAATTAAGATCGCCGCTGAGTATGATCGGAATGTCTGAGTACTTTAGTTCGTCGAGTTCTCTAATCAGACCTTTTAATTTAGCACTGTAGGCGAACAAATGCAAATTTAATAAGTCGCAGATTTTTTTAAATGAGGTGTTTGGCGAAATGTAGACAGAGAGGAGTAAGGCGCGTTTTTCATTTATCGATGTCTCTCGACGGAGCAAATGTCACCGACGCCGTTATGATCTGTCGCTCTTCTTTCTACGTTCATCTCGGCCTGGTTAAATTTCAACAGATCGTGTTCTACTGTTTGCAACGCGTTGGAATGATTTATATTTTCGAAAATGGCCACGCCTGCAGAGCGAACGGTGTTTCTTTTGAAATGCGAGACGGTACGATAACCAGCTATTTCGAGAAGACCGTCGTTGTCGATCCAAGTTTCTGAGAACGAAGGTAATTTGCACAATGGAATAACGAAATCAGAGCTAATGTCAAGAGAGTGAGAGTTTAACGATTGTGTATTGAACGTGCATAGCGAAAGCGAAGTAGAATCGGCGTTAGATCGATCGAGGAAATCGCGGCAGTGATCTCCTATCGTTACTAAACGATGATGTTAAAAAACAGGGACTGCAACACGCTGCGCATATCTACAGCGTAGCGCGTGCTGAGTGCGGCCCACTTCTACACCCACTATGCACACCACTATACCAGGCCTCTGAAGCTCATGATGAGTCATGGTAACGCTCGGTGTGAAACACAAATTTTTTCTAAGACACCAGCCATAAGACAAATCCATGTCAAAAAATAAAACTAAAAAGACGTAAAACAAAAACAGCAAGGACAAATTTCATCCATTTTGTAAATAATAATACCACTTGTATAAAATCACTATAAAAAATTAAAAATTATTTTTTCGATCTTTTTTTATCAATTTTGTTTTTATAGGAAACCGAGATAGTAAGTTTACGAGTTAGTAAGTTATTAAAAATTGTTCGGTTTTAATTTAACGCGGACTTGTAGAAGTTATTTAAAAAAATAATTAATCGGTTATATAATTATTTCTTTTCTATAACTACTTTTCTAGCTACTACTATGTGTGTGGGGGGAGTGCTACCAAATGCAATTGCTGCTACCGTCTTACCAGTCCTGTGACGTTGCTGCAAATGTATTGCAATGTAGGTATAAATGTACCGGTAAAGATGTAGTCTGTAACACACTCAGGTCAACCACTCTTGAGATGTGTGGTTAATTGAAATCCAGTTATTTATCATTTTTTTTGACGTGAAATATCTTTAAAATCACACCGAAACAAACAGGTACCAGAAGATAAATTTGTAGCGTAACGAAAAGGTCTAATCGTCCTGCCTTAATAACTCCCTAAATATTAATCTCAGAGACGGAAATTCGGTATCATTTTATAAATTATACGGTCAGCTCGCCCATATGACTTTGAGTTTAAGTCACTGGTTACCGGGATGATAGGGAGGGAGTACAATGCAGATCAACCAAAACTGGCGCTCTCGCTCATTTCCATTCAGTGTAGCTCACGACTTAAACGTAATAGCGTCTATTACGTTTAACATTTTTTTTTACATTTTAAGACTTAAACGTAAAATGTAAAAAAGCATAAAAATTCAATATGTCACCCTCAGCCCGCGCAAAAGCCAGCCGGAAATATAAATTACGAATATCGTTGGAAAGAGGATGTTATGAGCCACGCACAGATACCCCAATCTGCGGCGGCGGGCGAGCGAGACTGTTCGGGAGCGTCACAAAGCTGGCACGGCACGGCGCGCTCAGTGGACGATACGACCACATCTACCCCGCTGCTTATTACGTACGCCTTGTGTCTCTTACTACTTCTCATATCTCAGACCGATGTTGAACAAAATTGTCGTCCAATATTAGTCGAAAAAAATTTCGTGTAACATTTAGCGTCTGTTTTATGTTAAAATTAAATTTAGTACGTCGTGAATATCTCGTTTTTATTTCAATCCGATACACTAAAATTGACTCACTGACATGCAGACCGACCAATTGATCTGTAGAGTTGGCCAAATGAAGGAACTAAAATTTTCCATTGGAGGCTTTCAGTTTTGTTAAAAAAATACGATTGTGGCTCTCCCATTGGTCGGTCTGTAGCTCGGAGGAACTTCATCCAACGTCTGTAACAT